>NW_027040739.1:600000-1115400 GCF_037179485.1 Ochlerotatus camptorhynchus
ATTTTTGTTATACATTATTGATTTCTTATATTTAAAGTTAAAGGAGCTGGACCGGATACTCGCGGTTGTCTCGAGGTTAGTGGGGATTTACAATTTTTTTTGGATGGGAAAAGGGAGAGGGAGGTTTGAAATGTGGTTTACGATACAAATATTTAATTAATCCTAAAACATGAACTAATTTCTATTCATCTTGAAAACAAACATACAAAAAAACCCACACGTACAAAATACAAACTAAACACAAGGTTAATAAAACTTACAATCTAATGTTAATATTCTTAAAGTAAACATATATGAGTTTCATAAACTCCAGATCACGTCTAGCCAAAATATCCCGAACTGGAACATTAGGTTGTCTACCTCGAGCCCGAAGGGAATCGTACAGTTCAGATCTGACTCCGCGATGCTCAGCACAAGACCAAATAATGTGATCTGCGTCCTGGTAACCTTGTCCACATTCACAGAGATTGCTGTCCTTCAGCCCAACACGGAACAAGTGAGCGTTTAACGAATAGTGATTGGACATGAGGCGAGACATCATACGAATGAAGTCTCGACCCACATCCAACCCCTTGAACCAAGAACTCTTCGACACCTTAGGGATGATCGAATATAGCCATCGTCCCAAACTCCCTTCACTCCACTTATTCTGCCAGCTGACGAGTGACTGTTGACGATAAATGAAGAAAAATTCATCGTAGGCGATTTGTCGATCGTAAATATCGCCTTCCATAGCGCCCACCTTAGCAAGTGAGTCAGCCATCTCATTGCCCGGAATCGAGCAATGAGATGGGACCCATGCAAAGGTGATGACAAAAGATCTTAAAGATAAAGCACTTAAAAGCTCTCGTATTTTCATGAGAAAATACGAGGAGTGCTTTACCGGCCTCATAGAGCGAATAGCCTCGACAGAACTGAGACTATCCGTAAAAATAAAATAATGATCTGGTGCAAGTGAGGCGATCGTACAATGTATTGCCGCCAGCTCAGCAACATATACGGAACAAGGAGCTTGAAGCATTCGAGAGGCGCTATGAAATTCGTTAAAAATACCAAAACCAGCGGACGACTCTATTAGTGATCCATCTGTGAAGAACGATCTTGCGGAATCAACTTGGCCAAACTTTGCAGCGTAAATTGACGGAACAATCATGGAACGATGATGTTCTGGGATCCCACGAATCTCTCGCGTCATAGATAAATCAAAACTAACTGAATTGCCGAAGTCGGAGAAGCATACACGATGGGGATTATGCTGTGAAGGGCTGACATCCTGTGTTATGTACACGTAGTACAATGACATAAAACGAGTTTGAGGGTTCAGCTCAAGAAGCTTTTCAAAGTTTTCGATTACCAGTGGGTTCATAACTTCGCAACGGGTGAGGAGCCTGAGGGACAATTCCGAGAACCGATCCGATAGTGGCAACATGCCCGCCAACACTTCTAGACTCATCGTATGAGTCGAGTGCATGCATCCTAACGCGATACGAAGACAACGATACTGGATACGTTCCAGTTTGATGATGTGAGTTTTAGCCGCCGACTGGAAACAAAAACTACCGTATTCTAAAACCGATAAAATCGTTGTCCGGTACAACGTTAGAAGATCTTGCGGATGGGCTCCCCACCACGTTCCGGTAATTGTTCGGAGAAAATTGATCCTTTGTTGGCATTTTCGTCTCAGATACTCAATGTGGGATCTCCAGGTGCATTTTGAATCGAACCAGACCCCAAGATATTTGAAGGACATGGAATGAGTGATCGGTTTACCCAAAAGTTGAAGCTTTGGTTGTGCTGGGCTATGCTTCCTAGAAAAAACGACCAACTCAGTTTTCTCCGTGGAGAATTCGATACCTAGCTGAATAGCCGAAGTAGACAAATTGTCCAAGGTATCCTGTAAGGGTCCTTGCAGGTCAACCTCTTTTGGCCCTGTGATAGACACTACGCCGTCATCTGCAAGTTGTCTCAACGTGCAGTTGTCACTTAGACAATTGTCAATTTCTCTGACGTAGAAATTATACAAAAGGGGGCTTAAACATGAGCCCTGGGGGAGACCCATGTAACTAAATCGAGAAGCTGTAGAGTTTCCATGAGAAAAGCTCATATGTTTCTCTGACAGCAAATTGTACAAAAAGTTATTTATTAATGGAGAAAGGCCACAAGCGTGGAGTTTGTCTGAAAGGACTTCAACGGATACTGAATCAAAAGCCCCCTTGATATCCAAGAATACAGAAGCCATTTGCTCTTTTTTAGCAAAAGCCAACTGAATTTCTGTGGAAAGCAACGCGAGACAGTCGTTCGTTCCCTTGCCCCTACGGAATCCAAATTGAGTATCTGAGAGTAGGTGGTTCAACTCAACCCATTTGTCCAGGCGAAAAAGGATCATTTTCTCCAACAATTTTCGAATACACGATAACATCGCAATGGGACGATACGAATTGTGATCTGACGCGGGTTTTCCAGGCTTTTTAATGGCTATAACTCTCACCCGCCTCCAATCATCCGGAACAATATTAAGCTCCAGGAACTGACCAAACAAGTTCAACATGCGCCTCTTAGCGACGTCTGGGAGGTTCTTCAACAAGTTGAACTTGATTCAATCAGCCCCCGGAGCCGAATTGCCACACGAAAGGAGCGCGAGTGAGAGTTCCAGCATTGAAAAAGGCTGGCTGATCTCGTCTACAGAATTCGTCGTTTCGCGAGGAATCATCTGTGCCGGCACGGAATCAGGACATACTTTTCGCGCGAACTTGAGAATCCAACGATCTGAGTACTCCTCGCTCTCGTTGTTCGAAGACCGGTTACGCATCCTTCGCGCCGTGTTCCAAAGCGTATTCATCGACGTTTCGCGCGATAATCCGTCCACGAATTGCCGCCAGTATCCGCGTTTCTTGGCTTTGATGAGGCTCTTGAGTTCGCGTTCAAGAGCTGAGTACGCTTCGAAATACACGGGTGTTCCACGTTTCCGGAAAAGCTTAAACGCGTCGGACTTTTTACGATAAACCTCAGTGCATTGGTGGTCCCACCAAGGGGAAGGAGGTTTCCTACGGAAAGACGTTCCAGGAACCGGCCGAGTTTGAGCTCGAAGCGCGCTGTCCAAGATCAGATTGGAGAGGAAGTTATATTCCTCCAACGGTGGAAGCCCTTCTACCGACGACACGGCTTCCTCTATCGCGGTCTTGAACGTTGTCCAATCGATATTACGGGTGAGGTCGTACGCGACGTTAACGGATTCCGACGGATTGAACCCACTGGCAATCGAAATTTTGATCGGCAAGTGATCACTACCGTGGGGATCCTGGATCACATTCCACGTACAATCCAACGATAATGAGTTAGAGCAAAGTGTGAGGTCTAATTTACTTCCATTCGAAGATGGTCCAGCCAAACGTGTTACTTCTCCATTGTTAAGAATTGTCATATTGAAGTTATCACAGAGGTCATATATAAAAGTAGAACGGTTGTCATCATACAGTTCCCCCCAGCCTGTACCGTGGGAATTAAAATCTCCCATAATCAACCGTGGAGCAGGAAGTACTGAACATATATCTGAAAGTTGTTTTCGATTAACAACGGCTCTAGGAGGAATATAAACAGAAGCAATACAAAGGCTCTTACCTTTAATAATAGCCTGACATGCGACAACTTCAATACCTGTAAATTGTGGAAGATTCACTCTATAGAAAGAATGGCACTTTTTGATCCCCAAAAGTACCCCTCCTCCACGCGAATCCTCACGATCCAGTCGAATAATGTTAAAATCATAAAAAGGAAGATCTATATCTGAAGAGAGCCAAGTTTCACAAAGAGCAAATGCATCACAATCATTATTGTGAACTAAAAACTTAAAAGAGTCTAATTTAGGAATAAGACTTCGACAATTCCACTGTAGAATAGTGATCAAATCCCCGACCTCGTTTGGAAAATTATCCATCGAAGGAAATGATTGCTGCAATGAGGGGCCACTTCAATGTCAATTGCTTCAAGAGGGTCTTCACAGTAGGAAGCATTGCCAGAACAATGCTTTTGAGAGGATCAGAAATATTCAGGTACTTGAGAATATCGTCCACAATTTTATCAAATGAGAACAACCCAGATGAAGAAGGGGCTTCTGTTCTTAAAAATGGGACATCAGGGGTTTTGGATGTCCCCGGGAGAGGTGGAAAATCCTGGGTATAGTCAGTTCTTCTGAATCCAGGAGGAGTAGAAACTTCCTTTTTTCCACCACTCCTTGATTTGGGCAAGCTGATTTGGGGTTCTTCATTCTCAAGTTTCCGCGAACGGATGCGTTTTCGTTTCCGTGCTGAAAAACAGAAAGAAGTTCCCTCCTCAGCCAAGTCAGAGTCAGTCTCGTCATCTGACAAAAGAGAAAAGGGATTTTTGTCGTTGGTCGATGGCGTGGCCGTCTTAAGCATTTCTGCAAAAGACTGCCGGGAACGTTCCTTAAGTGAGCGTTGTAATTTCTCCCCGCGTTGTTTGTACACCGGGCATGACGAGATACCATGAGGAGTTCCCTTACAGTACACGCATTTTGGTGCGGTAGCTGCACAGGTGTCATCCCCATGCTTCTCTCCGCATTTGGAACAGCGTGCCTTGCTGCCACAGTGGGAGGCCGTATGTCCCAACTGCTTACAGTTTTGGCAGTTCATGACCCGGGGAACGAACAAACGCACAGGTAGTCGAAGTTTTCCCAGCTCGATGTAGTGAGGAAGGGCTGAACCAGAAAAGGTCACACGGAACGAGTCTGTGGGGGTAAAACTCTTTTTACCCTCGCTGACAGATACTGAGCCCAGTTTTTGGACATCCAGTATCTTCACCGGAGGAAGCAAACGGTTCTTGAAACGGCCAACCGCCTGCTTCTCCAAGATCTCGGGGGTCAGACTCGCTTCGGTGACCACACCTTCGATCTCCACATCACGAGCTGGGATGTAAACTCTGTACTCGAGCGTGAAGAGCTGGGAGGCAGCAATCTCGTTAGCCTGCTTCAGGTTAGAGACGGAGACACGAAGTTTATTGTGCCTAACCTTCGTGATTTCAGTCACGGCCGAGTATCGCTTCGTCAGATCATTAGTAATTTGCATTACATTCAAAGGTTTGTTTCTGGGCTGAAAATAGACAACCCATGGACCAGTCGAGTCATCTGGATAGGCTCGCGATCGGGGGTTTATCTAAGCCTGTCCTTTGCCAGACTGAGACGATGAACCAGGGAGAGATGACGTACGTTTTCGACCCTTCTTGCCATCGCGTGGCAAAGTGGTGTCATCTTCCGACAAAACGTCCATTTCGTCTTGCGACAAAATGTCCATTTTGCCGTACTAGTGGGAGCGAAAAACGCTCTACCACTGAAACGATAATCACTCGGACACAATACACAAAAAAAAACTACAAACACAGAACACAAACTTAAAATTTAACTGTGGGCGAAAGAGAGAAACAAGAACAAAACTTATCTGATAATCCTATACTACTACCACCGAGCGTTTAAACGGTAGCAGCGGAGCGACGCGCAGCGTGGATGATCTTCGATCAGCGTGTGCGGGCGGTCTTCGTTGGTGTGTGCTTATGTGAGGGTCGGCACTCAGCTGAACACACGATGATAGATGAGCGGTGTAAATGCGGAGGCAGATGCTGACACTCGATGACGATGATCCGTGTGCAGGTATGCGTTACCACGCACCGATGGTGCGCAAAATGGTTGGCGAATTGGCAATCGTAAAAACAATTTTCCTTCCGATGATGCCGAAAACACACTTTCTTCTCAGAAAAAAACTCACTTTTAGTTAATTATTTAGCTGGGAACTCTAAGCGAGAAAAAACTGACAATTTAAATCAAGCGAATAGCGAGAAAACTTCCAAAATAGCGGAGCGCGAACTAAGTCGACCGTACTTCTTGCTAGGACGCAGTGGGAAGCATTGCAAATTTCTGTGATAATTCTTTTTTCATCCCTCATGCAATCACTATCGCTTTTAATATGGCGAAGTGCATCTCTCAACAGGGCAATCGAAGCAACCATATTTTGGCCATTATGGGGAAGCTCACAGGCCCAAAAATAAAAAAAAAATTAATTTTCGGTACGTTTTTATTTTTCTAAAAATATTGGGAAAAATTATCAAAAATCCAAGAAAATCAGTTTCTTCCTTAGATTTTTGTCAAAAATTACATGCAAAAATTTTTTTTTCTATCCCATCATGAAAAAAAATTGGACTCTCAGAAAAACCGAAAAGTTGATGTTTTGTGGTTTTTTGAGTCCAACTTTATGCCATAATGACTTATAAAACATGTTTTTGCACGTGAATTTTCTTTAAAAAAATTAGAAAAAATGTGATTTTTTTAGATTTTTGATACTTTTTTTCAATATTTTTAGAAAAATCAAAACGTAATTTTTTTTTTTCGGAGCTGTCTGCTTTCCCTTATCGTGAGCAACAGTGTAGACCGGATCCAGCTGAATACCAAAAGCTTGCAATGCTTCTTCTTCTTTCCTTTATTTAACGTCGGTCTCTGTTCCGCAATCTAGTGCCAATCACCGACGGACAACGATTGCCATCGAATGTGCAGGAAGGTAGCTTCCACACCTGCGTAGGATATCGCACCCATTCAAACACACATGGGCCGGGACCAACGGCTTTACTTCCCTTCCGAAGAAAGACGTGACCAGAGATTTTTATACCTAAGAAAAATCCCACCGACCTCGGCTGGGATTGAACCCAGATCCATTGGGGTGAGAAAGCAGTCACGCTTACCACTACACCATTGGCGCCGGCCAAGTTTGCAATGCGTCGGTTGTAATTGTTTCCTGTAATTTTTTAGCTGTCTGGCTTTAAAGCTAAAAAAAAAAAAACGGTTAAATTAGACCCAAGCAACAATTTTTGTTTTATTGAAGTTCTATAGCAGTTGATACAACCAAATTATAAAACCTTCACTAACGACCACATTGCTTTAACAACCTCCTGAGAACCACTATACAGCCATGTCATGGCCAATTGGCCCAGTTTTAATGCATTCATTATAACTTGATATGCGAACTACCTTAGGAGCAAAGGTTTTATGTTAGTTTTATCACACTCTACACGTGGTTGTCAAAAATGCAAACATAAAACCTCCTCCAGGTCAGAAAGTTTTAACAACCTTTTGATGACTACCATAAAACTATATTACAACCGCATAAATCGCTCCTGAAGAAGTTGATAAAACATGATACGCAAAACATTTTGACAACCTTGAAGGTTTTAAGTTGGGGTTTTGAATGATAGTTAATATTGAGAAATATTTTATTGTGGTTTTATTCTTTCGATGTTTGATATGGAATCATGATCCTTGTCAGTTGGTAATACTACCTGATATTATTGTATATTGAAAATAAAACGACTTTATTACAATTTTAAACCAATCTCTATATGATTCACAGCATGCCGTGCAATATTTGTGGTGATTATTATACCAAATAGGAGCATAAATTCAGTGCGCCATATGAATACTAAAAAATAGGGATATTTTTAATTTGTCTGCATTTGCACCATGCATTAAAGAGTCATTAAAAGATTATCTATTTAGTACAAAACTGTTACTACTGTTGAGCAATAACCAGTCATTTATTATTTAATTATACATAGATGTGTGAAAGTGTTTTATCGCCTATCAATTAAAGCGTAATTATTCATACTGTGTTAAATTTGTTCATACGGCGACATTTTTTTCGTTATAACTTGCTACTCCTTAAAAATACCTCAATATAACATATTCTCCTAGATTGGAATTCTATAGCATAACATAAACCTAATGGTTGTATCTTAGCATTTCGTAGTCCGAATTGAGAACGTTAAGTTATATCTAAGCTCTATAATAGCTTACTGGTTTTATTCGGTACAGCGAATCAAAACAAAACAAAAACCATGGCAACCTGTCAAAAAGTCAACATTCCAAGCGATCCTCCTATTTTCTCTTGTAATCAAGATGTAAGAAATGCTTATTGGATCTTTTAAAAGCTTTTACAATACAAGGTGTGAAGCCGTGATGCAAATACTAACCATCTCCAACCGGATTTAGTGAAACTGTCTGCGTTGTTTTAAGAAGGGTTCGTGGATCTGTCGGAAGTGTATCGGAAAGCCGCTTATTCAATATTTTTAAAAACTCATTCACCACACTGTGCCTTATGTTGAATAAGGGAGCCCATAACTGTAGATACTCCAGGAGTTTCATAATGGCGATTGTCTCATTTTCATCGTGTTTAAAAACACTGAAGGGGTTTTCATTTCATGTATCTTAATAGATTTGTTTTTTTTTTTATATTGGTAACAATTTTCAGGGTATTTTTTGTTATTGTTGTAGTATATTTCTTATCTGTAAATCTTAGGCCTCTGATAAAGATGATGGTTATAATGAGGTTTTGATGAAGGTCTAAGACTGCTTCAAGTTTTATATCGGTCATAAAAAGTATGCCATAAAACATAATTGTATGTTTTGTTTTGGTTTTATTCTGCAGTTATAAGCAGTGATATAGAGCCACCTTACAGCTACCATTAAGGTTCAATTTACTTTGATGCTTTTTGGAAAATTTCAAAAGCAGTTTTTTCCGACGCATTATTTCAGATTGCAAAAAGCTCGCACTATTCGATTCCTTTTGATATTTCACACAAAATGACGCGAGCTTTTTGCAATCTAAAATAATGCGTCGAAAAAAACTGCTTTTGAATTTTTAAAAAATGCATCAAAGTAAATTGAACCTTAAAGCTATGAAGTCTGAGTTTTAATTTAGTAGTCATAAAACAGTTTTATATTCGACTTGACGGCCTGATTTTATGACAAGCACACAAAACCGTAATACAACCACAGGCTGCAAGGGATGCTATGATAAAACAATGATAAAATAAGAATAAATCTTCCAAGCATTTAGATTGTTACTTGGGGAGTATTATAAAAACCATTCATTATGTATGCTCAGTGGTGCCGCGTCCCCATGTGCAACCTGTGCAGTGCACAAGTCATTGACAGTTCTCATATTTTCGGATAACTCCCACTGCCAGAAATAATTCGCCTTCGGAGGCATATTTTAGCGAGTTTTGTCGTAGTAGTGACCAGTTTAGAAATAAATTTATGGTTTATGGTTTTCCAACAAATGATGCTATTAACGTAAAACTACGACTAATTATTTTGTATGCAGGAGAACGAAAAACATTGTTTTAAATATATTGGATGAATATATTTAGTACAGCTTGTGATTTTGTGTTGCTTATGGAATGTATACATTTAGTACCAATTTCTCGAAAGAACGCAACGATTTTCGGAATTTGACAGCCACAACCCTCTCGTGGTTTACTTCGTATGACTTTTAATTTAATTCTCTATTATCTTTTTAGGGACCTGGTGAATGGTTTCCAAAATAACGGCAGACCTCAACGATTCGGGAATTGGCCATTTTTACGGATCTTCCGGGTTTCACAACTATGAATTAAATCTAATGGGGCGTCTATGACATGTTTACAAAAAAAATACTGCAAAGCTCTACGATTAGTTTCTTTAACGGATGCTCCGAGTTTCCCGGAAGACCATTCCGAGGTTCACGGGGCCATAAGACGGTTATAACTATGAATTCAATCTAATGGGACGTCTAAGAGATGTTTCCAAAAAACCGCAAAAGGGGGCGACCCCGGCGTAGTGGTTAGCATTCATACCTCTCACGCCAAAGTCACGAGTTCAAATCTCACCCCCGGACAAGTCACGAATGACCCAAGAGCGTTAAAATGACTATAATAAAAAAAAAAAAAAAACCGTAAAGCTCTACGATTAGTTCCGGAAATTAGCTATTTTTACGGATGTTCCGGGTTTCTTGAAGGGTCACACCATGGTACCCGGCAGCCATCTGATGGTCACAACTATGAATTCAATCTAATGGGACATCTATAAGATGTTAAAAAAAAACGCAGTGCCCTACGATCAGTTTCATGAATTGGTCACTTTAACGATGTTCCGGGTTTCTTGGAGCACCATCCCGAGGTCCACGGGGGTCATAAGGCGGTCTAATCAGACAGAAAGTATAACGCATTTCCCACCCAACAGGACTAACTTTCAAAAGTCGGTGCACTAGTCCTTACGAGGCAAGAAATAAGTGCGACAAACACTATGAGTCGGTTTGCAGCAAGAGTGCAGTTTTATGATTATTTCCGCATTTTTGAAAGTCGGCGATTTAGTCCAGATGGGTGGAAAATGTGAACAGTGGGTGCTACCGCGTTCTCGGGGGATGACAGTATATAATTTCCAGTGAACAGTTCCGTTTATTCCAAAGGAATGATGACTTCACCGAGAGGCGCTATGGATTTTTAAACTTATCACCTAATTTTTTATTTCGGCAGAAATCAGCTTCCTTGCTATTACCAACAATCAATTCGAAAATAACGATTTTAAATTGGCTCACTACTTGACTAGCCTATTGGTCCCAAGCAAATCGATTAACGTATCCCATTCTAGTATAAATTCTAGTACTACACTATGTTTGTTTTGATTCGCTATGAAAGTTTGACAGATAAAATCAGGGTGTTCGTGCAGGCGACTACTACTGCCTCTACCCTTAACATAAAGTAACTACTGTACCTACTCATAGATGTCACCACTTGTCCCCGTATCATTGTCATTGCTTTTGTAGTTTCCTTGTTATGTTACAATAATTAAACGTTTATAGTTCTCATACCTCCGCCATGGCAGGACGGTTAAATAATAGTTCTCGTTTAAATTAATTATCACACAACGTATAAATCGGGTCCTATCCGTGCGCGATCACAGGGGTTCGTGGATTCTCCAATGTTTCGAGGGGTGCATCGATTAGCTTGGGACCGAAGATAGTACCAGAGCTGAGCCAAAAAGTTGAGCTCGTTTCTTCGGGACCTTCTGGTCTTAGAGTTACGTCTATGCTATTACTGCTGCTTGTTCAGTCCAGTCTTCAAGGTGCAGCATGGCGCTTGTGAGCAAAGAGGTTTTCGTATTCACATTTTGTGTTCACGCATGCACCCAGCCAAATGAACATGAGCTCGAGCGTATGTTTAAAGTTCATGCGCACACTTCGTTTTCTTCGGTGTTCGAACATCAATGTTCACACCCAAGCGCAGCGGTTTTCCTTTCAATATTTTGTTTTCGAGTAAACGTGTGGTGTTTGTTTGTTTGTGTGTGTGTGTGTGTGTGTGTGTGTGTGTGTGTGTGTGTGTGTGTGTGTGTGTGTGTGTGTGTGTGTGTGTGTGTGTTTTTTTGCCAAGGAGGAAACCTTCAAAAGGCCATCATGCCACCGCTTGACGACCGGGCGCACGATCGCGGTGACATGGTGTGTGCGGTACTTACCGCACTAAAACCTCCTTGGACGCCTTGCGCTTTTTCCCCGGAACTACTTGTCGTATTACTTCGGATGGGGCTGTGCATTACGCACCTCTCTTTACCTCAGCTAACTAGCGCTTCCACTTTGTTGATCGTCTCTCCAATTTGTGAGCCATTTAGCTAAATTTCTCCTCGATTTAGCGTGACATAATTAATGGATCAACCCTAATAGCACTGAAAAAGCGCATGGGTAACGTTGAACATAAGTAAAGATTTTCAAAAAGGAGGCTGGCAAAATCGGGTCATTACTGTATATGTCTTCAGTGGGATGCCTTGGTACACTTATCATTCTCAAGAGCTGACATATACTAAATTGACCTTAAAAAGAACTGGCATCACTGATATGTTCAAAATGTAGTGGCTTGCTTAACGCTTCAGTAGCGCCACCATGACAAATGCAAGCACATTCCCAACTAAAATCTTATTTGCGAAGAATGTGATGGTGAGTGTTATGTCTGTTTGTCTGTGTTACTACTTTCTAGCTGGTCTTCTCGCCATTTTCGCTGCAGCGCTGACATGATCTGCGTTACTGCTCTGCTGACGGCGTTAAAGGTGCCCTCCTCTCGACAAATTTCTTCGACGGCATTCTCCGTGCTAAGGCCGAGCATAGCATCAAATCTAGGACATTTGAAGACCACGTGCTCTGGTGATTCTTCCACATTCCCACACTCCGGACAGAAGGATGACGTTGTGTGTCCGAACCGATGCAGGTACTTCCTGAAGCAACCATGACCAGACAGGAACTGCGTCAAGTGGAAGTTGACTTCTCCATGCTTCCTGTTCACCTAGGTCGAAAGAATCGGTATTAGCCTGTGTGTTCATCTACCGTTCTCTGCTGCATCTCACTCCTGCTGCCACTTCGCCATCGACACCGTTCTCACCATTTTTCGTACTCCTCTGGTTTCTCTTGTCATATGGTACTCGTAGTCCTCCGCCAAAGTGATGCCGATTGGGATTATACCGGCAATACCGCATACTGCCTCCATCGAAATGGTTCTGTACGCACTCACGACTCGCATGACCATGAGCTGGAACGTACTGCTCAATTTCCTTTGGTTCTACTTCGTTTTCAGCACTTCAATCCAGGCTGGACCTCCGTACCTTAGATGAGGACACACTAGCCTGAAGACGCCTCTTGCTGCTGCTTGGACCAGCATTGTTCGGCATGATTCTGGCTATTGCGTTGATGACCTTTGCCACCTTCTTGCAAGCATATTCGATGTGGCTGTTAAAATTTAGCCGGTCGTCGATCATCACTCCCAGATACTTCAGCACGCGCTTCGAAACAATGGTGTGCTCTCCAACGGTGATTTCTGCCTGCTGCACTGCTTTGCAGTTACTGACCAACATCACTTCTGTTTTGTGGTGGGCTATCTGCAGCTTTGCTTCTTGCATCCAGTTACCAATCGTATCTATCGCCTCGGCCGCCAGTATTTCCACTTCTTCCAGCGTCTCACCGGTTACCGTCAAGACGACATCGTCCGCAAAGCCAACGATCTCAACTCCTTTGGGCAGCTTGAGCGTCAGCACGCCATTGTACATTCCGATCCACAGCGTGGGACCTAGAATGGAGCCTTATGGAACTCCCACCGTGATTTTAAGCGATTTCTGCCCCGTGTCTGTCTCGTAGGTTCTGGAAGTAACTACTTAGAATCCTGCAGAGGTAGTCTGGAACCCTTAATTTATGAGCGCCTTGGCGATGGCCTCCTAGCTGGCGCTATTGAATGAATTCTTCACATCAATCGTAAATAACGGCGCAGTATCGATTTCCTCTCCGCTTTTGTTTGTAAGCTTTCTCGGCTCTGTCAATCACTGTCCGAATTGCATCCACCATCGATCTCCCTTTCCGGAATCCATACTGCCTCTCCGACAACCTGTGTTCACTCTCCGTGCATTTCGTCAGCCTGTTCAGGATGATCCTCTCCAAGAGCATCCAGACATTTTTTAGCACCATCCTGAACATGTCCGGGAATGTCTGGATCGCCGCCTTCAACGCCACGTTGGGAATTCCATCCGGGCCAGGAGCTTTATTCGCCTTCAAACCTTTTGCGGCTGCTATGAGGAATTAAATGGAAATAACCCTTTTTTGCTGTTCATTTAACCCAATTTCATTACTTCACCAAAAAAATACGTTTTGTGTTACCTTCTTTACTAGCGCGATGTATTTAATTATTTGCACAATTTCTTGATGAGGGTGATTTCTATAAGAAAGCTCTTTATGGGTTGTAGAGGTATTTTGGCCAGACTAATTTTGAATTCACTATATGTTTCCTGTGTAAATGGACATATTTAATTTAATGACACATACATCGAGGTATGTAGGAAGATCGACTTTGGAGGCAAACATATAACGTTCTTATGGGATAACAGTTGGGACACAATGAAACAAGGGGCCTCAGACAACCTAATGGTAAAGGCATGGTCTTCCAAGTCGGAGGTGGCGGGTTCGAAGGAATTTCCGGTCCAGTCAAAGGAATTCTTCGGTTTGACAATTTTCTTGATTTTCATGGCCATAAGGCATCATTGGTTTGCCATACAATATATAAATTCGTGCATTGGTACTCCAACAAACAACCCTAGAAAATACATATTGTTATTTTGCTTAACGACGCGTTCAGAGTATCATCCAAACCATTTGTGGCATAGCTCTATCATTTGGGTTATCGTTCGTTCATGGTATTTTTTATTAGGAAATTTTAGCAGCAGACCAGCTCATACAGGCAAAAATTAGCTGCACACATTACAACAAATTAATGCTGTATAAGCTGGTCTGCAGCTAAACATGTTAGTTGAGACTGGCATTTAAATCTATAAATTATTAATTATAGAAATGAGTCTAGGACACTAGATTGAGACCACACAATAAGCCTATATGCGATAGGCAATAAGCTTGAAATGTGAAAAAGTAGAAGAAGAAATGTTTGAATATTCTCTTCCTTGAGTATATTAAAGATGTTCCTTCTGGGAGTATAACTCTCTTTTAACATTATTTTTCATATTGTTCTGTGTGCATAATTCAAAATGGATCATTTTAGATGACCAGTTTTGAACCCACCACAGTTTGCTTTTGGCGCTACTGTATATGGGTGATTAATTGTAAAATACTAAGTAAGATCACAGTACTGTTCTGAGCATCTTCATTGATTTTTATATGGTATAAGGGTACTTTAGGTACTTGTCACTCAAAAATAGCCAATATTCAAACAAATGTCACGTTTTTTGTATGAATCTTGATTCATGATTTCCAAAACAATAATTATGAATGCGGAATTAATGGACTGAAAAAATGCTCAATACATAAATTCCATAAAAATGTGTATAGCACTGTACATCGAAAGCAATCTGTATAAATGTTCCATCTCTCCGTTATTTGCTATTTCTTTTTCAACTGATTGATTTTAATTGTTGTTTTATCTTTCAAATTTGTCGAACCTCTTAACGCAATCCCCTTATGAAGAGCTTTGAGTGTGTTGGTTTATTTCCTTTTAATTCCGTTAAAATTGCTTATCTTTTGACAGATACGCGTGTTTCGTCTACTACTTGCAGACTTCATCAGTGCCAAGTACTCAACACCACTTGCCAGTACTTGGATTTTGGTCCGCCATCTTGGATTCCAAAATGGCGGCCGATGTCTATTTTCCACTTCTACTCATCGAGCCCATTCCATAGATACCCATATGACATGGGTTTAGATGCATATAAACTGACCGGTGGCCGCCATATTGGATTTTGGTCCGCCATCTTTGATTCCAAAATGGCAGCGGATGGCAATTTTCTACTTCCACTTATCGAACCCATTCCGTAGATACCCATATTCATTGGGTTTAGATGCATATACGCTGTTTAGAGGCCGCCATATTGGATTTGTGGAAGCCATCTTGGGTTGAAATCCACCATTTTAATTTCACCCGGAATGTTGACTTGAATTTCGGAATGCCCCAAACTCTAGAATTTAACATATCTTCTAATCCTATGATTTTCGGTGATTTTGATTTAGGTTGATATTGATGCTGGTTAATTTTGGAAATCGAAAATCACGGCTGATATTGGTCGAAAATCACGTGTTATTTTCGTGGTGATGATGGCTTCTGATATTGGTGCCTGTGATTTTAGGTAATATTGATCTTGAAAGATAGCTGATTTTGATGTTCTGATCTTGATTTTAGCTAACGCTGGTTGTGACCAGCGATGCCATGTATCCTAATTTATCTACAGGAATAACGTTGGGATCCCTTGTTTATTTTGATACCATAATTCAAACTTGACAACAAAACAGCAACTTTTTCTAAACCTTGAATAAGGTCCAATAAGGACCGAATAGTTGTATAGGGGAAACATACAGGCGTTTTCAATAATTAATAATTAATAATCACAGTTGAATCACCTAACAATCTAAGAATTTAAAACTAAATAACTTCGTGCGAGAAAATAGGATTATTTATGTCAATATAATTTTATGAATACATTTGTACATCATAGGCACATCAGTTTCAATACAATCTATTATAATTACACTCGCAGTTTATTTGCCCTGCAACGAAAATAAATTTAAAACGTTTAATCACCCTCCAGAGCCTGTTTTTGCAGCGTTTCCTAGCATAATAACAGCAGCAAGTGTTATCATACAGGTATGGAAAATTGAATCATTATACATTATGCACGCCTTAATGCAGTACCATTCATTGCAGGAATAGATTAATTGTGGGGATACACAAATTTATCATGGCAGGGCAAATAGTCATTAGAGAGCCATCGCCAACAGGCTCAGATGTCGAACGGGTCCTGTTGTTTTATGTGCCATCTAACTATTTCGTGTGCGGAAAATTATTCACAAAAAGCGATGGTCTTATGTTTACAGGATGTTTCAATATTATTTATTCGACATTAGTACAAAACATGTGTCGCTGTTTTGAATACGGATACAATATAATTTATTATTATCTCTTATATATCAAAATGTTTGATTGTTACAAATATATACTCAGTTCTGTGTTTATGCGATTTCAATTTTTTGATTTGGTCCTCATTCAGGATGAGTACAGTAATTTTGATAACCCCGTTTTTTTCTAATTTTTTTAAACAAGTTGCACAAAATTTGATGGCAATTTGAGATAACATGATCGAAAATTTGGACGATAAAAATTCACGTATAAACAGAATTGAGTGTAGGCTAGGTGAGCAGCATCTTAGACATATTATTTACAAAAAAAAAATGTCGATTACTTTTTCGAAGGTACGAATCAGCTTTTTTAAACAATGCATTTGATATTTTCCCCTATCTGATAGTGGTGTTATTATGCGTGGGTGAGCTACAAATTACGTCAACACAGCAAAAAAATAATTTTGATATCACATCAAAGTGGATGCACTACAAACATGTCGAAAATTTCATGTAATTTTTATGACCACATAAATAAACAAATGCAGTAAAAGCAGCGTAATGTCAGTTCATGCATTGTATTAATGATAATTTTGTCCTTTTTAGCAAGTAATATTACACCATATTTTCGACATGATTGTTGTGCATCCACTTTGACGTGATATCAAAATTATTTTTTTGCTGTGAAACTGATGATCAACACAGTAAAAATTATTTTGTAAGCATGCATATTTATGTAAAATTAAATTGGTTTGTAAATTTAAACGACTTCAAATTTACTTGAATGTAAAATTAAACGTCACTTGATTTTATAAGGATGGCTTTAAAAGGCTCATCGTGTAATTTTACAGAACATTTAAAATTACATGCATTTTGGCTTATTACTACACACTATGAAAAATACATGTAAATTTCCGTGCCCTGAGACCGACACATGCAAGTGGCCCAAATGACATAAGAATCATTTGAATGAAACGAGAAAATAAATTCAATCAATCGTACTTTTCGTCAAGTTGCGTATGTTTCGGTTTGGGAATACTTAATTTAACATTACATGTTTGTTTACGTTCCATAATTTACGTCAATCATGGATTACGTCTCGTGTAAAAATAGTTATTTTTAAGTGTGTACCTTATACTTGTTTGAACAAGATTAATGTACAATTAGATCGGGTTATTCCGTGAACATGACATTCTTTTTATGTATATTATTCATTCGAATTGATAAAACATACACCACTTTGCGAAGTTCCTAATGCGCAATCATATAGGCTAAACGCTCCTATAGTAGCGGTACGTTAGAAGCGTTAGGTTCCTATAGTTGTGTATGGAGACTCAATACACAACTATCGGAACCTAACGCTTCTAACGTACCGCAACTATAGGAGCGTTTACCCTATGTATTGTCAAACGTATCTTGAGCTTAGCCAGATATTATGAAAAAGTTTGTTGACCTCTTTTCCCTAGAACAAGGGAACAGCAGCACAGTAATTGCAGTAGCAACATTTCAAAACTATTGATAGAAAAAATCCGAAAGTACTCTGAGCTAGGAACGGCGCAAAGTAAGATGCCTGCATGGTTCTCGTGTAATGTTATGATGCTCAATTTATTTCTGTTCAAATATTTAAAAAATATAGCTTTTTAAACGAATTTGCATAATACCGAACTGATTGTCAAGTACGCGGAATTATCACCCACGTGGAATCACCCACCTTCACGGAACACTACATACCCTACACTTCCACCACTGCATCAAAACGATCAGTCAGGAGAAAAAAGGAACCAGGAGCGCAATATTGAATGATTTTCTATTTTTCTATATCATTCTGAACGTACTAAAACACACATTCCATAAAACTTTTATATTTGTGGACCTGCATATGCACGATAAATCGTTCCACATCAAGAAAACTGAGCTTACAAAACTAACAATACACTTTTTCCGACATTTTCTACTAAAGAAGTGACTCGAGCTATACGCGGTGGAGGAAAAACTGATCGAATAATCGGTCCGTCCACCATATTAGCTTTCTCAATGTTTGATGATTTAAATTTACACGAGCATGTAAATTTATAAGTTTTTTTTTCCTTAATTTGTTTTCCGTCGATCTTGTTTTCCGTGTTGAGCACCAATGCTACCGACGCTAGGGAGGCAGCTCCCATACCTGGACCCTACCATTGACTGGGATTGAACCTAGGCCTGCTGGGGTGAGAGGTAATCACGCTAATTTATAAGTTTTATCGTTGAACATTTTATGTTCTTCAATAAATTTTTACATCGCGTGGAGAAACATACACTGCAAGAGAAAACTAATCGAATAAACGTGTAATTTTATGAGTTGTATCATGCTTTTTTGATGTTCATGATTTTTAATGCAAAATTAAATTAAAACATAGTTTAAAAGTATGTAATTTTAAAATGGTTTTGGTTTACATGGCATGTAAAATCCCTTATTTTTTGCTGTGTTGTTGTTTAATTTGTAACAATAGTCTGTTAGTATAAACTGTGTATCAGGTCAAGGATGAATCAAGGAATATTACAATAATATATCACACTTAAAAAAACATGTAAATTTAGGTGCTCTGAGACTGACATATACGAGCATCAATTTTGACATAAAATTGAGTCATAACAGACTCGAAATTCATCTCAATCAAACGTACTTTTCGTCGAGTAACGAACTTTTCAGTCGCGGGGCACTGAATTTTACATGACATGTTTGTTTAAGTCTCATCCTTTATGTCAAAGATAGATTCCGTCACGTGTAAAATTAGGTATTTATAAGTGTGTGGGATGGTTGGTTTCTAGTGGAAGTCTGTTCCAGCAGGATGCTCCAGCAATCAGAACACTTTTTTCGCTTGATGTTGTGTGTCTTAGGATGATAAGTGATAGTGTTCGTTGCCTGCTGTCCATGTACTAGATGATCCTGGATGTATTCTAGCTTGTTGCTGCCGTACCCTCGTTTCATGAAGTAGCAGGTGCGGAGATGGTAGTCAGTTGGCAGGTCGTGTCCGAGAATGGTGTTCCTTATGGCAGCTGTCGTGTCACGGTGTCGGAGATTGTACACAAACCGCACCGCTGATTTGAAACACCGGTGAGGCTACTCCTTGAGTGCCATAGAAATCCCGAGGTAATATACTACATCACAGTATGTAAATACAGGCATAAACACGGCTTGAACCAGCTTCCCTCGTGTGGCTGTGGAGAGGCGTTGAATACCTTTTGTGTTACGTTGTTAACTTGATGAGTCCAGGTCGTATTGTTGTCCATCTGATTTATTTATTTATTTAATAAGGCTCAAATTAACTATATAGAGCCGAGGATTCTTGGTAACTATGCAATACATCTTAAAACTATAGTCAAAAGGTACAACACAATAAACACTTTATCTTCCGCTTTCCAAAATGCCTCCTCCATCAGAACTGGAGCCGCTTGCATTGGTTTAATTGTATGACAGTTACGCCAACGAGGGTCAGAACGCTTCCATTGCAGCAATGGACGCAAAACGTGGTCAGCATTCACACATTCATCACTAAACGGTTCCTTTCCAAAGTCGACGACACATCGACCGAAAGAACTGCTGATGAAGAACAATGAGGAGGCTCACACAATGGTTGCTGCCAAGATAACAGACGATCGCGTGGCACACATCGAGAGGGGCCTGCTTTTGTCGACAGCCGAGTGAACACTGTGTTGTCCATCTGAAGGTCGAGGTTGATTACTTTGTCGGACAGTAAAACAACCTATCCGCTGAAGATAATGCCCGTTCGTGATACAACAGTACCCTCTTGCTGGGTTTTCTTCGGATTCGGGTGCAGATAGTATATGTGATTGCGTCAAGGTCCTCATTGATGCTTCTGATCAATCCGTCGATCTCGGCATACAATTGATAGCTTTATTTCAGGGCAGCAGGCAATCTATTGATGTAAAGACTTAACAAGAGTGATCTCAGATAGTAACCATGGAGAGTACCGTCAGTGACTTCACGCACAGTCGATGTCACGTTTCCATGCTGTACGGAATGATGTCTGAGGACCGACGAGGACAATGCACAAACAGCTTCAGAGAATCGGAGCTCTTCATTGAGCTTGACCTCGAGTAGACGATGTTCGACACAATTACACGCCAGCGAGAAGTCAACCAACACCATAACGGTACAGCAGTTGATGATGATAGTCCCACCTCTTACCCCTGCAAAGGTTTGAGCTGGACGATTTATCTTTAAGATAATTAAATATGATATTTTAACCAGGTTAACACACACAATCGAACTGGTTACAGTTACAGATATAAATTCCCTCCAGAGTTTACAGTTGCATCACAGTGATATAAATGTGAAAAAGCTTAAGCATCCACGTCTTAGTTCGCCTTTTTGTCCACCTAAAATATTCAAAAGTATTACAAGTGATCAAGAGTTAATGAACAATCAACAAAGCATCCTATTACACAAGCAACTCCGTAATCTGATGCTATCATAATTTTCAGCAATGTCAGGAATGCTCACGAACCCCCAACATTTGCCAGAAAACTTACTACTAGCTCAAGGTATCTTCGAAATAAGCTTCAAAAACTGCATTTTTTCAAATGTTAAATTTAGTCCTCTACATCCGTAATACGCGTGCGAGGCTCAAACCTTTGTAGACTACTAAAAAAATTACTTATTTTTTACTACTACTATCAAATCAAATATCAAAAATCCATCATCACCATCGTGGCGAACAAAATAGTTTTTACAGTGCTACAATAATTATTAAAAAGTCGTTATAACAGCTATCTATACAAAATAATCCGTTTAAAATAACTACGTCAAGATACATGTGTTAAATAATAAAAAATCACTGGATAACCTTTCAAAAGACAGTTAAAACGTGTGAAATGCTCATGCTAGTCTCATCATCAATTACAACAGAGACGTTCTCATTTAACCGATTCCGCGAAATTACCATAAATTTAGTTTTACTTGTATTTAATTTTAACTGCTTACACTTCAACCATCTACTTAGATACTGCAAATCTTCATTCAAGTGTGAGACGGCAACTTCTAAATCCTTATCTGCAATGAATAACACAGTATCATCTGCAAAAAGATTAATGTCGTTAAACCGTAAAACACGTCGCAAGTCATTAATATACATAATAAATAAAAGGGGCCCTAATACACTTCCCTGGGGAACGGGACTGGAAACAGAATCATTAAAAACAGTCCGTTTAATTATGTCAGATAAATAGCTTTCAAACCATTTATATGCAGTACTGGAATTACGAGCGCTTGATTGTACTTAACAGTAAGAGCCTAGAAATTGTTTCGAAAGCGCGTTTCAGATCCAAAAAAAAAAACAGCAACAATCGTATCTTTACGCTCCAAGTTGTCTTTCCCCTATGCTAACACCAAATTCAACGCAGGTTCACAATAATGACCTTCCCGATATCCTGATTGTTCTGGTATCAACAAAGAGTTGCTATTCAAATACTCCAACAGCTGGACTTTAACAACAAGTTCTAAGATTTTCTCTAATGTGTGCAACATGTTGATAAGACGAAACTCTTCGGCTTTAATCGTTCCAGCAACTTTTTAAATAGGAACCACTAAGGTTTCCTTCCAAATTTGTGGCACACGTCCATTCTGCAATGATTTATTAATAAAATCCAGAAAGATGTGGCCAATGACATGAAAGCAATCTTGAATAACTCTAGCATTAACATTATCTACTCCAGCCGATTTTCCTAATGGAAAGCAAATAACTCTAAGTTCATCTAATGTAATTGGGTGAAAACCTTCAAATCTACAACTACTATTAACTGGCTGTTTTATTTCGTCAGGTCCATCGACCAATTCATTGGATTGATTAATCAATGAAACACTTTCGACAAAATAATCATTAAACTTAGCAATTACTTGTTCTGACTGTTCTACAATTACTAGGTTTTAATAAAGATTTCAAAATTTTCCATAACTCTTTGCTATTGTTTTGATCTTCCTTTGTACATATTCACAACGAGTTTTCTTTATCGACTGTGAATACTTATTACGCGCGATTGTGTACCCATTCCAATGATTGTCATTATTTTATCTACAAAACTTTTTGTACCATTTATCCCTTTTCCGTTTAAGACGCAAAAGATCCAAATTGTACCCTGTTAGAGTTTTTCTGGTCTAATCTAATCTAATCTAACACCAACACAGCCAGTTCTTGAAAGCATCCTGGAAAATAATGAATATACCTCCATAATTTTTCTTGTCTATTTGACATATGTATCACATCGAAGATGTGTCACACATATTAAAACGGCCAGGCCTACTGTGCAGCATTTAAGGGGCAAGATGATTCAGAAAACATCGGGCCTGTTAAAATCGAAGATTTAAACACGATGCTTCAGAATCCAATAAATGGATGAAACGTGGACATCTCGTACCGTATGTTCCGATTTTGGTAATTATATGATTGGTTGGTTGTTGGAAGCATCAAAGCTAGAAAGGTTAAGTGATGCTCCATTTTCTTCTGATGGTTGGGACATGAGCACTAGCCTTTTATGGCTTATGGCGATAGCGCCATTACTCGATTTCTGAAAAGAGAGGAGGGAAAGGAAAAGGATATTTATTTTATGTAATATATATATATATATTTTTATATTGGTTGTTAATATAAAACATATTTCTGTTTCTTAAGAAACGAGCGGGAGCTTAAAAGTTTAGAATTTCTAAAACCTCTGTGGTATTCACTGTTTGTGTCATTGCTGTCATTGAGAACTGTCTTCGCTTTTTAAGTGCATCCAAATTTATCAACATACATCGAGGCTCATAAGATGGTAAGGGTAAACTCGTCCAGCTTAACTTTCTTAGAACACATAATGGAAACTGATTTTGTACTGACTCAATGCGGTTTATATGAGTATCTTGATATGAAGCCCAGACTATACTACAGTACTACCGTACTACAATGGAACTATCAACTCCATACTTTCATCTCCTCATCTATCGTATAAAATGTCCACTTTAAGGCTGATATTGACGTTAATCATCTCCAAATAACCTTTTATCTGCCAAAGAACTGCGCATGTCTTGAAGAAGGAATTAATGAAGAGGTAATGAGAGAAATAATTTTCTAGTATCTCAGATAGGCTACTCAAAGCCTAAGCATGATTTATTTGCTTTACTCAGCATATTACTTCCTTGCCAACCTTTTATTTTGTAGATTTTTTTTACTTACTAAAACTGGTCTAAGCATTTGACTTTTTCGACCTTTTGTCCATTTCTACCTTTTGATTTTTTGACCTTTTGTCCATTTGAATTGTATTCGACGTTTTGTTAATTTGATCTTTTGACCTTTCGCCTTTTCGACAATTCGACGTTTTTTTTCATTCGACCTTTTATCAATTTGACATTTTGTTCATTGGACCTTTTGTCCATTCGACCTTTTGTTCATTCGATGTTTTGTACATTCGACCTTTTGTCCTACATCCTACCGAAACAATTACCCTATATAAATCAAATTTTAAGAAATGTAACAACAAATTCGGTTATTATAGCGATCCTAATTGGCAGTTTTGATAGATTTGTACATTTGCGTATTCACAATATATATATATATAAAAAAAAAATAACATGCATGAACAAAGAAGATGAATAACCCAACGTAAATAGTCCTTCATTTGTACATGTGAAAGTGAAAGGGTTTAGCTAGAAATTCATAATCTACGTAGACCGTTTTCAAAAGGTCACCCGTTAACCCTTAAGTCAATTGTCAAATCAAGTCCGTATCAACATATTGCGCTATGAGCCAGAAGTTACGGGTATTCGTAACATCTTATATAAATTATAAAATAATGATACTTTTTGATAAATATCTACTGCAAATAACACATGCTATTCATTAACCACTTTATAAACTAAAACCATTCAACCATTAGCAGACACCACCCGACGGGTTAGGGTCAGGTACGGAGCTAGATTTTCGGGATCGGGTCAGGTACGAGTATTTAAAAAAAATATGATTTCGGGTTCGGGTCGGGTACGGGTTCTTAAAAATTGTTTGAATCGGGTACGGGTCGGGTTCGGGTATGTGTACGTGTGGACTTCACGTAGATGTCCTGACTTCGTAGATGGTGTGGATTTTGAAATATAGCTTGTAGAAAGTTCACATGTACACTACCGTCGCTTAGTGAGAGAATTCCAAATTTACCTGCGCACTAACTTCATTTGGAATGCGTTGATCATTATACTGCCTTGATACTTATAATGCCGGAAAAAGAAGTTACTTAGAAATCCAGATCCTAGTTTTATGAATTGACTGCTTTTACAGATGTTCCGGATTTTCCGGTGGATTCCTGGGGCCTCCATTCACGAATTCGTATTGACGTCAAAAAACCTTATATACTTCAGAAACGAAATGCTGTTATTTATTGCATTCAGTTTCAACTTTGAGGCATAATACATCCCAACCAAAGGTAGCCGTCTTACACAGATACAAGTAAAAAAGCAACAGCTTCTGTAATAGCCCATAATTCAACGAAATCTTTCTATTTGTCTCTGTAAGTACATCGAACAGATTTTTGTTTTCCTTATAGTAATGTTACTTTTACATGATAAATGATATAATAGCTCTAAAAAAATCAATGCCGTAAACACATGTTAACAAATGCAGGCTGCCGTGAAAAATAATTTTTAGTTTTGTTTGTTAAATACATTATTGCTTGGTAACAAGTGAAACGTCAAAATAACAACGTTTCACTTATCATCAAGCAAGAATGTATTTTACAACACCAACTATACATAACAAAGAACTCTACATAATTATTTTTATTTTAAGAGTTGATTGATTCAATAATCTAAAGAGTGGCCGTCTTACCCCGTCGTCCCCTACTGAATAACAGATAGCTAATAAAGGCTTAATTCATTTCAGAACAAAGCTGATAAAGTGCGTACCTATGTTACATATTTGATGGGTTATTCTTCCATAACATAAACTGCAAAAGTGCTTTTTCAAATATTAAACAACCTGTGCGCTGCTAATCAACTAAAAAATCAGCGTACTGCAAGCATTGAGTGATCAGATGACAATCTTATTTGTAAGTTAATACATCTAAAGTATTGCCATACATTTACATTAAATTCGTCAATATTATTTTTCTGACATTTAAAGATATGATCAGATTTTCTATTTCCCAAGAAATAAAGTTCGTGGAGGCATTTTTGAAACCAATATTCACACTTGTTTAATCAGAGATTACATCCAAAGCTTATGCTTTTTTTTCTTCTTTTGCTTGAAAATGTATCTAGAATCTAGGAATTGAAATATGCATTATTAATACAGTACCTACGGTTAAAAGATGTACCAATGTTTTAGAAACAACATATTTGCAAACATTATATAACCCCAAAATATGAGCGTATGTAAAAAGATAAAGATTGATGAAAGCTAAGGGGTCAAAAAAAAAAAGTTTATTGCCTGTACGGAGATTACTATGAGAAATTTTTATGTTTCGCTGATATCGTTCTAACTATAGATTGGTGTCATAAATTGATACCGTTGTTTGCAGATGGAGTTTCAATTGGTATTACTTTTCCCCAATTCCTAGCTAATTAATTTTTGGTACTCAGCATACTGACCGCGAATGGTTTCTTTATTACAAAAACCAGGTATCAAGGATTCCAGAAAATAGAATATCGGCTAAAGATCTCATCTCTGTATTATTTTGACAGCATTTGGATAACTATATCTTAAGATTGATATTAGTGAAATTTGTAAATCTCCCACAGTAATTCAACACAATCTGCGCACAACCTTCAAACCTTTGGCGGGACTTTCAAACCTTCATAAAAATTCTGAACCTTTTCTGTGTTTTTTTTAAATGGCTCTCTGTTGTCAGCTTTATTATAGCTGAATCGTCAGCTTTATTTCAACGGACATTGCCAGTTTTTTTTTGCTTCGAACGGAAAAGTGAATCGCAAAAATAGTTGCTATCGAATAACAGTCTATCGAGTGTCCCGCATTGAAAAACACACAGCTGTCATCAGCTAAGAGCGAACTGAAAAAGTGTTATTATTATGTTTCCAATGCCTTGGTGATTCCACACAGGACCCCTGAAACAAGATTATAACAAGAGTTTTCTTAATTAGTTTTTTTGATAGGCTGAAATTTTCAAAAGGACTCCACGGAGCTGAGAACCAATAAATAATTTCATAATTACAATAAAGTATTAATGAGGGACAATGTTTATGAGTTCTTCTTACTCTTCCTTGGAGATAACTTGAGTTTAGCTTCTGCTTTGATCTGTGCCTTTAACTCACTTGCTTCTTTCAATTATTTTTCCTTCAGTGGTGCCTGCCGCTTGGCCTCCTCTTCGTTCTTTATCTGTTCCATCTCATTTTTGTCCACTATCCCGAATATGCATCATTTTTGCACTTGAAAACAGGTGGCTGCTGTTTCTCAGCAGCGCTTGCTTCCTCTCCACTGTTCTTCTCAGCGTCCGGGGAATTCACATCCATCACCACTATCTCTTCTTCAAGGACCTCAACCACTTCCTCGTTTGGCGATGCACCTCCAGGCACTACACCAGCGTACGTACTGGTCTCTTCCTCATGCCGTTGTTTTTTATTTTTGTTTTTCCGTTCGTTGTCGTATTGCTTTTCGATTCTTCCACTTGGGGCAGGAATTCATCCGATGACCCTCCTTCTTACAAAGTAAACACACATTTGTGTTCTCTTGATAGAATATGTTCCCCTTTCGATTGAGGAAATGTAGTGAGTTGGGAATCTCCGAATTACAGGCTTTACGTCACCGTATTTCCCTAGCACCAATCGCTATCTGGGGCTTCTGGTAGGAGGTCGTACACTCTCACGTATTGAACGATGCAGGCGACATGCGTACCTCGACAGACTTCCCATCGCCATATAGGAAAACTAATTGTTCATGGTTGAAATCTTCTGATTTGAACTTGTTGAACTTAGATTCCCCCCCCCCCCCGCTATGCGATATGTAGCGATCATCTGAGTGGGATCCGTATCCAGCGATTTCACAAAATTTGCAATTTCTTACATAGTTGGTTTTGACAAGCTACGTGTAGAGCTGTAGCTAATCGTCAGCTTTATTTGCACCTTTACTACGGTGAAAATATACCGAGGAGATTCAATACCAATTTAAGAATACTGCACCAATTACTAGTATACAACCATTCAATAATGGAAAGTAATTCTACCATCTGACAGAGAAGATAATTACCTATCTGTTGATATCGTTGAATTATATAAATGAGCTGTGGTTTTCGGGAAATCTAGAATTGAACGATAGAAGTGATAAACGTTAGTTCACCGATAATAGAATCCGACATGTACATCTTTATTTTCCTTTCCTAAAAATTTAGAAATGATTAGAAATTTTCCAGGAAAAATTAAGTTCCCTGGGAATTTCCGGTTTTTCAGTTTTTTTTTCAGATAAAAGTCATTCTACGTATGCGTCTAAATCGGTTTGTTCGTTCACTAATATAACATATGCTTGCATGCTCATTTTGTTTCGGCATTCAATGATTCAGAACACACTCAGACATAGGCAAACATTGTTGCAAGCAAACGGTGCACGAAGCGCTTTTGCTAATCCTACACTATAGCAAACTGATTTACTGAGAGTGGAGTGAACAAATTGAAATCTAGCAGATAAGACAGAGAAGCTAAATTCTACCCTTGGGGCAATTTTCGCTCTTATGCGGTACCGTACGTGCAAATGTCACAGTACCTTTATGTTGTATATACCTTTCTGTAGCTGGAATACTGCTTCTGACTAATTAAAGAACCGTATATGCTTTGAAAGCCGAGAGAATCGGTAACATGAACTCTAGTCTCCTGGGTGGTAGAACAATATTCTGTATTATAACTTGAAATGCTCGTGGTTGATTCCTATTATATTTTAATCTAGATTTTAAACTACAGAGCTCCCTCCTATAAATAAATAAAGCAAGCTATTTTCTCTGTGGATCAATGTATTCGTTTTCTAGAACCAAGAAGACAAAAACATAAAGTTCATCCGCCTAAGGCTTTACCCCTCCATTATGCTCAAAAGTACCAGGATTATCGTTTTTCTTTTTTGTAGCACAGATGATCAAATTCATCAACGTCAGTCAGCCAGGATAATCTAGAACTCAACCGTATTCATTTACAAACAAACCCATAATTCAGAATGATGAGTGGTTTGAACTTTGTATCTCTTTTTGAAATCATTTATAAACCTGAACCTTTAATCCATGGTACACGTGTAATGCGTCAAATACGGAGCTGTTAGTGATATAGCAATAACTAGCACCGATTTCAGTTTCCCACAGCTGTCAGGAGCGTCGTTATAATTAAGCACCAGTAAGCTTCTAACGACTAGATGCGGAACAGATTCCTTGATAATGAAGTAGAAGTAATAATCACAAATTATGTTACGCTTCGTAAGACCTAAGGTAAAACCAGTGTATATGACAGCGGAAGTGATGGTGATGTCATGAGGTAATGAAAAGGTACCTTGTGGCAGTGAGTAAATGCGAAATAGACACCATTAAGTTTGATGAGTATGGTGTTAGGTATCGTTGAACAAATCATTGTCATTTACGATGCTAATTCTTTGCAGGGATTGTTATCATGCATCACAACTCATAACGGCGGGCATTTCAATTTTCATAGAACAGAGTTTTGCGCTCCTCGTCATATAGACCCCTCGTATTCTGCGATCAGCGTTACTCTCTGTAATTAGTGAAGTGACATGGTGTATATGGTGACTCTCTCTGCAAATCAAATGTCACTATACTAGGAATGCTGGTATCCGGGTAGTCCCGGTATTTTTTTTATTTTTTTTATTTATTTTTTTTTTATTTATTTGTTGTCAATCAGTGTAGACCATTTTATATCCGGATAGCAGCCAAAATCCGGATCAACCAGATATCCGGATAAAAATTGTCAGGAAAAAGCGTGAGTTGCTCTTTAGTGAAGAAAACGATGAATGAAGGTCTAAGATCGCACCTTTGAAACAAATAACTATACCTACACAGAAAAAAGTTGCTCAATATTTCTTCCAAACAGCTGAACAGAGCCCAACTAACAATTTTCACAATGTAAACGTTTTCCTCATTTCATTTACACAGCCTTATGCTTATGTATTCAAATGCTACACGATATGAGGTAACCTTTACTCAACCTCTATACAAGCAAATCTGGCAAATGTTGACAAGCTCTTATTGCATATTCATTTACGCTTCTATACAGCTGTTATTCTGCTGTTTAGTTGCGTGTGAACTTGAAAGGCACTTAAATATTCATCCCCTTCCCGACTATCCAATATTCACTAGACAGATTGAATTTTTAATTTTTTTTTTAATTTGTCGGTTCCGATTTTGATGAAAATTTGCACAGTTGTTCTTTTTAAGTAAAGATGCCAATTTATGTTATCAGTTTTTCAAATTGAATCACGACTACTTTTCTAACAGGGCCTGTGTAAAAATAGTACTAATGAGTTAAAAAAATATATATTGCTGAAACGGTTTGTTGGATTGATTTGGTGTCTTTAGCAAAGTTGTAGATATTATTTTGGCAATAATGTTAAAAATATACACTGTAAAAATTTTCGTTTGTTTC
This sequence comes from Ochlerotatus camptorhynchus, assembly GCF_037179485.1. NCBI lineage: Eukaryota > Metazoa > Arthropoda > Insecta > Diptera > Culicidae > Ochlerotatus > Ochlerotatus camptorhynchus. Next base: position 629,839 of record NW_027040739.1, read on the forward strand.
AATGAAAAAAAAAATATATTTGTTATCAAAAAAGTTAATTTTTCAAAAATTGCATAACTTTTTAAGATGTATGCGGTTAGAAGCATTATTTAGTTCTAGCTCAGTATTCATCAAATGATTTTTTTAGTTTTGTTAGTAACGATACCTTTTCATGGTATCAGATGTAATGAATCCTAACTTTTCAATAGGGCCTGTGTAGAAAAACACTAATGAAATAAACATACCTATATTGCAAAAACGGCTTGCTTGATTGCTATGGTGTCTTCGAGAAAGTTGTTCAAAATTAAAATGCGATTCTTGCGAATATACACGGTTGAAAAATATGTGTTTTTAATGAAAATGTAAAAATCGTGAAATTTTCAAAATATCATAACTTTGAGTTTACCATCACCAAACTTTGCCAATTTGTAGCAAATATTATGAGCTTTAATGAGGCTTGAAACAAAAATTTTCAAAAATGCTATTTTTGAGAAATTAATTTTTTTAATAAAAATATAATTTTTGTCATTGATATTGATATTTACACAATTGCTAAAATAATATCTACAAGTTTGCTGAAGTCACCAAATCAATCGAACAAAGCGTTTCGGCAATATATATTATTAAACTCATTAGTACTATTTTTACACAGGCCCATTTCAAAAAGTAGTCGTGATTCAATATGAAAAACTGAGAGCACAAAATGGCGCCTTTACTTAAAAGGAACAACTGTGCAAAGTTTCAGCGTAATTGGAAATGATCGGTCAGGATCGATTTGCGAACCTTCGTGGAATGCCTCAGCTTTATCTTGAACCCGGGTTAAATATTCTGCCCATAAATGAGAAATTGGCTAATGTGCCTGAAGCACGAAATCGAGAAAAATGCAATTTTAACATTTTTGTTGGTTGAATAAGTTTTACTAGATAAAATTGTCTTTTAAAATATACATAACAGTATTTGCCTATGCCGGAAACATGCCGTTGAATAAAAACAACGAAACTAATAGCCATTTTCTATAAAGGCTGATTTTTAATCATAGTAGCCATTTTTTCAATTACAATCTCAGGGAAATTCGCCAAACGGTCATTTGTTTTGGCTAACGTGCATACGTTCTCGTTTATTGTGGTGTGAATTCCAGCTAGATATGGCTTTAAATTATCTACAACAATACGGAACCACTAGTGAAAGTGAGCAGGAGCCAGATGACAGTATTCCGCGTCGTAAACCCACAAAGCGAGAAGCAGTAGCTCTGGAGACTAAAACGATTAAGCGAATAAAACACACAGTGGTGCCTGGAAATTGTGCAGCATGTCCTCTGGATTGTGAATCTAAAATAGATAGAGAAATGCGGCTACGCATCAATGAGTCGTATTGGAACAAGACGCCTGCCGATAAAAAAGGATTTATCCGGGAAAACGTTCTGCAGATCGAAGTTAAACGTAGACGCATACGTGCCGTTGTGCATCGGAAATGTTTTACATATAAATATCATTTGAAAGATTCCTTTTTCAGTTCGCAGAACGTTTGTGCAACATTTTTTCTGAACACAATTGGGTATGAAAAATCTTGCAGGTATGAATTCTGTTCTTAATAGGCGTAGTATTTGTTTGTAGTACATCAATTGTAAATTTCAGTAATACTATCTCTCGCGCGTTCAAGAAAGAAGCATCGCGTGACTGGAATATTGATAAGAGGGGTATGCTTCAAAAATTAAAGAGCAGAGATCTGAAAAAGATGGTCACGGAAGACATACTATTACATAATCCTACGATATCTCACTATCGACGGATCCATGCTCCAAATGTTAAATACTTGCCTTCGGACCTTTCAGCCAGACGCTTGTTTGATGCATATATTGCAAAGCAGACCGATGAAAATACGAAGTGTTCATACCAATATTACTGCGGGTATGTTTTCTTGTATAAATCTGTGGACATTTAAAAAATTATATTTTTTACTACAGCATACTTCGAGCTATGAACATCAAATTCACCAAGCTTGGACTAGAAGAATGCGAAGTATGTGAAATTCACCATGAGCATGTAGCTGAGGCTGGCCATAATCATGATTCACCAACAAACGAACCAGCAATTGATCTTTGTGAAGCCTGCAAAATGTGGCACGATCATAATCTACGGGCACGCACATCTCGCGAAGAATATCAAAAGGATAAAACCAATAAGAAAGCAATAATTATGTCCGTTGATCTGCAAAAGGTATTTTTTTGCATTCAATAACAACACATGAATATTTATTGAGTATTGATGTTTATTACAGGTGGTTTAAATACCAAGGATGGACTCTTATAAAACCGTCATATTCACGAAGCGAATAAATATTTTGCACCAAACATTTGCTCCAGTTGGAGGAGCAAAGCATGGTTTAGTTTATGGTTTCGTTTGGGATGAATCCATTAGCGGAAGAAAGGCATCAGACATCACGAGCTGCTTTCTAAAATATCTGCAAATTGAGCGGAGCGCTAAGCATATTGTGCTTTGGCTAGATAATTGTAGTAGTCAGAATAAGAACTGGAATCTGTTCTTAATTATGATCCTTCTTGTAAATTCAACGTTGCTTGAGACTAACGTTATTGAATTTAAGTATTTTGAACCGGGACACACCTTTATGTCCGCTGATTCGTTCCATCATGCTGTTGAAAAACGAATGAAATCAGCTGATAAAGGGGAAGTTCATACATTTGAAGATTTTTATGCTTGTGTCAACACTGCTCAAGAAAATTCCGTCGCAGTGAAAATGCAGGCATTTGATTTTTTTACCTGTGATATGACATGCAAACCGGCAACCAAGCTGAGACCTCGACCGAAACTTAATGAGGTGAAGCTTATCATATTTTCAAGAGGATCGTATAATTTTACGTACGCCAATGAATTTTCTGGAGCAACAAAATCGTGCAACTTCTTCACCAGAGAACAAATCAGAAAAGTTCAATCAGCTGATTTCGACATTTCATCTACGATGCATTTCCGGATGTTACCAAAAGGAGTCGAACTTACACGTAAGCAAGGAATAATACAAAAAAATCTACCGTTGTTGCCTCCTGACAAAAAAATGTACTGGTATAACCTTTCAACCCACGATGACATATCGGATGAAGAATCATAATACCAATGAAGGAGCATAATAATAATGTGTGATTATATTGTAACATTTACCATTTTCATTTCCCTTGCTCTTTCCATTTATTATACATCAATAAAGCTGTTATAAATAAATAAAAACATTCTTTCCATAATATATTTAATTAAAGAGTCTTGCGATAAGCTGTAAATCCAAAAATTTCCGAATCTTTAACATTTATTTAAAAAAAATTTATAAAAGTTTAACATAAAACAAGTTTTGAATCCTGAATCTTCCGATTTTCAACTTGATGCCTGTGGCCACTTGACTATAAAACCATCTTACTTGATGTTAAAAAAAAAATCCCTATCAAAAACACACAGGTTCCTGCGCTCGGTTTCAGACTGATCATGCACATTAGACAATTTCTCATTTAAATTGCACATTAGCCATCTAGTTTTTCAAGTCGTTTATCCGCACGAATCAATTTTTTCAAAATTGTATACAGTGGGGACCTTGACAAAAGTGCCACATATCAACTAACACCATTTTCTCGATTTTGACAAAAATGGCTTATTAGCCAATTTCTCATTTATGGGCAGTATTGTTTTATTTATTTAATGAAGGAATTTATTGATTTTATTTAGCTGCTAATCAAATTACTCGAAATTAGTTATGACCATAACCACCAAATTCTTACCCTGCACCGGAACCTGGACACGACCGCATTGGCAAACCTTGACACTACCAACTTCGCTACACCAACACTTTGAACTGACGTAAACAAATCTACAACAAGATCGCTGAGTAGTGGTTTCAAAATAGTGCATATGAATCACTTTCTCGACTTGTTAATTCAGCTTTGTAAAAGAGCAGAGTAAAAGCGGCACACGCCTGAAAATAAACCTCGTTGACTGTAAAAATGCTTCAAAAGTAGCGCTAACACAGGTTATTAGCTGAGTACAGGTTTTTTAATTGTTGTAAAAGCATTTTTGATGTTTATGTCATTCAGCAAGAGTGGTTGGTTGTGTAAAAGCCATCAAATGAGTAATGTATTCACTTTATTTGAAAGTTGATTAATATTTGCATAAAAGTGACATTAGCGTTTATTGGGTGCTTTTGACAAATTTAATAATGGTTGAGAAAAAGTTGGGTAAACACCACAATATGTATTGCTATTTTTGGAATCAGTATGACGTGTAGGAACTGAAAATCTATGTCTGACGCCATTTTGAAATCGAAGATGGCGGCATCCGGTTCATGAAAACCTGGAAAATACTTTCAATACCCAACATTATGGGTATTTTTAGAATCAGGGTTACGTTTACGAACTGTAAATCTATGTCTAACGCCATTATGAAATCGAAGTATTTTAAAAAATTTCATTAACCGGATGCCACCATCTTGGATTTCAAAATGGCGTCAGACATGGATTTCCGGTTCCCACATGTCACTCTGATTCCAAAGATACCCATATTGTGGGATATTTCACAGATTTTCCCAGATTCCCACAATCGCAAAAAAAAAGCTCGTTATTTGGAATTTACTTTCTTTTTACAAACATATTATTTGGGATTTACTTCGTAAAAAAACTCGTTATTTGGGATTTACTACGTAAAAAGAGGGACGTAAATTTAATACTGCGTAAAAAAACAATGCATTATTAATGGATGGCCCCATGCAATCCAGTAATAAAAATGAAAAAATGACAGAGGGATCATAGCAATCTGGCAACGATGCTGAAATCAAAGATGCCATTCCTTTATTTAACGTCGGTCTCTGTTCCGCAATCTTGTGCCAATCACCGACGGACATCGAATGCCATCCATTGACGGCAACCGAATGAGCGCAATTGTTTATTTTCGGAAGGACTATTGAAACGTGGAGTAAACTGCGTGTTAAGTGAACGATACATGTGATGTCATAATTGGAAATAGCACCATAAAATCACATGAATCTTATGTGTACAATGAAATCCATATGTTTTCTAACATAGAATTAATGTGATCACATGAATGTTATATGATTTTTATATTGGTAACATATTATGCTATGTGAAAGCTTTATAGTGATCATAACCCAAATGACCATATCTCCGGAACCAGTTGACCGATTCCAAAAATATTCAAAAATTTTGATGAGACCATGCATACCATTCCAATCACGACTTCTGGTCTCGATCCTGAGCTTTAGAAGAATTTTATCTCTACTCTGGCACCACCTAAGGAAGATATCCTCTGCTGTCCGAAGAAGTCGTCTCGACTCTACTCGATCCATAGTCACGCGTCGCCAGCCTCGCATTTATTTGGTTGATCCACCTTGCCCGCTGCGTGCCTTTTCTTTTTGTTCCAGTTGGGTCAGCTTCGAAAATTATTTTCACTGGATCGTCGTTCGGCATTCTTGCGACGTGCCCAGCCAACGCAGGGTTTGCAGTGTGAGCGATGGACTGTTCTCTGTTTCTAGTCAATAAGCAACAGATAACAGCGATTGCCAAAAGTTAATTTAGACGACGCAAATATCTCAAGACAGAATATTTTACTTTGATACTATGGATATACCGCAGAACCCCGTTAGTTTGAATAGCTACAATCGCAATTACACGGCACTCATTTAGAATTTGTTTAACTGGTACCCCTACACAGGTGCCCAATGGAATTACGCAATGTAGTGGTACCAGCTAAACAAATTCTATATGAGTGCCATTTACTTGCGATTTTAGCTATTCAAACTAACGTGGTTCTACGGTATAACAACTGACCATTGTTGTAATTGAAAGAGATTTTCTTGAACTTTAAACTGAGATGAACAGTTCCCTAGTTGGTCTGTTTGTTTACAGTTCAATAAAAAAATTATCTTACGATTTTTAGTAATGCTCATATATGAAGGAAACCCAAGCATGACAAATAAAGAAAACATCTTCATCTTATTTCGAAAATTTAGTATAATCGCTCCAAGGAAACAGGAAATCAAACTAAACTCTTCTCAATCAAACTTAGCCAAAGGCAAAGAGGAAGCAATAAAGTTCACGATGCCAAGCAATGGAAACCCTCCAACATTTGCTAATTGGATACTTCCTCCGTAAACTTTCCTGAGAAATCCATACCCATGGGGAAAAGTTCTCCCACACTCGGAGAGCTGGCATAAAATTAAATTTTATTCAGATTACTTATGATGCAATTATTTGCCTTTCCTGTCGAAGAGCTTGGGTTAGTTTCTTCAGTTGGAAGATTTCTCCAATCGTTCGTTTGGGAAGTATGTTCACTTGAAAGATAGGGACATTAAATTGAACGAGAGTTTAGGGTTTCATCTATCGGGAGAAACTTCTGTTTGAAGATGATAGTTTCTAAGAGTAGAATTAATTACGGATTATAATGGGTATCTGAAGACTTTGCCCGGAGAAAATCCGTGTTTTTAATTCGGAATGAAACAGTATATAGTTTTTATCACTTTTCAAATTTGAACCCTAAAGTGTACAAGTGTGAATAGATTCCTCTAATGATCAAAATTGTTGGAACCACATTCGACAAGGATTTTATTCAGTGCATAACAATCACGTGATATCAAATACATAGTTAAAGACTCTAATGCAATCAATCAACATTCCACGAATATGAATAACATTAACAGGCAAACAGCGATACACAAGAAAGCCATCCGTGATATGGAAAGTCCCTAGTGGTTGTATCTCTTTCCTTGTCTCTGGACGAAAATGCTGTTTGACCTTCGGTTTATATCAATCATAAATCACCGAATGGGACAGACCGTCATCAACATCGATCTGAGACATCAATTCTTTTATGTCTTATTTCTGGTCTTTGCTGTTTTCCTGTAATGCGGATTACGGTGCCATCGAGGCAAACAAGAGAAATCGAATATATACTTCATGGAAATGATTGGTAATAGATCAGGTTTATTATTGTCTCTCTCTCTCTCTCTCTCCCTCTCTCTCTCTCTCTGATAGCATATTAATGATACTTACCTTCCAATAAAATCGATTTGTGTCGGATGCACTTGTGATAAAAGAAACTTTAATAGCAGAAGCTGAAAATAATTCTTACACCACTTGATAGTTGAATATTTGTAAGGTTAAGGCCATTCAGGGTGGTATGCAATATACTCCTGAAAAAAATTTCAAAGGGGGTAAAGTTTCATCCGATACCTATTTGGTGAAAAGGCGGAATTTACAATAAGATGAAAACATATGAAAAAATTAAATTAAAAAAAAATTAAATACAGTTAAGGTTTAGACAGCCAGACATTTTTTACTACGCAAAACTCAGCGAATTAGGAAAGCTGGGTTTCTTTTTAGGTTAACGTTTATTATACAAATTTCGTGAGCTCACTGTTGCGGCCGTTCGATGGTTGACATGCTGGGGCATCAGGGTTAACTGTTTCCGTGGAATCTCTGGAACGTTTATTCTTTCTTCCCAGTCGGCGCCGCCGGAATGTTCTGAGGCATAACATCTCTGACATCTCTAACATCTTCGAAAGGGAAGTAAACCCGTTGGTCCCCGGTTCATGAATTGATGGGTCGATAGGTAGCGTCCAGGTGTGGGAGCTGCCTCCCTGGCGTCAGTAACATTGGTGCTTAGTACGAAAAACAAGATCAACGGGAAACAAATCAAGGTAAAAAAAATACGTTAGATGAGGACGTGAAAGTATAGAGTTGATAGTTCCGTTAGAGTACGGTAGTGTTAAAATTGTATACAGAGAGTAGAAGGCGACTCTATCTTTCATCTCTTCATCTATCGTATAAAATGAACATTTTAGACCTTGTACAGATATACAAAGTACACTGTTGTACCATAGAGGTAACTCTAAGACTAGTAGGTCCCGAAGAAACTTGCTCAACTTTTTGGCTCAGCTCTGGTACTCTCTTTGATCCCAAGCTAATCGATGCACCCCTCGAATCATAGGAAAATCCACGAACCCCTCATTTTATCTGTCAAACTTTCACAGCGAATCAAAACAAACATTGTATAGTACTATAATTTTGACTAGAATGGGGTACGTTAATCGATTTGTTTGGGACCAATAGGCTAGTCAAGTAGTGAGCCAATTTAAAATCGTTAGTTTCCACCGGTTGGTTGTACCTTTTGAGGTACTCGATTAAAGGAGTACAACCAACCGGTCGAAACAAATGATTTTAAATTGGCTCACTACTTGACTAGCCTATTGGTCCCAAGTACATCAATAAGCGTACCCCATTCTAATCGAAATTCTAGTACTACACCTCTATTCTGTATTTCGTTCGATACGAAATACTTAAACAAATTTTTTTTTTTTGTATAGGAATTTCGTTTGTTTTGATTCGCTATGAAAGTTTGACAGATAAAATGAGGGGTCCGTGGATTTTCCTATGCTGTCAAAGATCATTGCACACAAAATGAACATTGTTCAAAACAAAACAAAAAATACTAGCCCATCTGGCGGCTGATGGCACATGCTTCTAAGAGAATTCTATTACAGCGAACTATATTATTTTAATTGATTTCTTCGCCAGTTAGTCGTCTGTCACTTCGTTTGTGCTTTAAGTCTGATATTTGTCTACACAGCTACACAGAAATAAAAAAAAATCCCAAATTAGATTTTTTTTCGACTCAACCTGCCTCAACTTACGTACAAGAAGCTAATTTTTGGGTAAACATGAAAAAACTTAATTTTGGGTAAACGATCTTTTCGATTGCTGTGGGTAAATTTGATAAATAAGGAAAAATCAAATTTAAGGTAAATTTAACTTAACGATAGGTTATTTTCCTGGGCACTTTTTCCAAATAAAAGACCTAGCTTTGGGTCAGTTTAACTCAACCATGGGTTAGTTACCCGGGATTTTTTTTTCCGAAAACAATCTATTTTTGTGTAAAATTGAGTATTTTACCGAGCACTTTTTTCCCGGAAAACAAATGATTATAGAAAAGGGACGCTCGCATTATAACGAGCACATAATTATTTCAAATGTTAAAAATAAAGATCAATAAAATCCGGGAAGACAACAACAAATTTATTATCATTTATTTTTCAATAATTATTTTCCAAAATTAGCTACATGGAATTTGGTAAGACCTGGAAAATCGATTTTTTTTCTCGTTCGTTGAACGCTACTACCACGGTAACCAGCGTAAACACATTGAGGAGTTAAAAATACCCATGTTTATATACAGCTGCCAAAAAAATGTGTAAATTACACACTTAGAAATACCTAATCTTACACGTGACGGAATCCATCTTTGGCGTAAAGAATGAGACGTAAACAAACATGTCATGTAAAATTAAGTGCTTCGAGACTGAAAAGTTCGGAAGTACGTTTGATTGAACTGAATTTCGCTTCTATTATGACTTAATTTTATGTCAAAATTGACGCTCGTATATGTCAGTCTCAGAGCACCTAAATTTACATTAATTTTTCTAAGTGTGTAGGAGATCTTAAAATGTGCGAAAAAATACCCATTTTTAGAATGTAGTACCAGTCACAAAATGTGTATTTTTATACACATTAATGTGTTAAAAAAAATTCAAACCTTGAATTCTCTGCAATGACATAGTTTCAAATCTAATAAACAACCAGGTGTATGTATACTTATCTTAGATTTTAACTAATTTGTATGCAAATGTGATTACTTACACAAATAATATGCAATTTACTGTTATACTCTTTACTCTGACATTGCAGGACAAAAAAGAGATGGCACTGAAAGCCATCGAAGAATTTCCAATATTGCGAACAAATACTACCCCTCATTATGTGAGTGAATAGTTTGAAAATAATGAAATAGATTATAAACTGCAGTGCTGCTCGAAATAATAGCAGACCGTTTTTAATACAAACAAGCGTATTGTGACTTGTTGTAACTTTGCTCTATTTTGATCCGGAGATATTTGAGATGATTTTTTACTTTATTTTTTGTTCACCTTTTTAACTTTTTAGTCCGTAAGTTTTACAGTAGTTTTAACGTTAATTTACGATGCTACACGCTAATATAGAATGTACTTTTCCGCAAACCGGCACCGAACGTCACTCCTCCGGACTATAATTTTTTTATGAGAGGCCTGACCCTATTAGACCACCCCCTTCAAGCTTGAAGCGACCCCATCACAAAACATAGATGACGACAATTACGATGAATCACGATGATGGACCAACGATGACAGACGTGATGACTGCACGAAAACTACACACTTAAATGGTTTTGGTTGGTATCATAATCAAAATTACACATTTACTCCGACAAAGTGGCTGCATGCATAGCCTTAACAAATTCAAAATCCCTACCACTTGGTTCCGCACATAAATATATTAATATGAAAAAATATTTAATAAATAAATAAATAAAAAAAATAAAAAAATAATAAATAAATAAACGCGGCGCCGGTGGTGTAGTGGTAAGCGTGATTGCCTCTTACCCCAGCAGGCCTGGATTTAATCGCAGTCGGCGCCGCCGGGATGTTCTGAGGCATAACATCTCTGATCACGCGTTCCTTCGTTAATGGGTCGATAGGTAGGGTCCAGGTGTGGGAGCTGCCTCCCGGCGTCGGTAGCATTGGTGCAAGTTTTCTTAAGTTCTAAGAATGGGACGAAAATTATCATATAAAATGATGAAAAATCGTATGTAGACTATGGTCTACAAAATTGATATATGTTTTAAATGGTATGTATTATCATTGTGAAATAAAAAAATAACGCGAAAAATGTTGTAAAAAATTCGAGCTACTCCAAATGATTGTTCATAAATGTTGCTATGTTGCTTACAAATAGAGTTTCATACTTGCCAAAGAAAGCATCCAGCTAAGTAGACACACAAAACAGTTGTGACCTAAATTGTGGGTCCGTTTTATAAAGTTTTTAGAGAGCTCATAAAATGCGTTAATATAGGAGACGGCCTCGGCGTATTGGTTAACATCTCTCACGCCAAAATCAGGAGTTCAAATCTCAACCCCGGAGAAGTCACGATTGAACCTAACTACTATTTTTTTTTTTTGTATTTATTTAATACATTTTACGTCCATAGATGCATTCATGTCTGTTTCCGTTTTGTGTAATGATGTGTGGGTGTGAGTGTTAGTGTTTATGGTTGTTTGCACTTAGCTTTGTTTCGTCTCCTTCTGGTTCATCGTTGATCATAACATTGCATCTCTTTTACTTCTTCTTCTCAATGAATTTCACTTATACTTCATCTACCTTTTCTTCATCTTCTTTCTTCATCATCTTCGGTTTTGTTCGTAGCCTTCGTCCGTTTCTTGTTATCCGCCATCTTGATATTTTGTTGACGGGTCTCCTTCATCTTGCTGAATTGGCTGCGTCATCTTTTTATATCTTCTGCACTTCTGATCATTTGTTGCTTAGTGGTATTCTTCTTCATTCACTTTTGATCTATCTTCTTCTTTCTTCTCACCATACTTCAAATTATTTTCTTTACTTCTTCATCATCTTCTTTCTTCATCCTTCTTTAATTCCATTGCTTTGATTTCCTCTTCCACGTCTTCACGATTTCTCCAGATTTCCATCGGTGTCGTCTTCTTCATTTTGCTATTTTCCGCTTTATCTTCTTGATCTTCTTCGTATTTTTCCACTTAATCTTGCGTTCCGCCTTTACTTCATCATAATTTTTCTTTGGATCTTCTTCTTCTTTTTCTTCCATCCGCTATCCGCTTTGTATTCTTGATGACCTTCACTTTTTTTACTTGATCTTCATCCAGTTACATGTTTGCCTTCATCATATACTTCCTTCCTTCCTTGCTCAGTTAACTGTTTCACCTTCTTGCCTCTACACCGGGTTTCGGCTGTTCCTTCTTCTTTTCTCTGTGTACTTCAAATTTTTCGGTACAGTCCAGTTTGCCGTAGAAAATTCAGCAAATTGGTGGTTTGCTCCTCAGAGTTTCCTAACGCATCTCGCAAGCTTGTTATGTCAATGTCGTTCTCTTGTCGTTGCCTTTCATAGTTTTTGCACTGCAAAATCACGTGTCGGACGTCTAAAACCGTTCCACAACAACTGGGCGGGGTTTCCTTCTTCAATAAGTATGTATGGGTTAGCCGCGTGTGACCAATTCTTAGTCGTGTTAGCACACGCTGGTCGAAAGTGCTTCCCCGTTCCGTCCACTTGTGCGTGTCGTCTTTGACTTCTCTTAGTTTCGAGTCTCTGGTCGCGAACCATTGGTCGTTCCAACGTTGGCGAATGTTTTGCATCACCATTCTCAGCGCATCATCGCCTGGGATTGGTATATCAATGGGAGGTTGTGTTCTCGCCATGTTTGCCAATCGATCAGCTTCGTTGTTTCCGTGGATGCCGGCGTGTCCAGGTATCCAGCAGAAACGGATGGATTTGTTTCGTGATATTTGCTCCACTTCCTGAATCCACGGGTGCTTAGATGTTCCAGCTTCTAAGGCCTGGAGACAACTAGCAGAGTCCGTTAGAATGACTAATTCGTTCGAAATATTCGGAATGGAAACAGCCATCTTAATGGCGTACGCCTCCGCAGAAAAAACGCTACATTCCTTTGGGAGGCTGTACTTTCCCGCTAAACCATTGTTATGGAATGCGGCACCTACAGTGTTTTCGTGTTTGGATCCATCGGTGTAGACGACGGTTGATCGGTGGAAGCGGGTCGACAGTAGCTGTTGCACTACCGGGTGGACTTTCTCTGGAGGATCGCCGGCTCGTACACATTTTTTAACGTCCCACAGGATTGAAGGTTTTCGTGTGTGCCACGGACGATCGGTCTGCCGTACAAGTTGACCGACAGCGGGGAGCGCAGAGTCTGTCAGCTCATTGAGGCGATCCGATGCTCGTCGAATGAGAGGGAGGCTGTTGTTATTGTGATTCTTTGCTAGTATCCGAATTGCAATTCGCGCGATGGATTGTGCTGCTAGCAGTTCAAACGGTAAGGTGCCCGCTTCAGCCATGATCGATTGTATCGGGCTAGTGACGAAGGCTCCGGAAGCAAACCTAGCATAGCATAGCATAGCATAGCATATGCGATTGTACAAATCGTGGGTGGCTATATAATGGTCAACTAATACGTTTTGCAGAAAATATCGAGTGTTGACGCAGAAAATATCACTTGAGATTAGTGATTTTCCCCACTCAAAAATAAAATCTACAATACAAGCATCGCATTATACACCTGGCCACATCCTTACAATCGCAGGGGAAGGGAGGGAAAGTTAATCCAACATCTACTTAAGAAGGTGCAGGGAACCCATACTACCTTCATAGGTGTCACAGGAAGGAAAGAGTTGTGTTAGTGGGAGCGTGAATGATTTGGAAACTCTATTCGTCAATATAGAGCATTTGATTAATCAGTGACAAAAATGAAATATACATAGATAAAATGGAAAGATCTCACCCGATTGGCCTAGAGACTTTGCAGCGTCATGTTTTCAGAAATGCTTTATTTAATTTTCCTTGAACCACCGCAATCACTGATAACGCTCTTCTAGCTCGTACGTACAAAAGAACGCACTCCACGCATAATCAAGGTCATGTATTTTCGGACTGCCTTCTTTAACACCACACAAAGACGTTGCTCATCGCAGCAACAGAAAAATAGATCAGCGTGCTAGAGGTCGTACGGGGCAACAAAGAAAAACGCAAGACCAAGCACCATTGCATCAGCAACACGAGATCAAATTATCACGCACGGTATTCAAAACTTTTAAATGCGATCACCAGTCCACCCCCAGTCACTCGAGAACAAAACGCATGTGAAAAGGTTTTCAGCAGCAAAAAAAAAAAGCACAGAAGAAACAAAACACACCCGCTTCGGTCGCTGGTTCAATCAGCACCCGAAGGCACCGGAAGCAAACCTTACCATTTTATTGTATGCTGGGGCAAGGTTTTGCAGGGTTACTGGTCCTTCTCGGCTAACTATTCCAATTCCATACATCAGTTTCGCGGTCACTAGGGCCGAGCCCACCTGCAGTAGCGATTTTCGTTCGCCACGTGGAAGTTTGGTACCGATCATCCGAAGGATTCGTAACCGAGGTTCACACGCTTTCTTCACCATTTGACAATGAGGTTTGAAGCTCAGAGTTCGGTCGAGGGTTACACCCAGGACTCTCAAACGGTTTGTCTTCGGGATGGATACTCGGTCTATTACGATTTTACTCTCAGGATCTCGACGTGCATTCGGACTGCAATAAAAAATGTAGGACTTTGATGCTGATATGCTGAATCCAACGCTTTTCGTCCACTTGTTGACAGCTTTGACGGCGGCTTGTAGTTTGCGATGTAGTCCTTCACCTTTTGCCTCTCGTACGACGAGGAGAATGTCGTCCGCGTACAGAAGAGTGTCGACTCCTCTCGGTATTACCCGAAAGATAGGCTGCATCACGAGAAAAAGAGTCACTGATAGGACAGAACCCTGTGGTACTCCATTTTCCAACTGGTGTTTGCGAGACATATGCCCTCCTACAGACACCTGGAACGTCCTTTCCGATAGAAAGCTTTGTAGCATATTCATCATCCGACCACGTAATCGCCATGATTTCAGTGTGCGCAGAACTCCGTGTCGCCAGGTAGTATCGTATGCCTTCGACAGGTCCAGGGAGGCTATCACGCAGTGTTCGTCGTGTGTTGGCAGCGATCTTTCCAACTCGGCAAAATAAGTATCAGTGCCGCGGCCTGTACGAAAGGCATGCTGACGTTTGTCAAGACGTCCACTCAACTCTAGTTCGGTGGTCAATCGACGATTGAGAATTCGCTCGAACAGCTTCGCCATGCAACTGGTGAGCGATATTGGACCTGAATGCATCAGGTCCGGAATCGTTGCAGTGCGGTTTTGGAATGGGTACGACGACAGCATTCCGCCAGCTAACGGGAAACACACCCTCGTTCCAGATTCTATTGAGTAGCTCAAGAAGCGTCATTTTCGCGGGCAAAGGAAGACGTTGGAGTAACGGATACCCAATTAAGTCAGGACCAGTTGATGCACCTCGCCCTTTGTCGAGGGCCCACAGGAGCTCGTTAAGGGTGATATCGACGTTGTAGTCTTCATCGGTGTTTGATGAGAGATCCAAGGATTCTCGTTCGGCTGCTGTCTTAATCATCTGGAAAGATGAAGAGTAGCTAGAGGTTGCTGATCTTCCACTATAGCATTTCGCTAATTCCTCCGCTACTTCTTCGGGCTTGTCCGTGAATCCATCTGCTCGCTTGAGCACTACGGTTCGTTGTTGTCGATTGCCTCGCAGAGTGTTGACCGTTCTCCACAAATCGGTGGTCGAGCTAGTTGGTGAGATTTTCGCTACGAATTTATCCCACGAATTCGTTCTGGCTTGTTTGATAGCCTGTCGTGCCGCTGCTCTGGCTTCCTGGAATCTAGTCAGTGCTTCGTGGTGGTCTGGGTCGGAAAGTTGTAGACGTCGCAGGGATCGCAAACATTTTCTTCGCCGTCGAGTAGCCGCCTTTACTTCGGGGCACCACCATGGTACCGCTTTTGGTCCAACACGACCGCTAGTTCGTGGTATGGACTTAGTCGCTGCGTTGATGATCATTTCGGTGAAACTGTTGACATCCCACTCGATCTCTGATCGAATACTTTCGGCGGTGATGCTTTCGTATAACAACCAGTCGGCTTGTTCGTAGAGCCATTTTTGTCGCGTCGTTCGCGAATACGACCACCCGGGAATGGACACCGTTATCGGAAAGTGGTCGCTGTTGAAAGTGTCCGAAAGGGTTCGCCAAGTGAACCTACGTGCCAAATACTCGGAGCAGAATGTCAGGTCGATTGCCGAAGTGTTACCTGTAGCCAGATCGATGCGACTAGGGGAGCCGTTGTTGAGAATCACTAGTTGTTTTCCAGGGTTTTTTCGGCAATGAATCTGCCGAGAGCGGTTGATGTTTGTGACCCCCAAGCGAGATGGTGCGCGTTGAAGTCACCCAGAAATATAACCGGACCGTTTAGTTGCTCGAACAACTCATTCAGTGCGGCTTGACTACCCTGGATTACACTCGGCGGAATATAGATGGATATTACTGTTACCTGCATCGGTGCGTAGATGCGTGCAGCTACGATCTGTAAAGTGGTATCGATTTGCACGCGCTCGAAAGGTATACCTTCCCGGATAGTAAGGCCTACCCCGTGCTGCCAGTGGTGTACGCTGTTCGATTCTAAGAGGAGCGTGTAGTTCCTTCCAACGAAGTGTGGTTGTAACACACTTTGGCTGACCTTCGTCTCCTGAAGTGCTACAATGGACGGTTCATGGTCGGCGATGAGGAGTTTTAGCTCGTTAATGTTGGCCCGTAGTCCTCGCAGGTTCCATTGCAGCGCAAAACAACCGCCAGGGCGACTATCCGCTGATGATAGTGATGACGAACAAGACGATGATGACGATGAACTGTGCATTCGAGTAGAAATTTCGGCCGGATTCCAGGAGGAGGTAGAAGGTGCAAGACACTCGTGACAGGTCCCACCTGCGGCCCCTTGGACATCCGCTCCCATCCTTGGGAGGGGGGAGGTTACTTCACGCTCTCCCTCCCCACACTGATTTTGCGATACTGGTTGTTGCAGTGATGATGACGGTGTCGATGTATCTCGACGGACTTCACCGGACTAGGACTAGGACTGATTGTACGAACTTCACCGGTGGTATGTCGAGAGGAAAACTGCATGGGCGTTCTTTCCCCCGGAGCAGACCCAAACCGGCTACTAGGAGTGTTGTTGCAAACACTGTTGTGGTTGCTAGTGTGCGCTGTTGCTGTTCGCGAAATGGAAAAAGCTTCGTGACGATGGGGTGATGGCGAAGTGCATACGTGTGGTTGTGGTTGTTGGGGAATTAATAGAGTGGTAGGTAGGTAGGTGTTCGAAAAGTCCGTTACATTAACATCGATCGCAGAGGGGGAATCTCTATCAACGGGTTGGGGTAAGACGTCCCGGACAGATCCTCCCACCTGCTGCGCTCTCGCTTGTGAGAGTGGAAGAGGTACTACACATTCCCTGCTTCCAAATCGATGGTCCAAATCGTTGTCTGTGTTCGTTGCTTGGTCGTTAATACTGCTCGTTGTGTTACTAGAGGGGTTGATATCGTCGATTTTGCTGGATAGGGGGCGTTTCGTCGATTTCAGACTCCTCGTCGACACTTACAGTTTCAGAATCGTGCGGTGGGTTTTGTTCGGCGATCACTTTCTTCAATGGAGGACTTTGGCGACCGGGTGATGTGTTATTCGACTTGTTGCGCTTATTCTTCTTCCCAGGTTGACTGTGTTTCGGTTCTATAACTGCAGGTGAGCGGGTCCTTAGATGCATGGATGGTCCCGCTACTCGCGACTCTCTGACTTGTTGTTGCTGTTGTTGCTGCTGTTGTTGTTGCTGTTGTTGTTGCTGTTGTTGCTGCTGCTGTTGTTGCTGCTGCTGTTGTGGTTGTTGAGCTGGTTGGCTTTCCGTATGACACATGTTTTTTATATGAGCAATCAGCTTGTCGATCTTCTCGTCCTTTCGCTTCATTGCTTCCAACAGATTAGCAATCTGGGCATCTTTCTTCTTCATCTCTCTCTCGAGTTGTTCGAGCGTTTGACGATCGACACTTGGCTGGGCTGGTGCTGATGCGTAGCTTCTCGCTCCTGCTTCAACCTGTTTTCGCGCTTCCGGGTATGTAAGATTGCGGTCGACCTTTATACGGATAACATCCGTCTCCTTCTAGTAGACAGGGCACTGGCGATTGTTCGGACGATGCGGTCCTCCATAGTTAATACAGTGGGCTGCTTCTCCGCATTCCTCATTCTCATCAACATGGCGTTCAGCGGAACAATGCATACAACGTTGTGGACCAGGACAGCGAACGCGTGGATGACCATATCGGAAACAACCATAACAAAGCAGTGGATTTGGGTAGTATGGATGGGTAGCAACACTCAAGAGACCAATCTTAAAATTTGCGGGGTAGCTACATTTAGCGAGAGTTAGAATCAAGGTAGACGTGTTAACGCGGCTGCCGTTATCGTTGCGTGTAATTCGTTGAACACGAATCACCCCCTGTCTAATTAGTTCCAGTAACACATCTTTTTCCTCCATGTCGATCAACTCAAAACAGGAAATGACACAGCGACTAACGTTCAGGTTTGGATGTGGTTGGACCAAAACCTCGGTGTCATCGATTAATGCTGTCATCTTCAACAATTTTTCAACCTGGGAAGGATTACGGACTTTCAAGATGTATCTGGTACCTTGCGCTTCAGTTGACGCACCTTCGATAGGACCACCTGCTCTCTTTCAACTGATTTGCCAATTAAAAAAGGATTTTTCGGCAGTGGTGCATTGTCCTTTCCGATAAGTTGCAGAAATGTTAATTCTCCGAACTTGTTCGTAGGATCCATAAACATTGGAAGTCTTCTCCCTGACCCACCAGGGTCACCACTGCTTGCGGTCGTCATGGCCACACTACTCTACCCTACCACTACTACCGCGACCAGTTGCACGTTGGAAAAAATCAATGTAAAACGGGCAACGGTCACCCGTTGCCTACCCCACAGATAATAGAAATAGAAAAATAAGGGTTTTTCCCACCTTATTATCCCCTTCAACGGCTGCACCACAACACACAAGGTCAAAAAACAGCTTTACCGACCTTCCGATTCAGTGAAAAAACTTTTCACCGAAAACCGAAAAAAATCAGTTTGTTCGCACTTGAATACCCCTTGCTACTCGGGTCACACAGCAGTGAAACCACAATGGGCCACACTACACACCGGTAGAACGATGCTATGGCGCGCCGTTGTTGTCACTATTGCTGCTGGCAGAGGTACTTTAGTCGCACTTATTTCAGTAAAATCTTCGCCGATTATGATCGGACTTTAGTGTTAGACACTAGTAATCACTAGTCACTTGTTGCTGGTAGCGTTTTCAGAACGAAAAAACCGCGAAAAACCACCAAATACAACGATATCCCGAGCGCGCGCACGTTTGTCACTGTTAGCAACAATGTCCCGAACTCGAATGACTATAATAATTATAATAATAATAATTCATTATTATCTCTATTTAGGAGATTTTCAGCCGCAGGCTGGTTCATCTCCGGCTATAATAATAATAATAATATAATTTAATAGTCGTCCACACAAATAAATAATTAATATATTCATAAGCCGTAGTTTATGGGTATCTCTAAAAAATTCAATTTTCGTTTTGGGATCTCCACAAAAACATGCAACAGGAAACAAATCATAAAAATCCATGCTTCTCTCTGTTAGTGTCCTCCTACGTGTTCACGTTGATTAATAATGTTTCTGTTTCCGCCTCCTCTGACATTGACATTGGCACTGACTACGAAAACGAGAAACACTATACGACCCGTTGAAACTTTTCTCATTTCAAAGTTTCACTCTGTGAAATCCGATACGGCTGTGAAGCGAATCGGATTTATATCGACCTCTAAGCAGCTTATGTCGAAATTGATGACGGTGGATTCGCTCTATTGAAGGTGCCATATATCCTGTCGTTCTATCAAACAGGTGCGCTCGATTCGCAGAGGATAGTGTAGGATAAGTTAGGAAAATAAAAATATTCAAATGCAAGTTTAGTTATAACTGTGCCCGATCTGGCTTGATTAAATCTCTGCTCTAGTCACCTGGGACATCGGAAACGCTATCAGAATTTTATGGTTCCAAAAAAGCTGAAAATGATTCGTTTTGTGAGAGCTCTCAACTGTTGAAAGATCCTTGAATATAAGAGAAGGTTGATGTGACCTATTAAAGGTTGTTAGTTTAGTCGGATACACAATAAAATCACTTTTAAAATTATTTTTTGATACACAATAAAATCACTTATAAAATATTATAATTTTGGGTTAGTGATCGCATACTAAGAGTAACTCAATAATTTCAAAACCAATTTATGATTTTTGAACGAATTTGGAAGTAAAATGAAATATATGTATACACCCAACCGAATGATGTAAGATTTACTTACAATTATGAGGGATTCATCATCGCAGGATGTTAGGATGCACACTTATAAATAACTAATTTTACACGTGACGGAATTCATCTCTGACATAAAAGATAAGACGTAAACAAACATGTCATGTAATATTAAGTGCTTCGAGACTGAAAAGTTCGTTGCTTGACGAAAAGTATGTTTGATTGAGTTGAATGTCGCGTCTGTTATGATTCAATTTTATGTCAAATTTACGCTCGTATATGTCTCAGAGCACCTAAATTTACATAATTCAGGAGCAGAGCACCTAAATTAACATGATTTTTTCTAAGTGTGTGCGATATACCGAGCTACGGTCCAACGCAAGAAAATGGAGAATGAAAAATGTGGAGTGCATTGGTGAGTGAAATGAATCATGTCATAAAAAATTAAAAATAAAATTGCCGACTGGGACACGAATCATGAACGTTGCGATTATCAGACCTGTGCTTTATCCACACAGATAAAAATTATGAATTTTAATAGTGCTGTAAACATTCAATAACGTAAACTTGTATTTCATTTCACGCAACCGAGCAACTTGTAAACAATGTTGTTTACAACAATGGGCTTTTGTATACAATATTTGCTACATTGCATGAAATGTCTCAGAACTTTACATGATATATAATGTAAACTTATATGGTATGTGACGCTCCATTTATGTGCATCAAACTGAACAGAAACTTACACTACTTTTTCGAACTGTGCACTGCTCTCTTCATGCTTTGGAATATGGATAAGATAAATGCGAATAAGAAGCGCTTATTTCCTCAAAACTTCGTAAACTTCTTCTGCTGAACGGGAATTGGAGAGAGTCATGGGTGATCTACAATGTTATAAATAAAAAGCTTGCTGGTATAGTCGAAAACGTATACAGAACACGATATAAAAAAGAAAAAAAAAAATCATTACATCGTCTGTGAGGTCAACTTATATCATTCGCTGCAGTATTCGCTGCGGAGGATGATAGGGAATGCAACTAACATTCAATGTAATACATTTTTGGTTTGTGTGTACACATTGATGGTAATTTCATTGAAACAAAAGAAGAAGGTATTAAGAACACTAAAACATGACCATCCCCTCCCGCCATAATACTAGGGTAAATGTCGGCTTCAGCAGCCATTTACTGTTTTCGGCAACCAAAATTCAAACATTAATTTCACTATATTTTCCCATCAATACTCTTCGCTAAATGTATTCAAAAGATTCCTTAGGCTTTCACCATCAATCTGAATACATTGAATGATGATAAAGACAATGATAATGATTTTGGTTCGAATCTGGTCTATTTAATTTTTTTTAATTTATATGACAAATGTCTTTCGTCCGTTTCAAAGTTAGCTCTTAATCCGACTTTTTACTTCTTTAATTTCTTTGGAAAATTATTTCGACGTTTCAGTGTAAAAGGGCTCATTCGTCATATTATTAAAAGTGATGATTTTAAATAGATCACAGTGAGGTCTCCCGATGATCTAATAAGCAAAACTATATGCGAGCTTGACAAATGCTCAACAAACACTAAGTTTAGGATTTGTCTTCAACAAAGTGTTGCAGATCTGCTAGGAGTTAAACATTTTTTCAAGCCTCTGCATTCATGTTCCATCAGATATCACTACTGTTGTTTGCGTTGACATCTAGGGGAAACTACGCACAATATGTTTTCCGTTAATTGTTCACAGAGGACACTGCAGTGTAAAACATGCCTGGTTCCTCTATATATGCATTTAGATTAATATTCGAAGTCCCTCCTTTTTTGTAAAAAAGGAGGGACTTCGAATATTAATCTAAATGATTAAAATACATGGCATGTTGAGAGATTGAGCTCGTGAGAGCAAATTCTCTCTCTCAAATTTGAATGTTTTGGCTCTCTGGGGACTGGTAGTAAAGCAGATAAAACTGTATGGGGAAAAATATTTTTTATATAATTATAGCTTTTTTAACAATAATTTCCGGGGAAAAACTGAACGACAAAATCCCTGACTAATTTAATTAGGTTGTCGTTCACTTTTTTTTTTGAAAATGCACCGAAAGCGAATTATTCCCACTTCTCTCAATTTCTATATGGGGATTTTTATCACTTCTTACCAGAGGAACAGCGCCATCTCTGTGGGAAATGGCCAGACGATATGATTAATTGCAACGTAGTCATTTCAATAAGTTACATTTCAACTTATTTTCTTGCTGGTTCCTTGAGTTGGAAGGGGATGATGATGCGCTATGAAACTTTAAAAGCTGCGTTCAATCAAAAGAAGGTGTTACATAAAACCAGCCAACTAGTCGGTACACTGCAGAATACCGAAAATTCAAAGAGCTATACCACATGCGGTTGAGCTGCAAATTAATGGGTCGATTCGTTTTTCTTGCTCATGCTCAGTAACTGCAGGGGACTGATGGTGGAACAAGTTTGCACTTGACGTTGGGTTTTTATCACTTGCCATTAACAACCATTTTTCGATTTTGGTGAACAATGCCACAGACGGAAATGGAAAGTTAGCTGACCGCAGGCTACTAAGAAGCATGGATGCCGATATTTATATATTTAACCAGAAGGAATGCTGCATCATTCAGTATTTTCTTTTCTAATGAATGAATGGAGGGTGATTGGAATGAAATACTGCACCATATTTTACAAACAGTTACTTTCAAATAGCAAAATTGTGCTATTATACACTTGGGTACATTGCCATCATTTTCCAATGAACGCTTTAGACTTTTTTCTATTTTTTTTTATCGCTATCAGGACTGCCGTATGTAGCAATCGCCAACGCCAGGAAGGCGACTCCTCTCTATAGACCCAATTTTTTATTTTACCTTCCGAAGCCTTTTCATATGCATCAGTTGGCAATTTCACAAGACAAGATATAGAGATTTTAGTTTTTGTAGATTCATATCTGAATCTTGAACAGTTTGCTGTCCTCGGAGAAGCAAACGATGTCTGAAGCATTCAGATCCCATCGTCACACAAGCATGAGCATTTTAACAAGTAATGACTTTTGAACAACAACAAGTTTGCTTCCGCTATTTTTTTTCCGTTGAAGCCAACAGCTATTTTTTGTTGAATTTAAAAGAGCTTAGCAATGCTTCTGCGGATCATTGAAAACCTTTCGGTCAGTGTCGTTTACCGTCCTATAGCATTACTCTCCCCACTAACAACCCTCCTAACTCTTGCGTCCCTAAGACACGAATGCATCAACAACAAATCTTGCGTCCCTTATGAGAGGTCGTAGAGTTTTCTGCATCTCTCTATAGTAAGTGTCCAAATATCAATTCTTTTCATCCCCTGAATTTTGCAAGGACGTGGCCAAGAATGTTCTCGATTGTTGGAGATGGTGTTACTTTCATCGAAGAGTCCCGAGATCAATTTCTAATATAGGTCAATGCGGTGACGGACGGAGGTGGCAATACTCTCAAATATTGGTCTAGAGCTTGTACTGCCCATAAAAGCATAAGGGTCCCATATGGATTTTTGTCAGAAATGAGTTATCCAAATTTAAATTACCGGCATTTTACACTGTGCACTAAAAGTTACAGGATTTGCTCGGACTAGGTTGTCCCATCCATAAGATCCTACGGAGTAATAAATTAACAACAGCGTTTTTCTCGCCTTGCTGTTTTTCCATATGGGACTGACTGAATGAAGACGAACTCCAAAATTGAACCAATTTCGAGCTGTCAAATCGAACCAATTTTATTACTATACCGGTATGAGGAAACGAATACAAATATTGCAGTCCTTCAATTTTAAAAATGATCAAGCTAACCTCAAATCATGCTTATGATGGGATGCAGTGAAAATTTAAGCTTCGTTTTTTCGTGTAAGGAAGGGTCTTAGTTTTTATAATTTTATACTGTTGGTTGGTTGTTGTATTATTTAAGACATGTTGTGGTACGTCTTTATTGGATAGGCTTTCAGGAGGCCAGTGAATGAAAAATCTACACGAAACGAAAATCAATTATTTAATTCATGTGTTTCACTTATACATTTTTGCCAAAGCATCAGCCTTATACATTCCATAAGACAAACCACATATGTCCTATTAGAATGCATAAAAGGTATGTGTGACCGCTTATACATTTCATTTGACACATGATCTTTATTAACTTTTTGCAAGGCGTCTGCTTATTAGTTGACTTATACAATTTATGAATAATCAGCAATGGAAATTTGCCAAAAGGTATAAGGAGATTTCTATCCGTGTACTATTACTACACCATTTGCAAAATCATGTAAATTTCTGCATTTGTATAAAAGCTAGACACGATGTAAATTTATGCGAATTATCGCATATATCAGCAATCATGTATTCAAATTTGTCAACAATGTCGATGTTTATGCCAACTATAGTTTTAAATAAAACGAGAAGAAATAATACGCAATGATAAAGCTAGATTTTTTTTCTGTGTAACCTTTTTAAACTATTTGCTTGCACGACAATTCACACATTAATTTATTCAATAACGTGAGATACCACGTCCTTTGCGAGTCCCAGATATGCAAGCAACATACATGTTGTAGAAATTCAAAATGTTTGACTATCAGCAAGTGCAAGTCTCAAAGAAAAGCGATGGAAGATGAGCTAGACAAAATATCGGAAACACTCTTTTTCCATTCCGCAAATGAAAAGACAGGTGCACATGTCGGGCGAGGTAGACAACGTTCTATACGTACAAGTGGTAGTGGTCAATTTCCCCCCAGAAGTATCCAATAACGGTTGGTTGGTTAGCTTAAGCACTGAAAAATCATAGAATTTAGTTGATGTTGAATGCACCAAAGTATTGATCTTGAAGGTGATTTAAACTATCTATTTTGCTCTCAAACCAAATTTAAAACAATGTTTCCAAAATTAGCTCTCATTTAGTTGTAATCTACACGGTAAGAAAAAAGTACCCAAAAGTATGTCCTTTTCATTCACCTCGACACTATAGTGCAGGAACCCAAAAGTAGAAGCAGGTCAAAGTAGTTTTTATTTACTTGTGTGCAATTCGTATGAAATTTTCCACTCGCTTTCCACCCAAAAGTAAGTTAGTTGTATTCAAAAGTAGGTGAATATGATTATACACAACGTTGGGTTCCCAGACTTTACTACCCCTGTTGGGTGGTTTTGCTCCTCCGCTTTTGAAAACATAAGAAGAAGGAAAGGAGACAAACAAGTCAAAAGTAGGTAAAAGTGAACTGACCGTTGGGGACTTTTTTCTTACCGTGTAGCATAATACTGCAATATATTATTATAAGAAATTTTAACTCTTGCTCAGAATTGCAGCAAAAATATAAAGAAGAAGAACGACAGGATGGAACTTGTTTTTGCAAGCATTGAAAGGATAAAAAGAACTCAAAAGCCTGGATGACGTCCTCAATATTTGAAAAAACGGTATTCCTGATCAGAACCAACAATTTTCAAGAGCAGGACTGAAAGTGCTGATGTTCGTAGATAACTGACTAGCACACTTCAAAGCAGTTCAGTAGAGGTCAGAAACCATTGATTTGAAATATTAGCCGCAGAATACGGAATCAATTTGAGTTTTGTCAAAGATAACATAAAGCACGTGCTACATTTTATCTTTGATTATAATTATAAGCTTCCAGAGCCGTGAGAAAACAATGATTTTTGCTCACAAATTAGCGTTTTAAATTATGTAGTCCTGAGTTGCCGGAGACGTAACAGGCGTCGTGATGTTTGGCTACCCAACTAACATTTTCAGCTGTTCAAATGTTCGTGCAAGCTACATTTACCGCCTTTACCCTGAAGTATGGAATAGTTAATACTCTTACCAATAGATGTCATTTTTCAATTGTGCATGTTACTGTCATTTGTCCAGATTGTAATGTTATTGATACCCTGTCCTGTACACAATAAATAAACACACACAGTATTGTCTGCCTCCGCCATGGCCGGACGGCCCAAATCATCATCGTATTTTAATCTTCATAACACAACGTAGAAAATCGGGTCCTACCGTGCGCGATCACCAACTTTTCCAGCGTTGTGCTGTAAAGTAGCTGAAAAAAGCTATACAGCTACAACCAGAAGATAGTAAAGTAGTTTTGGAGAGCGTTGACTCAACTTTTTCATAACCATTATTGAATTTGTCAGTCGCACTGAATAACAGCAGCCAATAAACGCTAATATCACTTATATGCATCAACTTTCAACTTGTAACTGCAAATCAAAGCTGATTACTTCTACTTACTTGATGGCTTTTACACTATCAACCACTCTTGCTGAATACCATATACATCAAAAAAGCTTTTTAAACAACTAAACAACCTGCAGTCAGCTAATAATCTGTGTTAGCACTACTTTGGAAGCATTTTTTAAGTCAACTAGGTTTATTTTTAGACGTGTGTACTATTACAGCGTTTACTCTGCTCCTTTACAAAGCTGAATTTGCCAGTCGGGAAAAGTGATGCATATTCACTATTATAAAGCCTCTACTCAGCGATTTTCTTGTAGAAGCGCATCTTCTATAGATTGTTTTACGTTAGTTCAAAGTGTTGGCGTAGCTTAGTTGGTAGTGTCAAGGTTTGCCAATGTGGTTGTCTCTAGTTCGAGTCCAGGTTCCGGTGCAGGATAATGATTTTTTGGAGGTGGTGTGCTTTTATTAACTTTTTTTCGATTAATTCTATTCGATAAAAACCGCATTATCGCGGAAATCGCGTATAAACTGCGTAAAATTGGGGTTATTGAATCAAACTGGAGAGTGGCCTATAGCTAATTTAAAACTTTTTTTAAAATGATACACCCTACTCCTCAGTTGGTAAAATAAGTTTGATAAGTCATGAAAAGTCAATGCAAAAGTAGATTAAAATTGATGAGTTTATTATGGTTGTGGAACCGGTCGCTACCTGACGAAGCCGTTAGTTCACCCAAATTGTAAAAGTTTTAATCCAAGATATGCTCATTAGTCTAGGAAAAGCCGAGACAAAAATACATATTAGTAAAAAGCAAATAAAAAAATCGAAACTGATAGTGAAATATGAGTGCCGTATATTTTGCGAATCATGCGATATGCTAAACGTTTATTATGTCTATCCCCCACGTTGAGTTTTGTCTCACGTCAGAATCGGGCCGCTTTTCTGAGGGCATCCGGAACATGTCCAGGTGTGGCTAAATCCAATCAGTATATACATACAGCCATACATACATAGCAATACGATATAGTGGTTCTCAGAATTTCGTTAACATTGGTAGTTTTGTTCCTTACTGCAAAATATTAGACCTGTATTTTATATTTTGTCATTAGGGTAATCATTTCCATGTTGTTGTTTTGTTTTCATTAATTTGTTGCATGGTTGGTGTGACATGTGTTAGATCATTTCTGGTTTCAACACATGCTCATCAGCCCAGTCACATGTCCAATATCAGAGGACCGATTTCAAATATATTTTATAATGATCTATCGTTGAGAATCCGATACTACATATAGTTGACAGCGTTGAGAATCCACTAAAGGTCAAATTAGGTCAAATTCTATGAACGACCTAGAAAGTGTTCAAGTGTCAATAACAAAAAAACAAAAAATGCAGCGATAGCAATCAAGGCAATTGATTATTTTACGTTTGAAATTAAATCGGATGCTCTCTGACAGCTCATTACTCTGTCGCTGTATCTCACCACTGCACTGATCATGGTTACAACTCGATTTGATATTCTAATCGAATAACTCGGAAAGAAACGTATCTGTAAGGGTATCGAAAATATGAAATCCACGTTCACAATATTGCATTTGCTGACCATTGAATTCAGTTCAACCGCAAGGTATGTTGATAATTAAATTTATCGGCCGGTTACCTTGAACAAACAGAATCAAATGGCATTTTCTCCCATACACGCATTTCACTTTTTACGCATCACGTGGAAAAACAACAGTCGCTCTCGTAATTAAAATTGATTTGATTCATCACTTTTTGTTTCCGACCACGTGCTGCATGCGATGACAAACAATTTGCACAATATTCTCATGCGATAATTGCTCGTGTCACTTTTTATATGCACTTTTGAAGCATGTTTGCAAAAATGTTGTTCCCGTTTTTTTTTCGTTTTCAGCTGGATATGTTCATACTATATAACTGATGCTAATGAAGGTAAAGGTTGAAAACACTGTTGATTCAATTTGAATTATTATGCATTCTATATTTGTTTAAATATCATTAAGTGTCCATTTCACTAACTGGCATCGATTCCAGCTTTGCATGATTGTGGTTTGCTTGATTAATGAAGTTTAATATTTAATGACAGGTTGCTGTTTTTACTATGATCCGAGATCTTGTTGTTTATTGATTTATTTGATAAGGCTCAAACGAATTAACTTTACAAAGCCGAGGATTCTTGGTCACTATACAATACATCTTAAAACTATAGTCAAAAGGTACAACACAATAAAAACTTTATCTTCCGCTATCCAAAAAGCCTCCACCATCAGAACTGGAGCCGCTTCCAGTGGTTTCATTGTATGGCAGTTACGCCAACGAGGGTCAGAGTGCTTCCATTGCAGCAATGGACGCAAAACGTGGTCAGCATTCACACACTCATCACTATACGGTTGCTTTCCAAAGTCGAAGACGCATCGACCGAATGAACTGCTGATGAAGAACAATGAGGAGGACCAAACAATGGTTGCTGCCGAGTAAACAGACAATCGCGTGACACACATCGAGAGTGGCCTGCTTTTGTCGACAGCCGAGTGAACACTGCGATCCGAGATCTATCATATTGAGATAGGATTGATATTGTTTTCTTGTTTTATTTAGGTCATAACAAATATTTAAAATATTTTTTGTCAACAAATTAAAATCCACAAATTGAATTCCGGGATTGTCATTGGCGTTCATTAAGTTTCACGCCTGCAATATGGCAGTGATGATTTTATGCTGAAAAACAGGTTTCAATCATAAAATTTGAAGCTCTTTATGAAAGCAACAACCTCTACTTACTCTTGAGATGGTTATAAGCACTTCTGCAGATAAAATGGTTTTCATAATTTTTTTCAACCCGCCAACCCCTAGATTGGTACCATTTCGTACCGTATGTAACACGAGCTGGCGCTTTTGATTTTAAATTTATATGGGGATGTTGGTTGATATGTATGGAGAATTAATATTCCTGCACTCTTGTGTGAATAGAATTGGTTCAGCACACTCGATTAAGCTCAGAATTTGAGCACACGTAGCTCAAACTATAAGAAACAACTTTGCTGAAGACAGCATCACGATTCAAGTTAGTATTATGGAGATATTAAATAATTATGTGCATTCTAATCGTATATTGCAACAAAATACAGGCACCTATGCCACGTATCAACTA
The DNA here is from genome assembly GCF_037179485.1 of Ochlerotatus camptorhynchus. Taxonomy (NCBI): domain Eukaryota; kingdom Metazoa; phylum Arthropoda; class Insecta; order Diptera; family Culicidae; genus Ochlerotatus; species Ochlerotatus camptorhynchus. The sequence continues at coordinate 659,106 of NW_027040739.1, forward strand.
GAGAACCACTTAAAATAAAAGTTAATATTTTCCTCAGGCCAACATCCAGACTCGTGTCTTTTGGAGCGATAACGACTATTTGAATTTTTCAGCTCTTTTTGACGTTACAGGGGGTTGACGCTTTTGGTTTAATGTTCATATAGGAGATTTGGTTAAAATTTTCATATCGAAAATGCTCATATACATTCAAAAGCAAATATCTCAATAAAACTAACCGGATTCATGATGCAATCTTCGGCAAAGTTGTTACTGATTAACTGCACTACAAGTTTTGAAAATCTGAATCAAATCGAGAAAATGAAAACTTGTTTATGATCGATAGAGTGTAGGAGTTTCATTGTTTCATGTATTTTATCCAAATTCCCCATACAAAATTCAAACTAAAAGTGGCAGCTCATCTTATAACCAATTCAGCTCATATCTTTCGGATAATGGTTTTCTCACCTTAAGGCACAAATCTAGGGGTTGCCCCGTCAAAAATTAAAACCTTTTATTTTTGTGGGCCAGTCTAATTTACAACAGGGAGTTGACGAAGAAGATGCGAAAGAATCAATCATTATGCGCATATCCATTGTGAAAATGCTTTGCTTTCGACTTGTTTTTGATAGGACAACATTGAATCAATCATCACGCAATTAGAGAAGGTATCCTTCATCTTTGATTCGAGACTATATCCAACCGTAAATAAACTAAACTCCTCCAGGGAAATCTACATTGTTATGCAAATAAACATACATTTCTCATCGCGGAATTTTTTTCCCAAAGCGATGGAAAATCTAATTCTCGAGGATAATCATCCAAAACGGTTCCACTGTTTGGAATGGGTTCATTTTTACGCATTGAGGTTTGTGCATCATATACTATTCCTTGGAGAATAATTTTGAAACTGAATTATTAATAAGATTTTTTGATGAATTTCAGTAATTTTATTAAGTTGGCTTGATTAAATTATCCTGATTAACTTCAAATAGAAACATAATTTAACATAACAAACGAACCTCATGGAGTAACTGTTTTCAGAAAAATCTCCGGTAACATTTGAAAAGGCATAACAGCTTTTGTAAACAGAACATGTAATGTCCTTTTAAAGCGAACTGAAGCTCGCTTATGCAAACCAAGAACACTATCGGGAAAAAGATAAATTCCCCTGTCCGATTGTGTTCTTGGTTTGCATAGACAAGCTTCGATTGACGTGAAAAGGGCATTACAAGCTTTGCTTACATAAGCGTGTCATAAATGTGTATAAATTCGAATGCTATCTTTTGAAACTGAAATCTCTTCGAAAGAATGAAATATATATATTTTTTGCATCATTATAGAGGTAAAATAGAACCATGCGTGGAAAATCCAGGAGTCCCAAATGATATGATAATAATTGTCTATCACTCATTGTAGCACGGACTTGGGCTGAACACACAATCTCGATTTATGAGAATCTACCACCACTACATATCATCAGATATGTGTCTTCCTTGTTTTACTCCAGACCGTGTTCACTTCACCAATCGCAGTTCCTCAATTGAATATGATCTGACCATGAAACAAGCAACTCATGGGATTCCCGATCAACTTCGACCTATTATTATCCCACGTATTTTTACTGAAAAGTACCAACAAGTCAATTGCATGAAAAGATATTTTACAGACGGGTCCCGTCTCAATGGATCCACTGGCTTCGGTGTCTTCAATGAAAACTCTAGCGTCTTCCGCAAACTTCAGGAACCTTGTTCCGTTTTTGTTGCTGAGCTGGCAGCAATCAACTTCGCATTGGGGATGATTTCCAACATGCCCGCAGACCATTACTTCATCTTCACGGATAGTCTCAGTTCGATTGAGGCTATTCGGTCGATGAAACAAGGTAGGCACTCATCTTATTTCCTTTCAAAGGTAAGGGAGCAGATGAGTGTACTGGTCGAAAGATCATATATGATTACCTTTGTATGGGTCCCCTCACATTGCTCAATCCCAGGCAATGAGAAGGCGGACTCTCTCGCAAAGGTGGGCGCGCAGGAAGGCGAATTATATGACAGGCAAATTTCACACGATGAATTTTACCATTTAGTGCGTCAGAGTACCCTTTCGAGTTGGCAAACCGATTGGGACACTGGAAATCTTGGACGGTGGTTACATTCAATTATTCCTAATGTTTCTTCGAGAGCGTGGTTTAAAGGCTTGGGCTTAAGTCGTGACTTCATTCGGGTGATGAGTAGACTTATGTCCAACCACTACTCGCTAGATGCTCATCTCAATAGAATAAACCTCGTGGACAGCAACATCTGTCAGTGTGGAAACGGTTACGATGACATCGAACACGCAGTTTGGCAATGTACGGATAATGACGCCGCCAGAGAGCGACTTTTGAATACCCTCGAGGCCCAAGGAAGACAACCCTATGTTCCTATCAGAGACTTGTTGGCAACTCGCGATGTCTGCTATATGCAGTCCGTTTATGTGTTTCTTCAAATGTCTAGTATAAGAATTTAATTCCTTTGTCTTTTGTCTCTCTTTATTAGTTTTTGTTTGTCTTGTCCCCTCGTCTCGATGAGTCTCATCGTCGCCCACTGGTCACCATAGCCGGTCGAACTCCAGACGAAGCTAGAGCAGCACTACTATTCATACCGGCGACAACGCTCTGATGAGACAACGAAACCCTACCCCAAGCTCCTCCCCTGATCCTATCCTTCAACAATGTACCCCTCTAACCTCGAGTAAGCCGCGAGTAATCGGCCCAACTCCTACTAGACATAGAATTAAGTGAATTTTGTTACAAACAGTGAACAATGAATTATCGGCTCCGTAAAGCTAACGCGATTGAGCCTTCCAAATAAACGAAATGGATAAAAAAAAAAAATTGTAGCACGGAAACTCGGAAACTAAGTCCGATAGCAGTGAGTGCTCCTCACTGTTTGATTTGATCAAGCTTAATAACCTCTGATTGTACTTAACATGTCACTGTATGAAGGGCCAAAAACGGTTCCATAGGTAATTCACATGTACACCTATACTATCGAATATATATATATATATAATATATATATAATCTCCTTCCAGCCACATGATCATACAATTGGTCAAAAAACGAGCCGTCCGACAGAAGTATACCCCAATGAGTGTGGAGAAGAGCCCGCCCTTTTTTCACGAGATGTTAACAACAGGGAGTTGACAATTTCAATTCCCCATCCAAATCGCTTCAATTGGGTGCCCTGGTGGTCCCTCCCCTTCCCATCATTTATTGGTTCATTTAATAATATAATTTTTTATATGCATATGCTATCATTTTGCGAAAGTATATACGGTGACTTACCTTTAGTGATGAAGTAACTTACCAAACTGATAACCATCTTCCTTCTTGTCTTTTGTTAACCTTCTTGTAGGTGGTTGGCCTAAGGTCTCTTATCCCCTGATGGGACTGCCATCTTAGGTGTAGCTTTCGGGGAAGAGCATTTCTTACTCAGCCGCTGGATGCCAGTCAGACGCTTTTTGAGCCGCACCTCCGTGGTGGACAGACGCTCGGAGGCGAAGCATTTCCTCTACCGCCGTGCTAGGGTCACCGCGCCAGATTGTCTGATTGACAACATTGCCCAGACTACGCCACCCAGCTGTGTACATGTTTCAGATGGTAGTCGTTTGTAATCATATGACTCGTGGAGGCGTGAGGTAGAGACTTGTGAGGACCGGAGCTAGGAATCACTCTCATTTCAGGTAGACAACTCACCATTTTGTAGCCCCTTAGACGCCAGGAGTCCCAAAGCACTGAAACTAAAACGTCCGTGCCATTAACTAAGTGGAAGGTTATGTCAAGACCGACAATTGAAAAGGCCTCAACTCCATTTTATAAACAAACCTTTTAAAGCCATTTTCTCGCGAACTGACACCTACATTCGCAAACCTAAAACACAGTCGGATAGATGAGAATTTCCCCTACCTGTTCATTTTGTTGGTTTGTGTTGGCGGACTTCGGTTCGCGACAAAATAACCTTACAAGGTTTGTTTGCTAAATGGAGTTGAGGCCTTTCAATTGTTGTTCACTACTCACTATTCAATTTTTTAAGCGTCTGGGCAATTAGAACTAAATTGAGACCGATTTTTGAAAAAAAAAAACTTTTTGCATAGTAATTCCCATACAAACTTCAAACCATTTGTGTGACCTCTTTATTATTTTTTACCATCGTATTGGGGGTAGTTTTTCTTTACAAAAAAGATCGTGGATATCGTAGTTGCTACTCCGTTTCTGATCACAACAAGTGATGGCACTTGGAATTAGCTTTATCCATCTTCAATGAGCAAGTTCACTAATTCTAGCTATTTATAGATGCACTGGCGTCGGACACGTCCACATGGTCTTTTGGGAAGGGGAAGATGATTAGTATGACAACATTGACAACTGTTGTTATAGAGACCGTGTTTACCTATGCGTCTCTACGATTGCCATTGGAAGGAAAGTTGCGTTAGTGTGGGGGTCAGGTTATTTTTGATCTGGTTACACTGTGGTAAGTTATGCGATCGGATCGGTAAAGCAGATTTGTTTATTTTAATCCAACGGGGATAGATAATTAGACATAGTGACAAATCACAAGGAAAGGGACGGGCCTGGGTCCCGACCTTCTGCTCAGTAAGCAGAAGCGGTAACCAGTAAGCTACCGAGCCTCGTATTACCATCATATTAGGGATAATGAATAAAAACTGGAGGGTGGCCTATTAGTTTGCTAATACTTTTTTTTTTATAGTGAAGCATCTTAATGAACATTTACGGTACTTAAATACGATAAAGCCAAGAAAAAACTTGTGATTAGAGGTCACACGAAAGACGAATTATTCATGCACAAAAGTAACTGCACTTAAAGCCTCTTTGCTAGCTACTTCTCACTTTTTAGAACTTCAAAAACGTTTTATCAGTCTTCTGGGCAGTCACCTAATGCAAAAGTTAGTATAGAATTCCACACATTGAAAGAAGATTAGTAGCTTATGGCGGTTAATGCTGGGTAATGCACAATACAGATCCCATTGAGATCACTAGCCTCTTCCCAGCAACTCCTATCCCTACCTCCCCGTGGTACCAGCAGGGAACTGTGAGCAACCTTAGGGAAGATCGGGTAACCAACCCCGGTGGGAACTTTGGTCATAGGCTGACAGGGAAGGGGGGGGGGGTTGCTTCGGCCTGAGCGTCTGTTCTCCAGGAGGAGCGGCTCACAACAGCGTCTGTTCCCATGTTAGGGGCGGCTGATCTACGTCCGAGTGCCAGTGAAGGACTGTAAGCACAACTGTGCACCCTGGTCCTCCGGAAAATTAGGGGGTTGGTGTCAGGCCCTGCGAGCCAGCCGTAAAAAGCATTGCAACGGAAAATCAGCAACAGAGGAATACGAACCGAGACCAACGGCAATGACCCCAGCGACGAAATAGGAATTGCGATTGGAAACTCGGCACGTGGAACTGTCGATCTCTCAATTTCATCGGGAGCACCCGAATACTCGCCAATCTACTGAAGGACCGCGGATTCGGCATCGTAGCGCTGCAGGAGGTGTGTTGGACAGGATCCATGGTGCGAACGTTCAGAGGTAATCATACCATCTACCAGAGTAGCGGCAACACACGTGAGCTGGGCACAGCTTTCATCGTGATGGGCGAAATGCAGAAGTGCGTGATCGGTTGGTGGCCGATCGACGAAAGAATGTGCAGGTTGAGGATCAAGGGCCGATTCTTCAACTTTAGCATAATCAACGTGCACAGCCCTCACTCCGGAAGCACTGATGATTACAAGGACGCATTTTACGCACAGCTAGACCACGAGTACGATCGCTGCCCAAGCCACGACGTCAAGATCATCATAGGAGAAAACGATCAGGTAGGCCAGGAGGAGGAATTCAGACTGACGATTGGAAAGTTCAGCGCCCACCAGCTGACGAACGGGAACGGCCTAGGACTCATCGATTTCGCCGCCTCCAAGAACATGGCCATACGCCAACACCACCTCCTCTATCGTTACACCTGGAGATCACCACAGCAGACGGAATCGCAAATCGACCACGTTCTGATTGATGGACGGCACTTCTCTGACATTATCGACGTCAGGACCTATCGTGGCGCTAACATCGACTCTGACCACTACCTGGTGATGGTCAAACTGCGCCCAAAACTTTCCGTCATCAACAATGTACGGTACCGACGCCCGCCACGGTACAACCTAGAGCGACTGAAGCAACCGGATGTCGCCTTAGCATACGCGCAGAATCTCGAGGCAGCGTTGCCAGAGGAGGGTGAGCTTGATGTGCCCCCTCTAGAGGCCTGCTGGAGTACAGTAAAAGCAGTCATCACCGACGCAGCCGAGAGCACCATCGGGAACGTGGAAAGAAGTCGACGGAATGAATGGTTCGACGAGGAGTGCATAGCGATTTTGGAGGAGAAGAACGCAGCGCGGGCGGTAATACTGCAGCATGGAACCCGACAGAACGTGGAACGGTATAAACAGAAGCGGAAACAGCAGACCCGCATCTTTCGGGAGAAAAAACGCAGCCTGGAAGAAGCGGAGTGCGAGGAAATGGAACTGCTGTGCCGTTCCCAAGAAACACGGAAGTTCTACCAGAAGCTCAACGCATCCCGCAACGGCTTCGTGCCGCGAGCCTTAATGTGCAAGGATAAGGACGGGAGCCTCTTGTCGGACGGATGTGAGGTGATTGAAAGGTGGAAGCAGCACTTCGATGCGCACCTGAATGGCGAGGAGAACGTAGGCACGGGAGACCAGCGCAATGGAGGAAACGACTACGTCAGTGCAGCAGAGGACAGAACTGACCCAACTCCCACGCTGAGGGAAGTTAAGGACTCCATTCAGCAGCTCAAAAACAAAAAAGCTGGTAAGGATGGTATCGCCGAACTCGACGAACTCATCAAGATGGGCCCAGAAAAGTTGGCCACCTGCCTGCACCGGATGATAGTCAGGATCTGGGAAACAGAACAGCTACCGGAGGAGTGGAAGGAGGGGGTAATCTGCCCCATTCACAAGAAAGGCGACCATTTGGAATGTGAGAACTTCAGAGCGATCACCATTTTGAATGCCGCCTACAAAGTGCTATCCCAGATCATCTTCCGTCGTCTATCACCTAAAATGACCGAGTTCGTGGGAAGTTATCAAGCCGGCTTCATTGACAGCCGAGCGACAACGGACCAGATCTTCACCGTACGGCAAATCCTCCAGAAATGCCGTGAATACCAGGTCCCAACGCATCATTTGTTCATCGACTTTAAGGCGGCATACGACAGTATCGACCGCACAGAGCTATGGAAAATCATGGACGAGAACGGCTTTCCTGGGAAGCTGATCAGACTGATCAAAGCAACGATGGACGGTGTGCAAAGCTGCGTAAGGGTTTCGGGTGAACTATCCAGTTCATTCGAATCTCGCCGGGGACTGCGACAAGGTGACTGACTCTCATGCCTACTCTTCAACATTGCTCTAGAAGGTGTAATGCGACGAGCCGGGCTCAACAGCCGGGGTACCATTTTCACGAAATCCGGTCAATTTGTGTGCTTTGCGGACGACATGGACATTATCGCAAGAACATTTGGAACGGTGACAGAACTATACACCCGCCTGAAACACGAAGCAGCAAAGGTCGGACTGGTGGTGAGTGCGTCAAAAACAAAATACATGATAGTAGGCGGAACCGAACATGACAGGATTCGTCTAGGAAGTAATGTCACGATAGACGGGGATACTTTCGAGGTAATGGAGGAATTCGTTTACCTTGGATCCTTAATGACGGCTGACAACAATGTGAGTCGTGAAATACGAAGGCGCATCATCAGTGGAAGTCGTGCCTACTATGGGCTCCAGAAGAAACTACGGTCAAAAAAAATTCACCCCCGCACCAAATGTACCATGTACAGAACGCTAATAAGACCGGTGGTCCTCTATGGACACGAGACATGGGCTATGCTCGAGGAGGACCTGCAAGCACTCGGAGTTTTTGAGCGACGTGTGCTAAGGACGATCTTCGGCGGTGTGCAGGAGAACGGTGAGTGGCGGCGAAGAATGAACCACGAGCTCGCTGCACTCTACGGCGAACCCAGCATCCAGAAGGTGGCCAAAGCCGGAAGGATGCGGTGGGCAGGGCATGTTGCAAGAATGCCGGACAACAACCCTGCAAAGTTGGTGTTCGCTACTGATCCGGTTGGCACAAGAAGGCGTGGAGCGCAGAGAGCACGATGGGCGGACCAGGTAGAGCGTGATCTAGCGAGCATTGGGCATGACCGAGGATGGAGAGCGGCAGCCGCAAACCGAGTATTGTGGCGTACTATAGTTGATTATGTCTTATCTTAAATGTGATGTTGTACAAATAAATGTATGTATGTAGTAGCTTATTCAAAGTGAAAATTTTCTATCGTAACTTTTTTTTTAAAACTGATCAATTTATGTAAAAATGCGATTATGTAATATGATGAAATTTTAACCGTAAATTTAAATTTATAGAAATTTGCACCCCTATTATTAAAATCCCAAGGGGTCTGTCCCTCTCTATGCCACTCGTATGAACAAAAGCTGAACATTATTATAAACCTATTGTAATATTCACAATAGCGTTGAAAGTTTTCGAAATTAAGAAAAGCAAGTCTCGGAATCATTCGAAGTCTCTCTTGAAAATCATTCAAATCCTGAATTTTAGATTTATTGTATCCTGTTGTATCTTTTATGTACCTATGTGGAATTCTTTGTATGCCAGAATTATCTTGGAAATTTTCTTTTTCGAAATCATCTCATGAATTTCCTCTATAATTTCTTTATTTTTTTTCAGATTTCCAATTTCTATGGTTGGTTGGTTGTTTGTCTTTATTAAGGAGATTTTAAACCAATTTATATAGTTTTCCATATCCCACTTAAATGCCATGGAATTCTGATCACAGCTATGTTGGAATTCTCCTGATTGTGCTCATAGATATTTTTGATCCTTTTTGAAGTGCTCCTCGGAATTGGCTTGAAACATGATTAACATTCTTTTGAGATCATCTCTAGAATTTTTTTGAAAGCCTTCTCATAATTTAATTCGTTTGAGATTCTTCTCATAATTCTCCTAGAATTTCATTGAAAGTGTCCATGAAACTCTTCCCAGAATTGTTTTAAAGACATCCTCATAATTCTTTTCACATTAATGTCTTCTTGAAATTTCCATGAAACTTTTTTCCTAAATTCCGTTTGTATACTCTTCAGTATTCCTTTGAAGCTGTCATCAGAAGTCCGTTTGAATGCTCTATGTAATGCCCATTGAATTCTCCTTACAATTCCTCCTTCAACGTATACGGAAATGCGATTAGCAGTCAAGATCCGTACATTTTACGATCTACAACAAATATTGGGACGTTGCACGAGAGCTGACATCCATTCTTCATTTATATATTGGTCCTACATAAGTTCTATCGAGAAAGCATCGATATTTAAAATTCACACATGGTAGAGCGCTATCCGAGCAAAGTCGGATATCAAAATACTATCAAAAAGATATCTTATTTTGTTGACAACATATTTTGATATGCTATTTTTTAATTTAGGTTGAATTCATATTATGATATTGTTTTGATATTTCTAAAAAATATTATTAAAAACACAATTTGATATTTTATATAAAAAAAACATCCACATTTATCATTGAGATCTACATTTATTTTTATTTTTTCTTCTTACGAGTCAATCAGAATGCTTGCTGTTTTCTTTATGAACATCACACAGACAATTATGATTTTTACAGTGTTGTTTTACAACATTTATTGATATTAATCTACCTGCAAATTGAATTTACAAATCGAAATAAAATTGATTTCATCCTGTTCGTATGTAATACTTATACTAATACATTGTCGAATATTGTAATTAAACTTTCGTAGGCTTAGTCGGTTTCTTAGCTCATATTTAAACATGTTGTCATAAATCTCATTAACTATCAGTTCTCTCGCAACAAAATAAATATCGTCATTCATGTCTGTTAAAATATGTTCGATGCGAAGGAATTTATCATTCATAATAATATAAGATTCATCGTAGACTAATTTTTTACAGGTGTCCTATTCCTATATTGAATATAATTCCGCTAGAATTTGTCATGAAAACGAAATTCTAAATTTAAACATTTCACATCTTTTATTACTTCAATCGTTCGTCATATTTTAACTTTTGTTATTTGTCTATAATGACAAAAGCGATTTATCAGTCGCGCACGGAACCCCTTTGGATACAGTTGTGTTTGTTCTGTTTTGTGCGTGCGTTCGCTTTCATAGTTTTTGGCTGCATTGGCCGGATTAGCGCTGGCACTCTGCCTCCCGGACGGTTATACGTGTGTGATTGGTAGTTTTCTCTCTTTCTGGGAAGTTTTAGAATCGAGAAAGAAAACGTGATTCATCATGTTTGCAAGCATCAGAAGATTTGGCGCTTTCTGCGTTGTTTGATTTTTTTTTCTCCCGGACCAGATATTTGTGGCATCGCGAGTGATAATGTTTCATTTCAGTTTAAGGTTCAATTTACTTTGATGCATTTTTGAGAAGTTCAAATGCAGTTTTTTTCGACGCTTCATTTCAGATTGCAAAAAGGTCACGTCAATCTACTCTTTTTGCTATTATATACAAAATGACGCGAGCTTTTTGCAATCTGGAATGATGCGCAGTCCCTTGCATTTGAATTTTTCGAAAATTCATCAAAGTAAATTGAACCTTAAGTACGCACTGCAAGGTGCGTGAAAGAGCTTGGCACGATCGGTGTTGATGTTGGTTCACTTGCAACTATTTTTGCAAATAAAAAAATTAAGTTTTTTCAAAAGAAATTGATATTGAAAGTGTACCAAAAGTGCTTCTGAACGTGTTTCACAGTTGGGTGGTGAAATTCACGGTTGTTTTCAGTGAAAATTCCGTATCACAAATTTTCTCACCGAGTTCCCTTTTTTTGCCGTTCGACGACATCGGGAATGCGCTCCGGGATTTATTGATTTGGTGAGTACGTTCCAGTTGAGGATTGTTCTTGTACATTTCTCGATTGCATTTTCGAGGGGACGTGTCTGCTCTTGTGGGCAGTGCGTTTGATGGTCGGTTTGATAGTATCCTTTTAAATATTATGTCTCATGTCCAAATTACCTCGATTTTCGGTCTATTGATTCAATACTTTAGTATTATATTTTCAAAACATACAATGATGCATTATGTCATTTCATGGCACATAAAACAAAAAGTGTGTGTATAGGACCCAATAATCTAGGTTATTTGTATTTTGTAAAACATCTTTATTTTTTATTATATTTTTCATTTTACTACATATTTTATATTCATTATATATTACATTATTATATATAAATTCATAATGTAAATTACAATAAATACTGGGACGGGAGGGAGCATCAGGGCATCATTGAAGTTGTAACTGGACAATGGAGTGGAGTGCCAACCGGAGTCTAGGAGGTAATGTGTACTGTCATTTTAGATAGTTACATTTCACTCCAACAGTTGCAATGAATTTGACGCGCTCTTCTTAAACAAACCATCCCGTGGAAAGCTTAACATGTATTGCGAATTTAGTTATTCATTTTGTTGGATCATATTGTTGGAAGGAGATTCTCTTATTCCCGCGGGTTTCGCATAAGTGCCTCTGCTCACGGGCCCGTCCAACCCTTTTTGGCCCTTCATACAGCAGTATGTTGAATTCAGAATGATGACGGAATTTGATCTTGCTGTTGAGTGGAGCCGCATGCAGGGCAAGACCCAAGCTAGGATGGTGGCTACTTACATACATACATACATAATGACAAAAGCGATTTATTATATACTAACTTGTAATTTGTACCACTGGATGATTATTTCCAGTTCTGTACTTTAATATGGCACCATTCGCACTTTACTGACAACATTTTTTGACTTTGAATCTTGATACCTACCAATAGATTTCAAAACATTCAGATTACTAAATTTGATATCATGATATAAAAATAATAACTAAATTCGTTTTTTAATTTTTATTGTTTTCCTACCATAGTTATAATAACATATTGATAAGGGTTAACTACCCCATTTCCGGCATATTAAGCATAACCCGCACTTAGTCTTTCTTAATCTAGCGCAGTTTAGCACCAAACGGAATGCTATTATTACTGATGGCTTCCAAATGTATCTACCGTTCTGTACGTACGTAAGATTTGATAAAGAGAAACCAATCGTTGAGATACTGTCAACAGTCTAACACTGTTTCTTGACGCCAAACTCGGCCTACGGATTCTAAACTCGGCCTAACGCATTGAAACACCAATGAATTCACTTGGGTCTATCGGATGAAGATAAAAATTGTTTCGGTCGGAGCACTTCTTTTGTTTTTGGGAATTATGGGTGCAAACCTTCATATCACGCGTTCTCATTGACTTCGTTTGGTAGCTTATTAACTAAAGTATCGTACCAAACCCATAATTGACTTGTTAACTCTGAAATCATGGATTTATTTGATGTTTTCTGCTCGATACGCCCAAAATGGGCGATTAGGCCGAAGTAGTTCTCTACCCTACTTATTTTGTTTTTTATTTGCGAAAATTCTAATATCAAAACGCATACATGGATTTGTTATCAAGAAAACATTATTTGTTATCTTTTTAATATCCTCCATCTACCATTTAGATCTCATTTGTGTTATGATTACTGTTAACTCGACCACAGGCAAAATATGTTATCACAAACGCTTATATCAAAATATCAAACTTAGTTTTCATTTTGTTTTCATTCTCTGCTCGGGTACTTCATCGTGATTGCCCATTTCCATTCTATCTAGCAGAAAAAAAAACTAAATAATGTCAATGATTTCACCGTGAAAACCAATAATACGTTTGCTCATAACCTAAAAACTATACGAGCGTGTTCTATGTAGGGTAGGATGGTGCAAAACGCACCGTTTAAGTAAAATCGTCAATTTCTTACGTATGGAAGCTAAAATCAAGGAGAAAATAATTGTGTATGATTCGTTACAATTTTTTGAAGATTGAGTGATTTCGAACTCCAAAACGATGATTTTTTATGATTTTCAAATGAAAACCATATCAATATATATTCATAACTATATATTTAATATAATAATTAAATTATAAGTTAATATTAATCCATTTCAAAATGATAGTGGGGTAAAACGCCTGATTCTACACCACAACAAGACGCACGAGAACAATTTTCAAAACGCACGACAAATTGGGGGTGTTGTCCAGTGAAATCAGTCTGTGCATCTTCTGGTTCAAGATGGTGTCAATCGCTTTTTATTAGTGTTGAAGCAATGAAGCGCACTGTTGGAGTTACAGCTCATTTATAGTAGCTAAGCCACATTGAAAGGCAAAAAGGCTAAGGTTGTTTAAATTTGTATGAGTGTTTTGAGCGAACATCGCTTATAATTTGTCGTCCGACTTTCTTAGAACACCAACAAAATTAATTTAACAAAAGCACCAACAATCCAAAAGTGGCAGGATCAAATTAACCTTTCGTAAATCGATTAGCGTTTACCCCCTTGGTATTGATTCAAAGGACAGCCACCAAGCTAGGATTAAGTGTTGGGTGGCATAATTAATTCAGCGGCTCTCTTCAAAAACCACACCGTATGGCTGTAGAGCATTGAAAATACAGTAGTCTTGCATTATGAGAGAAAATATAAATAAATAAATAAATAATTTAAATACAACTACTTTCCATAATTTCTTAAAATTTTTGTACTTTCTACAGACATTTTTGGTAAATAAAAGCAAGTGTCTATGTGCATCAAATATAAAACATATTTTTTTAATCTCACTTGTAGATGGGTTAGTACCAAGCCCTCTAAGCCAAAAGAAGCGCAGTTACATATGTTGAATCTTCTCCGAACAATCTGTACCTCTAAAATCAATGATTGAAATGTTATTCAAAAAGCGTGCGTTATTTTACACTTCCGGACTGATTTGAGAATGAGCTTTTATGCATGAGAAATCATCGATTGTACATTGTTAACAAAAGCAGTTGCCCCCTTGTCTTAAATCAGTTTGGAACTTATTGGCAAAACATCATGGGGATGCCGGACAAAAATCTCCAGTTATTAGTTTTGTTTTAATCATTTTAACCCATCGGTGTAACGAGAAAAGTTGTTATAAACAATTAAAACTGCAATTTGCATTAATGACATATGTCATATAAGTTATTGCAATAGTGTCTCAAATACCATTATGTGCACAATATTAAAAATCCTTGAAATAACAAAATATTAAAAATCCTTGAAATAACATCTCATCGATAGAAACAAAACTCGATAAACATATGATCTGAACACATAAGTCAGCATCATTTGTTAATATTGGCTTCAATCATCAATTACTTGCAAAACCAACAACTTCAGGAGGTAGAAGAAAACAAACTCAAACCTGTACTAGCAAATGCTCTCCTAATGTAGGACGAATTTAGAATTGAAATTGCATGACTGGTTTATTTTTAGAAATAAAATTTGATTAAACATGTAAATTATCAATTCTGGGGTGATGTAAATCAACCTGATTTTTCCAATGTAATATTTAGAATTTTGCATTTATACTTGATTTATATTCGCTGGAGAAGAATCTAGCGTTAAAATTTCAACAACAGATATGGTTTACGAAAAAATTGCATGTTTTAATGCAAAATAGTTTAAAAAATACGCCTAAATGTAGGCAATGGAAATCAGTTTTGCCGATACAATCATTTTTATAATACAAAACCGTTCATTTTTAACAAAATCTGATTTCAGATTGGGATTTAGAGATATTCGGAGTCATTGACACTAAGTTTAGTAAAAAAAAAATGCTACTTGAATGAATAAAGTAAAAAAAATTCTGAAAAGAGAAAATCATCAATGCAATCATTCGAGTCTCGATGAAATCTTTTAAAGATTTTTCTTGATATCTATCACCGAAAATGTTGTACGTGGCAATTAAAAGTGCAAGGCAACAATAAGAATTGAACGGTGTAGTGATCAGCTACACCTCAATGATCAACTTCACCCCGTTTTACGGTACTAAAAAACCGTGACTTGTTAGGGCAAAAGTATATTCTAGACTTTAAATCGGGAGACCGTTAGAAAGTCAAATAGGGTAGATGTGCTAGTCAGGGCAAATATTCCTCATACACACCATAATAGGAACGTATGGTCATAAATAGTACGTCTACCCAATGGTAAAATTGTTTGTCCTAGAATCGTATTGCACAGCGTTTAACCACGTAGATCCAATTCAGTACAAGACAATTCAATTCGCAATTTTTCTTCTCTTTTTGAGAAGTATGATGAATAGTGGATCAATTATCTGATTGTGAATAATAAATCTAAACTAGGTTCCATTCCATTCTGAAGAATTTTTAAAATTATGATACTTCATAATTAATATCAACATGGATCAATTATTGGATGAACAAATTTACCATATTCATTAGGATCGGACTTAAATATTGCGAAAATAACTGACCCAGCACCTGTACAACTTTTTTTTCAGAAAAAGGTTCACGTATCGTTAAAATTAACGTTTACCGGTTGTCTGCATTTAAAGTAAATTACCGTTTCTTTTTTTACTAGCATCTGCTTAAAAAATCAACCATGCATTGGTTATATCTGATGCTCAAATTTTAGCATGATATTATGGCTTCTTGACACACATGATTTACATTTCCTCTGATTCTTAAGATTCACAGGAGCCATGCTTTTTAAGGTGTTCTTACATTAATTTCCACCAGTGTACTTTAAGTTTTGTTGCAGCTCTTTTCCTAAAAAACAATAACTCAAACATTTAAAATCCATGGATTGTAATCAACTGGTTACAATTTCATGCCAATTTCAATTTTTTTTCTTGATTATTCTTGATTTTACATAGTGCCAATAACCATGCCAGTGTATTAAATTATTTTAGACAAAATAGTGAACTTTTTTTTATAGTCACTTTAACGCTCTTGGGTCATTCGTGACTTGTCCGGGGGTGAGATTTGAACTCGTGACTTTGGCGTGAGAGGTATGGATGCTAACCACTACGCCGGGGTCGCCCTCGAAATAGTGGCATGCGAAAGAAAAGTTTTGTAAAACCGGGTAAATTTCATGAAAGTGCATGTTCAAGTCAATTTCAAAAGGAAAAGTCATCGAGGCAACATCAAAGTTAGCGGTGATACGGTGTGTTAAAATGGTTATAAGATAAGGCATCTCTCCTACAACAAGGTACACGCTGCTCAAAAAATGGGCTTAGAGGACAATTCGGATACTGGTGATGACCAATCGGTGGATGAACCGGATGCTGAGGATGAACCCAACTGAGTTTGGTAAGTCGAATAACTCAACATCAGCTTTTGTGGAATTGAATATTAATGGACAAACTTTGTTGATGGAGTGCTATACGGGTGCATGTGCAAGCATGTGCGCATTAAATAAATATAAAGAAAACTTCAGCAAATGTGCACTACTATCAGATCATTGAAACTTTTTCGTTATCTCTGGTGAAACAGTGAACATTTTGGGTAAAATAATAGTACGGGTAAAATTAAACCACAAAAAACTCTTGTTTATGAATACGCACAAAGGTTTATATGCTTACCGTAGGTTACCGTTTGGAGTTAAACTAGCGTCTACACAGCAGAAAATTAATTTTTATATCACATCAAACTGGATGCACTTCAATCGTGTCAAAAAGGACAAAATTATCATTAATACAGTGCATGAAGTGACATTAGGCTGCATCCTCTTGAATGTAATATTAAAATTTATTTTTCGGTGTGCATTATTATTGAATCGGTCCCGGATCAAATCTTGCAGGGTATTTCAAACATACAAAACTATATAGATTTTTTTAACTCTTTATTTGCTCCAAATTCAAAATAAATTACATTTTATTTTAACCTAGGTGCTCCAGTTACTACAGTAACTTTCCAGCCTTAATTGTTATGATATATATCTAAGTGTTTTTTATTGTTCCTGTCTTGGCAATTCAGTATTTTAAACAGGATTTTTAAACCTACATGTCAGTAAAACAATTGATATCAATTTTCGGTCTAGAAATAATCAAGGATATTTCACTTGGTTTGACCAGGAAATTGGAACTCCGTTCATAGTGACTATATGACTATACTATATGTTTCAAAAAGGAAGCTCTTGGCTTATGTAGAAATATTATAAATTGATTGTTCGAAGCGTTGGGAGACAGCTTCCATTTTTGTAAATAAGAAGAAAAAATATCTAACATTTTCTGCAGTCTGCTGCAAAAACCCGAAAATGTTTTCCTGCAGCGGAAATGTCTGTACCATCAACGAACAAAGATTTGTGGCAACCCTGCCGTATTTTCTCCTTTATTCCTTGTACAGAGTTTTCAGGTTTAAAAGAATATAAGAAAACATTCAGTGGCGAAAATAGTTAAAAAAAAATTCATATAATCATTTTGCAATAAACAGTAACATTGTTTATACTTACAAATCAAACGGTGGAGCATATAGCATGGAAGGCAAACATTATTATTAATTAATAATTTAAAAAATATATTTTTATTAAAAAATGTTAATGTCTAGTAGATATAATTGGTTGCCAATTAAAATGCTTTCCACAATTACCGTTTGTTTTGAAAAATTGTGTAGACTCCGCTTCAGTGTCAGGACGGAGCAAAATTTATGTGCGTGATTTTAAAACAGAATCAAAGATAAAGAAAATGCGCAAAACGCTTGCATCCTGGAAAAATATTAATTTAAAAGCAGGTCAAACATTACGCAGATCTACTAGAAAAAAAAAAAAAAACAATGTACAAAAACCTCAATGTAGGACAATTTAAAAAAAAAAGATCAGATGAATGAATTGATTTGAAGTTTTTTGTTTGTTGCATATATATTTTTGGAAGGAATAATGTAAAGTTACTGATGAATTGAATTTACTTATCGATTGAGAACTCATGGAAGACTTAATTTAATTGGGGAGGTGAGAGGAGAGATGAGAAATAACTCTCAACTCATGTAATAATCATTTGAGAACGAAATGAAGATGTATGACCTGATAGTTTGAACTGACAAGACGTGTTTTCCCTACAACCGATCCAAATGACTCGTAATAGGTATCCTCGGTCATAGCAAAAAGTAGCATTCTATTTGAAATATAAGTTTAAATCCCCATAAATAAACATATTTATTGCACCACAAAGTCATATGGTGCCCTTTTTTACCGCCTTTCCTCTACGCTTGAAAATGATTCTCTATTTTCCTTTAAAGATACTTGAATTGCTGCACTCTTTTATCCTCATTATCGAATTACATTCAAATTGTTAGAGCAGACTCGATGCACTATGGATCTGCTCAACTACCCTTGTCGGATGAGCACTGCAGCGGAAGAACTCAACTGCCTACTGACTTGGTGCAGGTTGACAGAGTTGTCGCCATATGCTGCATAGATATCACCCACGTCCACGTTCAAGTGTCGCATGCAGCTGCCAGTGCGGTCGAAGCAATGAGATCGTATCTGCAAGCTAATGCCGAGGATTTTCACAAACACACGCACGCACATTCACTATACCACAACTGCTGGCCGCACACAACTCACAACCTTGCACAAATGCGAAAAAGCTGACACGTCTATATAGGCATGTGTCATCAGACTCCATATCATATATTATTTGAGCACGCAGGATAGTTCTTGACGCATATGAGCTAACAGTACTGATTATAACCAGGCGTCCTAGAACTATGAAGGATTAGAGGCACAGCACCACCACAGTTGCTAGTAGCATATTCGTCTTTATGTGTACATAGCGTAAATAATAAGATAAGTGTTTAATTTGCATGACGTACGGGGTTATAGGGTTGTTTTCGGTTCAGTTGGTACTCAACAGACCTCCGTCAACAGACCTCCGTTAACATCCCTGTGAAACGACCAGAAGTGTGAATATTATGCTTCACGCTCTGGAACGACTTTGCATGTTCATGTGTGGGGATGATTTTTTACTGCGTGTGCTGATGGTTGTCCAATTTTTTACAGCATTCAGTGATTAACATTATGATGGGCTTATTCAAATCCCACAATGTTTGTAAATACTAGCTGCCGCCGGTATTTATTCTAGATGTAATAAGTGTTGCAGCCAAACGTTTCTAAATTTGATATGATTTGGGTTCATATAGCGATTTCCCTGGAGAAATCATAGCAGCATAATTCATTATATTTTATTTATTTCTATATTTATTTATTTATTTATTTCGTCAACCAACGTAGACTAGTACAATTACATATACAGTTTTTTTATATTAAAAAAAACTTCAATTTTATGTAATTAGGTCAATTTTTGTATTCCTCTTCATCAGACAGTAAACCGATTAGAATCAATCTTTTATTTTTTTAAATGGGATGCTTCGTGTTAATACAAAATTATAAACATAACACCTAGATCTCGTAATTGATTCACTCGGTTTGAAGGTTAAACATTGCCCAATATTACTTCAGACAGCTTCCGCACCAGTAGTCAGTCTTAAGTGCAAAGTTGACTAGTTGCCAACGTTTGTACACTCATATCAGCCGTCACGTATCGTCTTACAACAAAGTGTGTTTGTGTCTGTTAGTGACAGCCTGAAAGCGTGATTGTCACCTCACAATCGATTTTCTTAAAAAGTTTACATGCTACGGTCGTTACTAGCTGCTGGGATTCTTTTCAAACTGTCATCAGGTGGAGCTGAAAACGTGATTTCTGAGCAGACTGAAACGTTGAGCTGTGTCAGAGCTGACAAGATGTTGCGAATATCGGTTTTATGAAAATGTATTTAGGAATGCTGTAACTTAACAAAAACATGTTAACCTGGAAAAGTGATGCTTAAATAGCGCAAAAAAAAAAAATTCAGCATGCATGGATACTATGAGCTCCATATCCGATCCAACACTGTATAATTGTGCTGAAATGATGTGTGCCAAGAAAGCTCACGATCTACAACTATGGCAGTGCTCTTTGACCCCAAAGCTGAGAGCACTAGTATAGTGCCTTTTAATACGTAATGCAAAGAAACAAAATAATCTAAATGTACACCTTAGTACAATCTTGTAACTATCAAGCAGAGTAACATGTTATTATATATCTAGTACACGGTTATTATAGAAGTTCTTCTAGACAATGGAGTGCGCTTCAAATAAAAGAGATGGGCACATAAGTGAAATGTTTTGCTGTTTGAAGTATTTACCTTAGCTCACAACACAATCTGCTGACTGCAGGACCATCACATTTTGGAGGAGATTTTTTTTGTAAGAGATGGGAAAGTGTATTTGAAAATGGAATAGGGTGACAAATTGTGGAGGACAATGATTTTTAATTTTCGTTTGAAGTAGCTTCACCTTTTTATATCCATCTGTTTGCATCTAGGGGTAGGGTTCCTTTTGATGATGATGGTCCCACCTCTTACCCCTACAAAGGTTTGAAGTGGTCGATTTATCTGCAAGATAATTAACTATAAACATCTCATCCATATTAGCAAACAAGATCGAACAGTTACAAAATCCCTGTACAGTTTACAGTTGCTTCACAACGACATATGTAAATGCACCCGCCTCTTTGTTAACATTTATGTCCACCGCTAATATTCTCAGAGATCAAGAGTCCAAACATAATCAAGCTTCCATTTCCTGGTGATTTTCACCATCCTGGTATCAGGAAATCAACATTTAGGTTTCCCGGAAGAATAATAAATATAATGATAAATGTAAATAATCGTTATTTTATTTTTCTATTGAGATATATGTTTGTTTTTAACAACTGTTCAGGTTCGTTGTTAATGTTTTAAGGCTGCTTTTTTATGTATATATTTACCTAGATTTTCAGTCGAAGGCTTTTTTTTAAATGCGTATTTTTCCAGGCTTATTTGCTGTAGCTTTGCGGAGTCGATATTCAGTGTTTGATTTACAAACTTCTTAAAACTAACGTTAGTAAAACGGAGGCCGATTACTCGCGGCTATCTCTAGGTTAGGGGTAAAAAATTGTAATAATTGGATGTCAGGAAAGACAAACATAGGGGTGCTTTATAGCAGAGCTCCATACTTGCCGATGAATATATCAAATAAACAAACAAAAATGTTGTGACTGAAAGTGTGTGTCCGTTTTATAACCTAAACCGTCCTTAGATGTTATAATGATATTTTGTACTAGTACGTTACAAGAAAAGGTTGTGAAGTATGTGTTTGATGTTATTTTCAGTTTCAGAAAGTCAAACTCACCTGAACCAAACCAAACTCACTATGAACGAGTTAGTGAGTGAATGAGGGACAGGTTTTATGTGTCAAATGCACACTTTACAATTCTTTAAAATAATTATCACCATAACATCGAATGATTACATAATTCCGAAATTCATTTTTATAGTGAAATCAGTAGCAACCTTATCTTAAACCGAAATATAGTCTACCTTCTATAACTCGATATTTACGGAACCATTGTCGCAAGGAACTTAAAACTAACTTGACGAATATCGAAGCCATAGCTAATTTACAATCAATCAAATTTGCTAAATGCATTGTCTTTGGATGTAGAAGTAAAAAAAAAATCACAGATTACTTGACCAGGTTCTTATGCTCCACAAAATTTTTCTTCAAACATAACATCTGATTCATGGAAAATCCCAATCAACAAAATCCACAATTGCCTCATGAAAGTTTGACTATCGTTTGACTCTGGTGCTCTTTCTGCCAGCAACCCAAGGCTTGGATTAGTGCTATGAATTTTTGATAGCTCCTTTGTAGGCGTGCTTGGGATTGTCACGTTTACAAACAATGCCGATATATAGAGGTGACTGAAACTTTTCGAATGAATGCGTGAACATTGAACAACAAAGAACAACCACAGCCACGTTCGTGTTGTATTGATTCTCGTTCCTGCTTATATTCAGCCTGTTAGTCTGATATCATATATTCGCTTTCGTAAGCTGTGCTATCCAATTTTTTTTGTTTTTATTTATTATAGTAATTTTTACTGAATTGAGATGAGATTTGAACCCGTGACCATTAGGCATAGGGGCTAATGACCATTTCGCCGGGATATAGAGGACTGGTTGTAATTTTCAAGAACACGGAATTGTTGAGAAATATTGAAGCAAAATTTTCAAATTCTGATTATTGTTTGATTGGAGTGTCAATTGCAGGGAGAAATCGAGCAGCTCCAGTAGGGGAAACTGGACACATTTGACCTCCATTGTTTTTCTTTTTCATAATGCCGGGTGGTTTACCATAACCTTTTGTCTAGATTAATGGTAAATTTATGCCCCGTAACGTGGGTAGATCACCTTTTCGTGGTACGTTACGGGATATAAGATCTACCACCGATTCCTAGTCATGACTACTTCAAACTAGGGGAACAGGATTTTTCAGTAATCCAAGGAACACATCTTAGTCCTTGTTACTTTTTATGCCTTGTTGATAGTTACAAGACTCGGCTTTGTCCACCGAGGATGATCTTGAAACAAGGAAAAAATGATTAAGTTAGTCTTCATCTATATGATTCCTAATCTTCTATTCGTTGTTCCCTAGTTTGAAGTGGATAAGACTAGGGTTCTGATGCATGGTCATTATCGGTGTCATTCCTTAATTTTATTGCTAAGGAATCCAATTTTGACTGCGCGCCTTTGGAGGGTGTTTCAACACTCCGAAGGGTATAAAGAGCGGGACCTTTCAATTAGAGTCGGATTCTTGCGATAAATGCAAGAATGACAACTGTAAAAAAAAATCGAATACTTCATCATTTCTGAATAGTGATGGAGTAATACAACAAGCACTAAACTAAGGACACGGGATATACTACAATAAATCAAATTACTGGTCGCAGTGGTATTAAGTTTTTACTGAAGGTGTACCCTGTTGAATCTTCAGTGAAAACATTCAGTGTGGCTCAATTGAACCTCAATGATTAAAGTTTGATCGGGCGAATACTAGTATTAAACTATCTATTTTAATATGGATTATTTGGACATTCAATTGGACTTACCGTAAGCTTTCTATATTAAAAAAAAGTAATGAACGATGCTTCAAGGAGCCATCTGTGAGAAAAAAAGTTTTAATATCAGCCACATCAACTAATACACTATCGAAGATGTGAAGAATTGTGCTCAAATTTCCAGGAAAATGAATACATTTTAAATTATTTTTGCAGAGTTTTGTTGCCTCATTATGAAGTATAATAAGTCATTGGTTAAATTTGAATCTATACAATCAAAACTCATCTTTATCAAATCTAAAGAGTTTTCGGGGACGGCCCCCGAATAGGGGTTAAGATTCATACCGGTCACGCCAAAGTCACGAGTTCAAATCTCATCTCCGGACTACTCAAGAATGACCCAACAGTGTTAAACTGACTATAATTTTAAAAAGTAGGGGAAATTTATGTAATGTCGGCCTAGGTCCCTAATTTGGGCCCATACATAAATTCAGCAATCGACTAAATTTTCAATAGCAACCAAAAATATCCATTAGTACCGTCCCAATGACGCGTTCATCTAGATACATTTGATAAATAGTAGATTTTTAGCGATGGGCCCAATCTTAGATCCATAGGCCAACATTAGAGCCATTTCCCCTATACAGTGATTGCATGCATGCGCGTTACATACACTAGTGGAAATTAAAGACACTTTTAAAAGCATGCATCCTCCCAAATCCAAGAATCAGAGGAATTCTAAATCATGTGTGTTTGGAAGCCACATTATCATGCTACAATATGAGCGTAAGAAAGAACCAATTGCATCATGTACGTAGGAGAAATAAAAGGAAATGTGATTGTCTCCTTCGGAAATTAATATAAGGATACTATACAAAAATGTATGGGAAATTGGTCATTTTCGAAACATTATTTAGCATGCCAACAATTATTGTGGCCAGTGCTGAGATTTATCATTATCATTGACAGACTTTGTGGATGTAATGTCGGCCTAAATGCCCCTAATTTGGGCTTATACATAAATTCGACAGTGAGCATGCATAAGGGCCTATACGCGATGATCGATTCTCTTCGTCGATTTTCTCTTTTGTCAATAACTCGCTAGATTTAACGTTTCTCGGTGCGTTTGCTGTTGCTTTTGATAGCCAATACAACCTGTTACTACTCTGCATTGGACAAATTCTAGAAAATTGTTTCGTTTAGCTGTAGCAATGCAAAAAGAAAATCGTTGAAGAGAATCGATCATCGCGTATTCGCCCTTATGCATGCTCACTGTCGAATTCAGCAATCAATAGCGACCAAAAATACCCATTAGTTCCGTCCCAATGACGCGTTCATCAACGCGTGTTGAGCATGATGACCCTTCGGTGCAGCGTCAGCGTGCGCAGAGAATGCAGCCACATTTGTTGCGCGAACTTCCCCACCACCAACGGCGCCGGTGGTGTAGTGGTAAGCGTGATTACCTCTCACCCCAGCAGGCCTGGGTTCAATCCCAGTCGGCGCCGCTGGGATGTTCTGAGGCATAACATCTCTGATCACGCCTTCCTTCGGATGGGAAGTAAAGCCGTTGGTCCCCGGTTCATGAGTTGATGGGTCGATAGGTAGGGTCCAGGTGTGGGAGCTGCCTTCCTGGCACGTCAGTAGCATTGGTGCTCAGCACGGAAAACAAGATCGACGGAAAAAAACAAACCAAAGGAAAAAAAAAATAAAAAAACTTCCCCACCAGCGCATTCCAGTTCATCGTTGTCATCAGTCGTATTGAATTTGCGAAAACAACACCCAGAATTTTAACTACATTGACTGTTTGTAGCCACTGAGTGTTGATTGTGTTGCCTTCGCAAAGCCCAACATCCACGGCAACAGTTTTCCGCAAATTTAATTTTGCGCCAGCAGCTCTCTCGAAACGAGCGAACAGCCTATTTATCTCATCGATTTACCTGGTCGATGTGACGATCACACCGGTGTCGTCCGCATACGCCACCAGCAGATCATTCCCGCACACTCTTTCAAGTCTGCACACTAGTGGATGTAGGTAGAGAACGAAGAGGTGCATGGATAGCGGATCCCCTTGCCGTACAAGCGTTGACGGTGGTG
Organism: Ochlerotatus camptorhynchus; assembly: GCF_037179485.1. NCBI lineage: Eukaryota > Metazoa > Arthropoda > Insecta > Diptera > Culicidae > Ochlerotatus > Ochlerotatus camptorhynchus. Next base: position 684,092 of record NW_027040739.1, read on the forward strand.
GTGGCGGAGATGTGCTATCCGGTCTTAGAGAGCAAGAGTGGCTTGAAAGATATTGCGCTCTGAGTTGGAGTCCTATTGACAAATTGTATTTTAGATAGTCACTGGCAGACTTTACCCTCAAAAAACCTTCGGCAAAATCATATTCATTTTTTCGTCATCTTACTCTTTTTTTAAATAAAAATGATACACCCTAATCCAAGTACCGCTTAACAATATCCAATACTCCATTCGTCACTATATTCTAATATATGTAGGCTCGTCCATCTCTATCATGATTGATAGCCAAGTCGTCTTCTGTGAAATTGGAGTAGCCTGGTCGAACATGGTTTTCCTTCACTATTCCAATTCCAATACCTTCGGCATCACTTCTCTGATTTAACATATCGTCAAGCGTGTTTCTCTGGGTTTCAGATTCAGAGAGATCCAATCTTCTGCTTTATTTCCAAGATATGTTCAGCTTGCAAATAATTTACGGATGCGATCTTCAATGGTAATATCATCAGCCACTCTCAAGATAGACTTAATAGCCTTTTGGGATAAAGCTGGAGATCCATATATGATCCTTAGCGTAACGGTGGCCTATGCTTCTGTTGCCAGGGATAGAAGTGTCACCCGCTATTCTGAGAAATGATGATCTCATAAATTGTAGCATCATCTGCATCTGCATAGAAGGTTGTCAGGATGCCTGTTAAAAGCACCTTGAAGAGATTGGATGAGCTGCTCTGAGGTAACCTTTTCTGGCATGATCTATGAACATAAGGGGCACGCATGGTTGCAACTTGTTTTTGCAAAAGCTTTTCCAACAGCTTCCAGAGCTACAATAGGCATCATTTCAACCTCTCCTGGACCGTTTTTTTCACGTTGGTGGACACGTAGGTGAGTGTACGAGAGTTGACCAGGTTCTCACCATCGGTGATCGTTCGCATTGCCTCTTTCATCGAGCATACCATTCTCTCCCACACACCTCCCATGTGTGGGCAGTCGGTGGGTTAAAAGTCCAACGGGTCCTCGCACCAGTAAACGTATCCGCATACGCTAGATTGATTTTCTTCAGCAGATCTCGACTAGCACCGACAAAGTTCGTGCCGTTATCCGAAAGGCTCTCACTCGGACTGCCGCGTCGCTTCACGAAACTCCTAATTGCCATTTTGCACGACTGCATCGTCAGGCTGTACGCCACCTCCAAATGTACCGCTCGCACAGTTAGGCACGTGAAAAGTGTCACCCATCCCGAGTACCACACTTACATCACAATAAGTTACAGCAACTTATTTATGACTAAATAAGTCATATATAAGTTTCTACGATTGATTTGTGACAATCGTGCTACTAGGGATCGCTTTTCCTTCCTTCGGCCAATAGACACTTCCAGTGGACCAAAACAGTCTATGCCGACGCACGAAAGTGGATCAACCCTCGTCGCCACACGCTGCCCTGGTAAAGGTGCCATTCTCGGAACAATTTGCTTAGCCTTCTGGATCTTGCACCACACACCACATTTGATCTGCTAGCGCTCGGACACACGGAATGTAGAACCGCTGGTTTCTCTGCTGCTGTGCCCATATTGACGATGGTAGTATTCCAACAAACTTTGGGCCACCACGTGGTCCTTCAGCAGAATGATCGGAAACCTCGCATATTCCGCCGCTTCAGTTCCGACCTTCCATCCGCACGACACCATCCTCATCCAGGAACGGCCTAAGACGATACAGCTTACTCGATCTCTCGAGTGACATTTCGTGTGCTGTTGAATCCTTGTTCTTCACCAGGGTCCTCACTTCGTCGGCAAATTCGTGTGCCTGAACAGCCTTCCACAAAAAATTCCCGCAGGCTGCTACTCCTCCTGTCACAACGGCACAGCAACGGCGGGGAATGCTGATCCTTGCTTCGCACCTTTCCTAACGGCTTCGATCGGCAGCTTCATGACGCGTCGCCGGCAGTTGAACACGAATCAGAACACTGTTGCTAGTGTCCGCACCATCACTGTCCAACGCGAAATATGATTCTGATGTTTGTAAAATGAGCATGTATTAGTGCAGAACTTTGGGTAAATGATAAAACCGTGTATGTATATGATGTTCTTGCACTATTTCTTAGAATTTACCCAAAGTTCTGCACTAATATATGCGCATTTCACAAACGTCCGAGAAGTCAATAGAGATTTTTACGTCCAATTGTAATGTAATGCGCTATATGAGGAAGTTTTAGTGAACAGCCGAGAAAAACAATAACAAACCGCTGTCAAACTCTTTTTGGCGGGAAAATTTAATGTTGAGGTTATTCAGAGGAAAACATTAGGCAACTTTACATGGCGATTGTGTCCGTTAATGTGCGTGCTTAAACGTCACTAATATTGCTGATCCACAGAAAACATCAAATTAGGTGGATCAAAGAAGAAGAAGAAGAAGAAGAAGAAGAGCCAGTATTGTTCTTAAATATGCAGAAAAGTGGAAGAACATTTATGTTTGTTGCAGAATTTGCTCCCAATTATGCTCACAGTACCAACAAAAACATTTTAAGAAGACCGGAACATAATTATTGGCTAAAAAAGGCAGAAAGTGCTGCAACTAGTACCGCTTTGAAACTGTGATTTTATTCAGTGTTCTGGTGAGGTCGAACTACTTAGTGCAGTCGGCTCGACCGCAGCCCTTTTCGATTTATTCTCTTGTTCCGCAATATCACTTGCTTTCCCAATAACAATAAAGTTACAATAAAATAATAATGACAATAAAATGCAATATACTTTATTGTTGACAATCAATTTCCTTGTAATGTTATTGTACCGGTTAATGTCATAACAATAGATTTACAATAAATTCTATGTTTTCAAAATCCTCAGCAATGCAAAAACAATAAAACTTGTTGTTATGAGTCCAAATTTGTTCGAGAAAAGAATGATTAGGCTATAGCAAAGATGCATAACAATCCCCCTCATTTATTGTAAAAGCGCTATTCTCAATGGAAATTATTGTTATAAACAATAAGTTCTATTGTATTTATATTGTTCTTGACAATAAACTGTATTGTAGCCACAATGGATTTAATTGCATTGTGACAATAAGTTCTTATGTTATTTTAAGGTACATTTTTATTCGGGTTCGCACCGCGTTTTTTTTATAGTCCATTTTATGAAATGACAGGAGCGGGTTTGCCTGCCAGTATTTGATAATATTGATATTGCTTCTCACAGCCGTTAGGTAACCGCCTCATGTCAAAGTTCATTCATGAGTTGAACCAGAAACGTCTCATAAAATGCTCTATTGAGTGTATCTATTATTGGTTATCTAAATTTTTGCGTGCGCGCTACATCAAATCTGAGTAAATTAATAACATATTTGGGATTTTGTCCTTAGCGTGTAGCGCTATCATCATATCGCACTTCGTTCCCTCGTTTTTCTTCACTGCCTTAACCATTTTGTAATAGGTAGCAGAAAAGCGAAGCTCCTCTTCCTACAATACGGCTAAGCTGTGTTTTACAGTAGCGTCATGTAACCTCACAAGTGCTCCAACTTTCAATCGTTGAAAGCGAAAGTTGGTAAAGGAGCCAAAAGCAGCCAGATGCAAAAGTTGCTTGTAGGGAAGGCGCCGCCAGTTTTTCACATATCCGAGCTGAAACAAGAGTCAGCTCAGTTGGCTGACCCAACGAAAGGAGCCAAAAGCAGCCGGAAGCGGAGGTTGCGAAAGGTGAGCGATCTAGAATTGAACCACTTTTACCGTGTGTGAGGAAATTGGTCTAACATCTTCCCAATACCCGGTCAGACAATTCATCAGACTCGACCCAGTTGTATGACTTGTCTGACTGTGTGTGGGTACGGTTAGATAAAAGGATTCCTGAGGTAGGATTCATCAACGAATAACTATAATTGGTACACCTACCCTAGCTTTTACGGTGGAATGAAAATTCGCTCCCGATTTGTAAAACATACATTCTCTCTGGAAGTAATATAAGGCAGCAAGAAACGAAACGCAGGTTGATCAATTTCAGTCCGGGTGATCAATTTGCCCTCGGTTTACGGTACCACTAGTTTCGACGAAAATAAGTCGAATCCGTCTCAATTTTGAGATAGCGGCCACGTCCGTTTTGGTGTTGATTATTTCGTATTGTTATTGGACAATGTTATGTTTTCATACGCTATGGGTTAGATACGTAAACTGCCTATTACCATAGAGGTAACTCTAAGACTAGTAGGTCCCGAAGAAACGTGCTCAACTTTCTGGCTCAGCTCTGGTACTATCTTCGGTCCCAAGCTAATCGATTCACCCCTCAAAACATAGGAAAATCCAATAACCCCTCATTTTATCTGCCAAACTTTCATAGCGAATCAAAAAAAAACATTGTGTAGTACTAGAATTTTGACTAGAATGGGATACGTTAATCGATTTGCTTGGGACCAATAGGCTAGTCAAGTAGTGAGCCAATTTAAAATCGTTAGTTTCGTATTGATTGTTGCTATTACCGCACAACAGTCCCATATGGAAAAAAGTAGACATTGAGAAAATAGCAGTCAAAGTCCAATTCCTATGATTTTTTTTTATGTGGAAGCTGCCATCGTTATCGGTTCTCATCATTCTATGCATTCAAAATATGATCACTGTTTATCAACTGGAACCACCAACTTCCTCCTGCAGCATATTAAGGTTCAATTTATTTTGATTAGTTTTTGAAAAATTCAAATGCAGTTTTTTTCGACGAATCATTTCAGATTTAAAAAAAAAACTCGCGTCATTCTATTCTTTTTGCTGTTCTACACAAAATGACGCGAGCTTTTTGCAATCTGAAATGATGCGGCGAAAAAAAAACTGCATTTGAATTTTGCGAAAATGCATCAAAGTAAATTGAACCTTAAAGTAGGCAGGGTTTTCTAAAGTTCCTCCGGATGATAATTCTGTTTTTTTTTTTTTCTATTACGTTCCTACTGGAACATTAAGAATTCGTGTGATTAAGTGAGCGTCAAATCAATTCGAATCGTTGGACGATGGTACAATAAGTCAATTTTCGATGGAAGTTTAATATATTTACGATGAAATATGCGTTATTTACATCGAGAAATTTTCACATTTTTATGGAAACAAACGACCTGTTTTACGTTTTGTTAAAATATTAAAAGCTCAGGAAACTTCGTAGAACTTTAAGGAATTAAGTAGAAACACAGAGCTTTTGTAGGTATTGCAGGTACTTAGGGGCCATGCAATAATTACGTCAGCACTTTTTTGGGATTTTCAGAACCCCCTTCCCCCCTTAGACTTAGTGATATTTATCAAAACCCTCCCTACCCCTCTTGTAAGATCTTAAATTCGATATTTGAATGGTCTGTAAAGGCCGTTCACACCAAAATCTGGACTGAGTATAACGATTGTTATTCAGTCAAATTACTGCGAAATGGGATGAATTTTGTTTTTTTGCTCATAACCAATTAGAGTCAGAAAGTAAATCACATGCATTGCTTCAAGAGCTTTTTTTGTTTTTCATTTTAACTTGACTGAAAAACAATCATAACACTAAGTTTGATTTTGTGTCAATATTCACGACAATATTTTCATCGCCAATATTTGCATCAATCCTCTTGACTATACTTTTGAAATATGGACAATTTTTATCACCGTGTGAACTTCCAGTAAACGCATGACTGTCCCATATTACATTTCGACAAATTTGATGTTTTAACAACAGCAGTTAACGCCATAATTTGATATGTACTTTTGGAATATTACACTAACACATGCTGTTTATTCTAGAAACATTCGAAAAAATGTCAAGTCGATTTGTCCCATTCGAACAATGGACGCATAATTGTCCTACTGGAACAATTCAGAAAAGAAAATCGATCAATAAAAGCTATTTTCGTAGTTAGGCTATTATAATTTTTAGAGTTAGATTTACAAAACAATTAATTTGTTTTTTAAACAAATTTTTTTGATTTCGAATTCTACCAGTGGGACAAATATGCGTCCATTATTCGAATGGAAAAAATCGACTTGGACATTTTTTCGAATGTTTGGGTTTTGTAACATGGGACAGTTATGCGCCCACCGGCAGTAAAGTGTGTTTTAGAAAAACCGTCATTAAATTAAAACGACGCAATGGCTAAATAAATTAAAATAAAAGCAAGGTCGAAATAGCAGAAACTTTCTGCTATTTCGACCTTGTTTTTATTTAAATTTATTTAGCCATTGGCGTCGATTGACATGCTAGTAGGTAATTGATTCTAATTTAAAATTTGACGTTATTCCAACTATTTGCAACGTGTAGGTGAGCTCGAAGAGTGGGACAAATCGAACTCGGCCGTGCCACCAGACCAGGAGACACCATTTGTAATCGGCCATGAAATAGATCATGAGAACGGTCATTTCCGTTTAGTGTACAGCAGTAGAAAACTATTAGCTTTGCTCTCGTCGTTTGACACTATTGCTGCAGACTGTACCTACCAGACAACGCTTCAGGGATACCCTCTGATGGTGATCTGCGTCATTGACCGAATGCGCCACGCCCACCCGGTGGTATTTGCCACTGTCACAAGGCAGGACAAGGAGGTGGATTATGGTGGATTATGCGTACGTTTTCGCTACAATTGCAGGTAGATGAAAAGATTTCGGCATTCCAGTGGCAGTGGCGACGTTCATCTCTGACGGAGAAATCGCGCTGAAAAAAGCTGTGCTTGCTATTTTTGGGCCAAATACTCAGCTAGTGAATTGTTATTTTCACGTCATGCAAAATGTGCGGAAGCATATGAAGAAAACCAAGGAGTTCGCAAAAGAGCAAGTCATGAAAGATATCAGTCGCATGCAGGTCTAGCCTACGAAGCGGCACTTCGAGCTGGCATGTGAGTTATTTAAGGCGAAGTACCTGCATTTCGTTAACTTCGTAAGCTTTTTCGAGAAGTACATGTCTTCCGTAACTGGTACGATGCGTTCGTGCCTGCATGTTCAGCCACAAATAATGCCCTAGAGGCGGTAAATAGAGCCATTAAAGAGTACCACCTTATGAAGGAGCGAGTGCCGTTCAGCGTTTTCAAGACTCGGATTTTGACCGTCCTGGAGCAGTACGGAGCACCGAATCGAACGGTGAAGCGTACAAGAGAGTACGGCTTGTGTACAGAAAGGAAAGCCTATGATTGGTTGCAAAGTGAGCGAAAATGCAGGACAGTAAACGATTGGGATAATGGAAAAGTCTACGTGTTTCAACCGGGGCAGGAGAAAACTGACGTTTTCGTGCCCGATATTGATGTTTTCCAATACCCGAGGTACGCGAACTTTGAGGAATTCAGCCGAAATATTGGTTTTATCCACCGGGGTGAAGCCACGGCCGTTGACTGGCAGGATTAGAATTGTACGTGTTATACGTTTTTTAAAACGAACACATGCCACCACGTTGTAGTGGCTGCAGTGACCCGCGTACGATACAAACTACGGGCCGAGGCCAACACGTCGTCGCTTACCATCAAACGGTCGCCTGGTAGGCCGAAGCAGATGAGCAAAGCCTTGATCGTTGATTAGATAGTCTATGGTAATACCTTATCATTTTCTAATACACTGCCAAACAAAATCACTCAGAGAATAGTAGAAGCTACTCATTCTCTAAGTGATTCTCTTCGGCAGTGAAAATAAAACCAGTTTAAATTACCTTTTTATCTTTTTTTTTAGATTCGATTCCAGCAAACAATATACTACTATTTTTAGTTACAAACATCTTGTTAAGTTTTACTAACTGACTGTCGAAGTTAAGAGTGTATAATTTGTTAAAATAACATAATTAATGAGCAAAAATATCAGCAAAATAAAGGAAATATCAACATCTGGAAAGATTAAAATTCCAATTTTCTATCTGGACTAATGAGAAAAACAAATCTTTACCTTTGGATGTTACTAGTGCAATTCTTCTATTAAAGATCTGGGGAAGATCCAAACGGCAACGAACCAGAATCAGGGAACTCTTCCACAAATGGGTTGGATGATACCTCCGACACTTATTTAAGCTCTTTTCTGGTTCTTTTTTACTTCTCAGCCATTTTTTTTTATTTGCTTCGTTTCTCTTATGCTGTCCTGCTGCATCGTCCATTCCAGTGTAGTTTCAAGCATTGGTCTCGTTGTCTCAGGTCTCGTTCTGTAATTAATGTTTGCCGTCGTCCATGGTTGTTCTCTGATTCTGGGAAGTTTCCTAACCGGCAAAGGGGTGCAAGTAACTTTGACTACTTCTTTTCATCGACTTTCTCTTTCGTTAGTTACTCAGCAATAACTTTCTTTGATGCGTATACCATTCTGGATGCCAGATGAGAACCTCCTTTATCAAGAATCGATGAAAATCACTTGCACCCCTTTGCCTTCAACCCCTTCATTTGAAAAAAAATGAGGTGATAGTTCGATCACAGACAAATAGACATAACACCACAAACAAACAGACGTAACACTTTGAAAAAGTTTTTCTTGAAATCATAGTATCTCAAAACATAGGACCTCAGTAACGACATATCTCTGGCTTCTCGCGGAAAACAAGATTGCTCACTAACTCGCAAACAATATTGCATAAAAGTTCTATAGAATGTATAGAAACGTCAAAGTGATCCGATGCCAGCGCTGCGGCGAGTAGTCCGCGGAACTGATAATATTCAAATCAACCGTTAAATGCATGAACGAAGATACACAATGAAGTGTTACGTCTGTTTGTCTGTGATAACACATTGAATAGTTTCCACTGTAAACCATCGTCACTAAAACACTACCGCCATCTGTTGAGAACACTGTCACGGGTAGCACGCTCAACAGATGGCAGTAGTGTGTAAACGTCAAACGCAAGGAAATCAACTATGGGCGCCACCGGCTGAGGTGCTATCAACTATTACATATTTAAATTGACCGTTAAATGCGTGTTCGATGTACAAGATGCGAGTGTTTTGTCTGTTTGTCTATGGTTCGATGAAGATTTTCAGGTTTCCAAAAGATATTGTTTTCGTTCTTAGTGATCTTCATGGCCTATAAAATGCTCAATTTATTTTTCAAAGTGCTAATTTTATACGTTTCTTGCTCATTTCTTATTTTTTGTTGAGCGTTTTTGAAATTATCCCTGGGACATTCATTGTGCTTTTTGTGTCTTTTTTACCTTTATATTGCTCAAACGGCATTTTCTAGTGCTCTTTTGTGACGTATATATTGCTCAAACAGCTGGTTTTAGTGCTCTTTTGATTTTGTTTAATGATACCTTTTTAAATAAGACCCACATTCGTTAATCTTCTTTATCGATATCGCCTTTGTTAGCCGAGACACAGTATCATCACTTATCGCTGTCTTGAAAATACCATATGGAAATTGATCTGGGTTATTGGCTCATAAACTTTCAATGTAAAGGAATATTTCGTGAATATAATTGGATTTTTTTAAAATTATTTTATATTGCGCAGTGTTCGTTTTTAATTGCTCATTTTTACTTTCCTGCATGAATTGTTTTCTTTTCTTATAAGGACGATTCATATTTTACGATGGCTCATCCTCATATTCAAGCATACATTTATCTCCTGGTTTCTGGAACTTTTTTAGTTTTTAAAAGATATTTTCATTTTCTTTTTGGGATAATAATCACGATTTTACAGCATATTTGATTTAAACAGTGATAACTGTGCGCTTTGTGTGTGTGGGACATTTTAGATTTATTTATCGCGGTTATTCAATATGACATTGCTCATTTTGCAACTTTTATGGGAAAATATATTCAACTGCAGGTTACGTAGGTGAGTTATTAAGTGCTCAAATTGCCTAATTTAGTGGAGATTCATCCTTATTTAATTGAGCGTATTCTATTTACTGCTGACCTTTTTGACATTTTCACCGCACATATTCAAATTATTAAAAGAAGCTTTTTATTTGTTTTTTTTCCTTTGTTCGGGACATAACACTGCTGCGACCAGTAATTTGATCTATTGTAGTATAGCCCGTGTCCTTAGTTTAGTGCATGTCGTATTACTCCATCACTATTGAGAAATGATGAAGTATTCGGTGTTGATACAGTTGTCATTCTTGCCTTCATAGCAAGGAATCGATTCTAAATGAAAGGTCCCGCTATTTATACCCTTCGGAGTGTTGGAATACCCTCCAAAGGCCCCTTTGTCAGTCGAAATGGGATTCCTTAGCAATAAAAATAAGCAATGACACCGATAATGACCATGCATCAGAACCCTAGTCTTAACCACTTCAAACTAGAGAACAATGAATAGAAGATTAGGAATCACATAGATGAAGACTAACTAACTAATTTTTTCCTTGTTTCAAGATCATCCTCGGTACAGGCAACCCGAGGACTTATCACTATCAACAAGGCATAACAAGTAACAAGGACTAAGATGTGTTCCTTTGATTACTGAAAAATCCTGTACCCCTAGTTTGAAGTAGTCAAGACTAAGATTCGGTGGTAGATCTTACATCCCGTAACGTACCACGAAAAGGTGATCTACCCACGTTATTTGTTAATAGCCTTTTTCTTCATTTCTATTGCAACTTTTTTTTTGTTTATTGGAGCACCCATGTAGTATTTAGTGGCCAATTTGAGATTTTTTATTGCTTGTGCTTTGTTAATTAGGGTACGTATATATTTTAGTCAATTTAGAATTCCTTTGATTTTTTGATTTGGTAGGATCCATGCTTTTTAAAGTGTCTTTATATTAATTTCCACTAGTGTATTACCGAATATTATCGAAAAGTTATTATATTTCTATTGAATGTAATAAACATTTGTAAACAGCTCGAAAGTTTTATGGTGTATATTGTGTGGAATTCATTAACTATACTCAGTTTGTCTTTTTGAAATGCAAACTGTACAGTATTATGCCTTGCAAGATAATCGCGCATATCCGTCGCAGCACGATGAGGATAACATATATGCGCGAAGAGCATTTTATATGGTGGCGCTTAAATGAAATCCACATAGCCCTGCGATCGGTAACAATGCTGGCATGACATAGGCATATCAATACCTGAACCGGATATATTGTGTTTGCGGGGTTCTATGTTCATTTCTATTGGCATCGAATAATGTGATTTTTTAATAAGCAGCACAATATACAGAAACCGCAATTTATTTGTCTGACCACCATAGCCGCTCACGAGTACACTAAATAATCGCACCACTGGTACTATTTTGGTTATTTTGTACATTAGCTCCGGTACCATATTAGGTTGCAAATTAGAATAATACACACTCAGCCAACGACATGCAAAAGGTACGGAAAATGTGAGCATATATTTGACTGGGGCCGTTTCTGGTGTAACAATCAAACATTGATTTTACCATCAGTTGAGGAAATGTTCCAAGTTCGACGACTGGATGGAAAAGTGTTGTTTGCCATGCAATATCAGCTTATTTCCGAGCAATCGTTAGCACAGCTGTTACCCAGTGTAGTGGCCTGAATCGTATGTGCAAAGCTGGCACTCGAATGTTTGATTAATTTGCACAACTATAAATGGGTAAAGAAAATGTTTGCTTTCGAAGGTAACAATTTGCGCTGCTCTTGTTGATCCTTGGAAATATTTTTGGAATCAAGCCATCTAAATTACAGTTTGTTAGGTCGACACCTGAAATTGTTTTTTTATGTTTGCTTGAAGCAAATTGCTTCCGTAGAAAAATGCTTAATTTCTATGATGAAACACTGTACTCAGAGATAGCATGAGTGTGCAGATTAATTTACATCGAAATCACAGTGCGAGGGTGACACAATGGCTGTGAATCTGAATTTGGAATTTGATCGGGCTGGGTAAAATCTATTGTATAATTTGTTTAGCTTTCCCAACACGATTCTTCCGATCATTAATATAGTACACAATCCTCTTGCTTTGAATATTATTGCCACCTACACTTGATAACCACACTTAACCAGATTCCTTTTAAAATGGCGATATATTAGCTTTTCACTCCCTTGTGCACCAAGTAAAAAAACATTCCGTTGAATTTCCTTTTGCTCTTTCAATTGATCGAACATTTCTCTGGTTATCAATCTGCGATTTCGCCAATTATCTTGCTTACGAGTCTAAGGAGGAAATGTTTTTTTTTCATTGAAGATAAAAGCTCTCAGGAATTAATATAGGTACCCGCTCAAGTGTTCGATTTAACGTTATTTCGTCGTTTTGTAGAAAATATTTCACTGGAAAAGTAAATGTTCATTACTTATTTTTCACATATGTAAATCATAATTTGCTGATTTTAATGATGAGTTTCATCTCACTGCGTCCTAGCAAGAAGTACGGTCGACTTGTTTCGCGCTCCTTTGTTTTGGAAGTTTTCTTGGTATTTGCTTGATATAAATTATCAGTATTTTTTTCTCAGTAAGTGACTCCTGGCATGGTTCCCGGTAAATTGATCGAAAAGTGAGTTTTTTTTAGTAGAAAGTGCCATTTGTGCGAGTTTAAACATCAGTTCAGTGGGAGAGCGTTTTGCACTCCGACTAGTAGAACAAAATGGATGTTTTGTCGGAAGACGACATGGATTATAATTCATCTCAGAAAACTGATGATATCATCCTTGGTTCGTCGTCTCAGTCTGTCAATGGGCAGGCTGAAAAAAGCACCAGATTACGGGCCTACCCGAATGACTCGACTGGCCCATGGGTTGTCTATTTTCAGCCTAAAAACAAACCCTTGAATGTTGTTCAGATATCTGATGATCTGACAAACCGATTCTCTGCCGTGACCGAAATAACGAAGGTTAGGCACAACAAACTTCGTGGCCAATGAAATTTCTGTTTCCCAGTTTTTCACACTGGAATATAGGGTGTACATTCCAGCCTCTGATGTGGAGATCGAAGGCGTGGTCACTGAGGCGAGTCTGAACCCCGAGATACTGGAGAAGCAAGCGGTTGGCCGATTCAAGAACCCCTTGCTTCCTCCGGTAAAGATACTGACCGCTCATAGAATGAAATCAGTATCCCTCAGCGAGGGTAAAAAGAGTTTTACCCCCACAGACTCGTTTCGGGTGACCTTTTCTGGATCTGCCCTTCCTCAATACATCGAGCTGGGAAAACTTCGTCTTCCTGTGCGGTTGTTTGTACCTCGGGTTATGAACTGCCAGAATTGTAAGCGGTTGGGACATACGGTCTCCCACTGCGGCACTTGGCACGCTGCTCCAGGAGAAGCATGACGTCGTTCAAGTATTTAGTCCATAACAATAATTGCGATGCATTTGCCCTCTGTGAAACATGGCTCTCTTCAGAAATTGATCTCCCTTTTTATGATTTTTTTTTTTTTTTTGCAGTAGAATCTATTTTTAATTCCATTTTGTCAAGCCAGTGTAGACTACATACAATGATTATTACAATGTTTACTTACATACTATGCATTAATTCTATTCTGTTTTAGCATAGTTTTTATTTGCTGCTTGGACATAGTGATGTCAATAGTTCCGCAATGCAAATTATATAGGCGCATCATTCGATTGATTGGGCTATTTTTTGCATAGTTTGTTCTGTACGATATTTCTGAAAATAAATTCCGTGTTCTAAGATATCGACAAGGTGTGTAAAAATTTAATTGTGCGAGAATTTCTGCCGAATCTATGCGCATTGAAATAATGTCGTTGATGAAGAAAAGCATTGCAAATTGGCGGCGCTCCTTAAGTGTTTGTATATTGATGAGCATGCAGCGCGCTTCATAAGATGGTAATGGAAATGCAGTCCAATTCAATTTACGTAAAGCATATAAAAGGAATTGTTTTTGGACAGATTCTATGCATTCTTCGTGTATGGAAATGTATGGATTCCATACTAGGTGGCAGTATTCCAGAATTGGCCTTACATAAGTGGTATATAAAAGCTTAATAGTGTATGGGTCTTCGAAATTATGACTGAACCTTTTGATGAAGCCTAGCATTCTGTTTGCTTTACTAATGATAGTATTATAATGTTCTATAAACGTTAGTTTGGAGTCTAGGATTACACCTAGATCTCTTACAATTTTACTTTTTTCTACTATTTGGTTGCCTAATGATATTTCAATATGCGGTGTTTCAATTTTTCTGCTAAATGCTATTGCATTACATTTAGACTTTTACTACACCAGGTGTGGAATATATTGATTTCATTCTGGAATTCTTCTGCATCGCTAGAATTACTTATTTCCATAAACAGCTTCATGTCGTCTGCATATACAAGCAATTTTATTTTTTTAAGTATGTAGGAAATGTCGTTTATGTACAAAATAAAAAGAAGTGGGCCTAAATGAGAACCCTGGGGTACCCCAGAGGTGACTGAAATTGGCTCTGAAAGTTTATTTTGAAAGCGAACTATTTGTTTACGATGTGTTAGGTATGATTGAAGCCAATTAAAAAGTCCAGGCTCCATTCCTATTTTCTGCAATTTGAGGATTAATAATGGTATGTCGATGCGGTCAAATGCTTTACTGAAGTCGGTGTATAGCGCTTCAACGTGCTTGCCACTGTCCAACGCTTTAATAATGAAAGATACATATTCTAGAAGATTAGAGGTAGTTGAGCGACCTTTAAAAAAGCCGTGCTGTTTACTTGTAATTAGATTTTTCACCTGCTGAAAAATATTGCCGTTTACGATTGATTCAAAAAGTTTTGGAATGCAAGAAATAATAGCAATTCCACGATAATTTCGAATGTCTGATTTTGCACCTGATTTGAAAATAGGTACCAAATAAGATGATTTCCAAATTTCAGGGAATTTTCCATTTTTCAGAGACATGTTGAAAAGACGCTCTAGTGGAAATGCGAGTTCTTCAGAAAGGTTTTTCAAAAATATGGGTGCGATGCCGTCAGGTCCAGAATTTTTAACATTATTCGATTGCATCGTGAGGATTCACGTGGAGGAGGGGTACTTTTGGGGATCAAAAAGTGCCGTTCCTTCTATAGAGTGAATCTTCCCGAATTCCCCTGTATTGAAGTTGTCGCATGTCAGGCTACCATTAAAGGTATGCTTTGTATTGCTTCTGTATATATTGATCCTAAGTAGAGTCTCTGTTAATCGCAAACAACTTTTCGACATATGTGCAGTACTTCCCGCTCCATGGTTGATCATGGGAGATTTTAGCTCCCACGGTACAGGCTGGGGGAGCTGTACGATTATAACCCTTCTACTTTGTTTTATGATCTCTGCGACAACTTCAACATGACAATACTTAACAATGGAGAAGTAACGTTTGGCTGGTCCATCCTCGAATGGTAGCAAATTAGATCGACCTCACCTTTTGCTCCAATTCACTATCGTTGGATTGCACTTGGCATGTAATCCAGGATCCGCATGGTAGTGATCATCTGCCGATCAAAATTTCGATTGGCAGTGGGTTCAACTCGTCAGAATCCGTTTACGTCGGCTATGATCTAACCCGTAACATCGATTGGACTAAGTTCCAATCCGTGATAGGCGATACTGTATCGTCAGTGGAAGAGCTTCCGCCGCTGGAGGAATATAACTTCCTCTCTAATCTCATCGTCGACAGTGCACTTCAAGCTCAAACACGACCGGTGCCGCGATCGTCAATTCGTATGAAAACACCATCGTGGTGGGATCAACAATGCACGGAGGTTTACCGTAAAAAGTCCGACGCGTTTAAGATTTTTCGTAAACGCGGAACACGCGAGCATTTCGACGCATACACATCTCTTGAACGCGAACTCAAGAACCTCATCAAGGCCAAAAAACGGGGTTACTGGCGGCAGTTTGTAGACGGATTGTCGCGCGAAACGTCTATGAATACGCTTTGGAGTACGGTGCGAAGAATGCGTAACCGGTCTACAAACAACGAAAGTGAGGTATACTAGGATCGATGGATTCTTAAATTCGCGCGAAAAGTGTGTCCGGATTCCGTGCCGTCGCAGTTGATTCCTCGTGAAACCGCGAATTCGGTAGACGAAATCAGTCAGCCTTTTTCAATGGTGGAACTTTCACTCGCTCTCCTTTCGTGTGGCAATTCTGCCCCGGGATCTTATAGAATCAAGTTCAACTAGCTGAAAAACCTCCCAGACGTCGCTAAGAGGCGCATGTTGAACTTGTACAATCAGTTCTTGGAGCTCAATATTGTTCCCTACGATTGGAGACGAGTGAGGGTGATAGCCATTAAAAAGCCTGATAAACCCGCGTCGGATCACAATTCGTATCGGCCCATCGCGATGCTGTCGTGCATTCGGAAATTGATGGAGAAAATGATCCTTTTTCGCCTCAACAAATGGGTTGAGACGAACCACCTTCTTTCAGATACTCAATTTGGTTTCCTTAGGGGTAAGGGAACGAACGACTGTCTCGCGTTGCTTTCCTCGGAAATTCAGTTAGTTTTTGCTAAGAAAGAGCAAATGGCTTCTGTGTTCTTGGATATCAAGGGGGCTTTTGATTCAGTATCCGTTGAAGTTCTTTAAGAGAAACTCCACGCTTGTGGATTGTCTCCATTAATGAATATTTTTTTGTACAATTTGAAGTCAGAAAAACATATGAGCTTTTCTCATGGAAACTCTACAGCTTTTCGATTTAGTTACATGGGTCTCCCCTAAGGCTCATGTTTAAGCCCCCTTTTGTACAATTTCTACGTTAGGAAATTGATGACTGTCTTAGTGACAATTGCACGTTGAGACAACTTGCAGATGATGGCGTAGTGTCTATAACAGCGCCAAAAGATGTTGACCTGCAAGGACCCTTACAGGATACCTTGGACAATTTGTCTACTTGGGCTATTCAGCTAGGTATCGAATTCTCCACAGAGAAAACTGAGTTGGTCGTTTTTTCTAGGAAGCATAGCCCAGCACAACCGAAGCTTCAACTTTTGGGTAAGCCGATCACTCATTCCATGTCTTTTAAATATCTCGGGGTCTGGTTCGATTCCAAATGCACCTGGAGATCCCACATTGAGTATCTGAGACGAAAATGCCAACTAAGGATCAATTTTCTTCGATCAATTACCGGAACTTGGTGGGGAGACCATCCACAAGATCTTCTGACGTTGTACCGGACAACGATTTTATCGGTAGTTTTTGTTTCCGTCGGGAGCTAAACGCACATCATCAAGCTGGAACGGATCCAGTATCGTTGTCTTCGTATCGCGTTAGGATGCATGCACTCGACTCATACTATGAGTCTCGAAGTGCTGGCGGGCATGTTGCCACTATCCGTCCGTTTTTCAGAGTTATCTCTGAAGCTCCTCACCCGTTGCAAAGTAATGAACCCACTGGTGATCGAAAATTTTGAGAAGCTTCTGGAGCTAAATCCTCAAACATGTTTTATGACTTTGTACTACCTATATTTAACACAGGATGTCAGCCCTTCAAGAAATATTCCCAATCGTGTAGTCTTCTCCGATTTCGGCAATTCAGTGAATTTTGATTTATCTATGACGCAGGAAATCCGCAGAATTCCAGAACATCATCGTCCTATGATTGCTCCGTCAATATACTCTGCAAAGTTTGGCCATGTTAATTTTGCAAGAACGTTTTTCACAGATGGATCTCTAATAGAGGAGTCCGCTTGTTTTGGTGTATTTAATGAATTTCATAGCACTTCTCGAAAACTTGAAGCTCCTTGTTCTGTATATGTGGCTGAACTGGCAGCAATTCACTACACTTTGGAAACTATTGCTTCACTTCTTCCAGACCACTACTTTATTTTTACGGATAAAGGGTGATACGGTCAAAATTTGGTCAAGGGAAAACGCGTGTAGATCGGTGAAATCGTTTATTTAAAAAATCAAATTAAATTTCTTTTTCAAGTTCAATTAGTATAAAATTCAGGAAAAATATTCAGTTAGGCTTCCGCTTTTCCAAATCCAAATTGCCGGGCCTTCCGCTTGACCCCTGCCATCAGATTTTGTACAGCCACCTTGTCCACCTTCTTCGCCGCAGAAAGCCAGTTTGCCTTGAACTGCTGCTCGCCCTTAGCAGTTTTTTGGTCTTCTTTAGGTTCCGCTTGACAATAGCCCAGTATTTTTCAATTGGGCGGAGCTCTGGCATGTTGGGAGGGTTCTTGTCCTTGGGAACCACCTGCACGTTGTTGGCGGCGTACCACTCCATGGCCTTTTTACCGTAATGGCAAGATGCCAAATCCGGCCAAAACAGTACGGAACAACCGTGTTTCTTCAGGAAAGGCAGCAGACGTTTATTCAAACACTCTTTCACGTAAATTTCTTGGTTGACAGTCCCGGAAGCTATGAAAATGCTGCTTTTCAAGCCACAGGTACAGATGGCTTGCCAAACCAGATATTTCTTTGCGAACTTTGACAGTTTCATGTGCTTGAAAACATCTGCTACCTTTCCCCTTCCTTTTGCCGTATAAAACTCCTGTCCCGGAAGCTGCTTGTAGTCGGCTTTGACGTAGGTTTCGTCGTCCATTACCACGCAGTCAAACTTCGTCAGCATCGTCGTGTACAGCCTCCGGGATCGCGCTTTGGCCGTCGTATTTTGTTTATCATCGCGATTTGGAGTCACTACCTTCTTGTAAGTCGATTGTCCGGCTCGTTTTTTGGCTCGATGCACGGTTGTAGACGATACACCCAGCTTATTTGCGGCATCTCGGAGAGAGAGGTTAGGGTTTCGCTTGAAACTACCGGCAACTCTCTTTGTCGTCTCAGCGGCTTCCGGTTTTCGATTTCCCCCCGATCCAGACTTCCTGGCTGTCGACAAACGTTCCCCAAACACTTTAATTACATTTGTAACGGTTGATTTGGCAACTTTTAGCGATTTTGCCAACTTTGCGTGCGAGTAGCTCGGATTTTCGCGATGCGCGAGTAAAATTTTGATACGCTGCTCTTCTTGCTTGGACGGCATTTTGACAACTGAAGAGTGAATTCCAAAATCAAAATAGGAGCAACATTCTACACACACACACCTTCAAAATGAGGGGTGTTCAGGTTTTTTAAATGCAAAATTGAAAGAAATACGTCAAGTTGATATTGACCAAATTTTGACCGTATCACCCTTTAGTCTCAGTTCTGTCTCGTATTTTCTCATGAAAATACAAGAGCTGCTTACCCAACAAACAATTTGAGTTGATTAACAGCCGAATAAGCCAGTTTTTAGCTGAAGAAGCTTATTTGTGCCTGAATACGCTCTTATTCAACATTCAATGTTTGTTGGGTAGTGCTTTATCCGTGCGCTCTTTCATCATCACCCTCGCGTGGGTCCCTTCGCATAGCTCAATTTTGGCCAATGAGAAGGCGGATTCACTTGCGAAGGTGGGCGCTATGGAAGGCGACATTTATGATCGACAGATCGCCTATAGTGAATTTTTCTCTATTTATCGTCAGCAGTCGCTCGTTAGCTGGCAACATCAATGGAGTGAAGGGAGCTTGGGACGATGGCTACATCCAATAATCCCTAAGGTGTCGAAGTTTGCATGGTTCAAAGGGTTGGACTTGGGTCGAGACTTCATACGCGTGATGTCTCGTCTCATGTCCAATCACTATTGTCTGAACGCTCACTTGTTCCGTGTGGGGTTGGGAGACAGCAATCTCTGTGAATGTGGACAAGATTACCAGGACGCTGATCACATCCTTTGGTCTTGTGCGGAGTATCGTGGAGTCAGATCACATTTTTATGATTCCCTTCGGGCTTGAAGTAGACAACCTAATGTTCCAGTTCGGGATATTTTGGCTAAACGCGATCTGGAGTTTATGAAACTCATATATGTTTACTACCATAGATTGTAAGTTTGATTAACCTTGTGTTTAGTTTGTATTTTGTACGTGTGGATTTTTTTTCAATGTTTGTTTTCAAGATGAATAGAAATAATTTCATGCTTTAGGATTAATAAAAATTTGTATCGTAAACCACATTTCAAACCTCCTTTTTCCTTTTTCCCATCCAAAAAATTGTAAATCTCCACTAACCTCGAGACAACCGCGAGTACTCGGTCCAGTTCCTTTAACTTTAAATATAAGACAGTAATAATGTATAACGGAAAGGATAACTCGACTCTGTAAAGTTTATTCGATTGAGCCTGTACAAATAAAGTAATTATTGAAAAAAAATGATGAGTTTAATACCCATAAAAGCATAATTGTCTCATATGAAAGGAAATCAAGCAGGGATTTAATATCACGGATTTCTGATATTTTTCTTATGTTTTCCGGTGGTCCACGCTCACATAACAATCACCTACGCAAGAGATGAATCCACCAGTGGACCCAAGTATTAGACCCTGACGTATTGGAATGAGACTCAGTCACGCTCACTTCTCATTCACGCTACCTTCTAATTGTTAAATTAAAAAGAAATGCTCTGCTCACGAGTAAAAAAAATGTGTGCACGCTATTCTGAATCTACCCAGTGACTGGGTGGATGGCACCCATTCTTGTATCCAGTATGGAGTTGTCAAAATCTGGGTAAACTAGTTTTGTTCTGATGAGTAGAATCTACCCAGATTCTGGGTAAAAAAAAGGTTTAAAAAGGAGATTGTTCCGCTGCCAGTGAAAGTTTTAATGCTCAAAATATATAAATCTGATTCTGAAAAAATAGTATATGGCCTGAATAGTTAGTAAGTATATTGTTAGTTTCTGGACTTTGAACATTCTCCTGTTTCTAAGTTATCGAGATATTCTGCGACGCTTTTCTCGATGCTAAATATTTGTAGTTGTTCCTAATTTATAGAACTCATTTAAAAACAAATCTCATTAAATGGTTAGCATTTGTAACGGTATCGTTTTTTGGGTATTTCAATGTCGTATTCTGTAGTTACATATTTTCCCGACAATACGACCTCAACAATCAATAACAGGCTAGAGGAGCTAGTCGGGTGAGGTTATGTTTGATAGAGCTACTACTTATTTCTATTAAAATGGGTGAAGTTTAGCCTTTTATCAAACGTCAACACCTGAGGAGCCGCTACCCAGTTTCTGTCACAGGTACATTTATCCAGAAATGCATGTTTACCCATTTTTGGGTAGGTTCAGTTTTGACAGATGTGGGTAAATTATACCCAAATTTTGATAGTTGTGAAATAGCGTGTGGGAATGTCGGAAGACAGATTTAAGGGGGTGTGTTGAAGTGAAGTGAGGTGTACTGAAATTCCTATTCCTACACAAAACACAAGCTCCTGCTGCATTAAACAATTATATTATATAAGGTCACGTAGTCCTACGTCACCATTGCGTACAACCCCATAAGGCTGTCCCTTGTAGTTTTTATCATGTTTAATGCGTTTTTTTAGTAAATTTAGCATGTACCTATGGAAAATGGCACAATATTGGTTTTTATTGATGAAAAATTGCTTTTATTGTAGTTTAAATATGGCTTTCAAATGGTTCTCAATCAATCTTGAAGTGCCTCCAAAACCTTCGGCAGTGAAGGCCCACTAGACAGTTTCAAGTCTTAATAAGGTGTTGGTAGATGTAATAAAGGCAAAGCTGTCATGGCCAGAGTTTTCTGAATGTTGGTTTAGCCTTAAAGTACTAATTAAACGTAAAATGTTACCTGGGGATGCTTCTTTCCGTACCTACATAGGGGTTTTGATCTAATTTCCGTCCTACTAAGCATCCAACTATTGGATATGAAAAAGAAAAATGATTCTACTATCGATGAATTCTAAATTTATTTACCTTGCCATACGTATCCATGAATTTGGAAAAGAGTCACAAATTGTTGTGAAATTTTATAAAAAAAAATACTAACACTGCTTCTTGGTTCCTATTTCATCCTACTAGTTTAAGTTTCGTCCAAACGAATTGAAAAGTTTTTAGATTTCCACATCCTACGGATGAAGGCAGATAGAATGGATTCACTAGGAGCGTTTCTTTTGTGTTTGAGAACAATTAGTTTAAATATTCATACAATCCGCTGTTGTAGGTTTTGTGTTGTAGATTAACGCATAGGAACAAACAAAATTTTGATTTGTGCTCAGTGAAATCATTTTCTGCGTAGTATGGCGTACACAGTAGTGTTTTTGTTGAGTTGTGCTGTGAAAATAAATTCATAATTTCGTGTGAAATAGTGGCGTGTGCCGCGAAAGGATTATTCCAACGCGTGCCCGTGGTGTTTTTCTAACAGGATAAGGTAGAGGAAAGGTTGCCTAGCAACTAGTTTTTGTTTAATTTTGTATTTTCCCCCCGGCGCGCTATTGCTTTTGTATAGTGAGCTGTGGCGGTAAAATTTTATTTTGTGTTCTCCTCCCCTGTATACGTCTGCTGCTAACAGTGTTAGCGTTTAATTTGGTAAAATGGATGTGTGTAATGTATGCGAGCAGTCTATTGCTATGAGTGGGCTCCCAGTTACATGTGTAGGTCCGTGCAATGGTACGTTTCATTTCACTTGTGCGGCACTCACTAAGACTGCGGCGAGGCTTATAGCAGATAATGCAAATGTTCTGTTCAAGTGTGATAGTTGTCTATCAGATCAGATTTGTGACGAGCAGAATGATCTGATCTCGCGCGTCAAAAGGATAGAGGAAGAGATGAAGAAGGTTTTTCAACTCTCCGACTCGATCACTGGCATGCGAGATCACATTGCTGCTCAGGTGGACATCGCGGTTAAAAGCAGGATGGCAGATATTAGAATAAATGTAAATGGTCTTGAAAATTTAATTTGTGAGAAATTGGATAATATGAAAAGTTCATTTTTTAAAATTGATGCGGAAAACCAATTAGCTGTAAAGAATGATCAGTGCAGTTCATCTAGGACGATTTAGTCGGAATCGGACCAAAATACTAGACGCAAAAAACGTAAATTAGTAATTAGTAATAGTGATCATGATGATGATGTTGTTTTTCAAGAAAATGCGAGTTTTGCGGATGTTGTAAAAAGACATAGTCGTGTTAGTCAAAGTAAAACTAATAGTTACAGTAATAGTAAAAGTAACAAACCAGATAATCGTAAGACTCGTCCAGTCATTGTGATTAAACCGAAAGAGTTCAAACAACCTTGCGAAGATACTCGTAAGTTTTTGAAAACTCAGTTGGATCATTATTGTTGAGTGTGCAACGTAAGTGGTGTGAAAAATGGTATTGAAGGCAATCTGGGTGAAAAATATAGTGCTCTTGTTCCCACTTCGGTGCCAAGATTGAAAATAGTGGGCATGAGCGATCAGTTTTCCTCCGATGTCTTTATTGACTACTTAAAAAGTCAAAATGAAGACATCGCTATTAATGATGTAAAAGTAGTGAACATGTTTGAAAATCCACGCTTCACTTATAACAAGTTTAGTGTTGTAATTGAAGTCGATGTCGATACTTATAAATGTTTGTTATGTGCGAAAAAAGTAAATGTAGGGTTTGATCGGTGCTCGATAGTTCCCGCGATTAATGTGTTGAGATGCTTCAAATGTGGAGAATTTGGGCACAAGAGCATGGATTGCAAAAATTGCGATAGATGCTCTAGGTGCAGCCAACAACACAAAACGTCGGAGTGTACGTCAACTGAATTGAAATGTATTAATTGTTTGAAAATGAATAAAGAACGAAAAATGAACTTGGACGTCAACCATGCCGCATTTAGCTCGGAATGTTTGCTTTATAAAAAACTTTTTGATCAGAAGAAAAGCAGCTTGCGTTTCAATAAATAGCAGCCAAGTTCCAGGAATGTGAATCAATTTGATTTTTTTATACTTGAATATTGCGGGGTTGTCAACAAACTACGTAGCATTACGTCAGATTGTTGAGGAAAAACGTCCTCTTTTAGTTTTATTATCTGAAACTCATATTGTAGAAACTGAAGCTTTTGATCAGTATAGTATTCCGAGATATATTGTTGCTGCTTGTTTATCACATTCTAGACACACTGGCGGTGTTGCTATTTATGTCAAAGAATCAGTTCAATTCAACCTTCGTACCAACGAAGTTATTGATGGCAACTGGTTCTTGGCCATTACAGTTGTACGTGGCATGAAGATGGGTAATTATGGTGTTTTGTATCATTCTCTCAGTTCTAGTGACCAGCGTTTTGTTGAAGTTTTAGAGAACTGGCTCGAGACATTCCTTGATTCTAGTAAATTAAATATATTGGCTGGTGATTTTAATATTAATTGGCGTGATAACCATAATTCGAATCATTTGAAGCGTTTAGCTGAGTTTTTTTTAATTTAAAGCAAACGGTAAATGAGTAAACGCGTATTTCCAGGCACAGTAGAACTTTAATTGACCACGTTTATTCCAATTTTGATTCCATTTGTTCAGTTACGGATACTGATTTGAAAATAACCGATCATGAGACTTTAGTGATTAATGTCTTAGACCATGTTAACGATAACGATAATTTTGTAAAATTGAAGTGCTGGAGGAAATATTCGAAGCAAGCTGTTTCAAATCTTGTTGAGAGAAGCCTGCATTTTCCATTCGCGGCCGGTAACTTAGATGAATCTACAGCTGTTCATAATAACGCTTTTAAAACGTGTACCAATCAACTAGTTGAGCAAAAGTTTGTTTCTTTGAAAAACTCGAACAGCTGGTACAATTTGGATCTTTTGCGTCTTAAACGGAAAAGGGACAAATGGTACAACAAGTTTTGTAGATCTAATAATGACAATCATTGGACTAGGTACACAATCGCGCGTAATAAGTATTCACAATCGATAAAGAAAACTCGTTGTGAATATGTTCAAAAGAAGATGGATCAGCATCAAAACAACAGCAAAGAGTTATGGAAAATTTTGAAATCTTTATTAAAACCTAGTAATTGCAAACCGCGGTCCATAACTTTTAATGGCACATTAGAACAGTCAGAACAAGTAATTGCAGCTAAGTTCAATGATTATTTCGTAGACAGTGTTTCATTGCTTAATCAATCTATTGAATTGGTCAATGAACCTGACGAAATAAAACAGCCAGTTAATAGTAGTTGCAGATTTGAAGTTTTTCACCCAATTACATTAGATGAACTTAGAGTTATTTGTTTTTCATTAGGAAAATCGGCTGGAGTAGATAATATTAATGCTAGAATTATTCAAGATTGCTTTCATGTCATTGGCCACATCTTTCTGGACCTTATTAATGAATCATTGCAGAATGGACATGTGCCACACATTTGGAAGGAATCTTTAGTGATTCCTATTCAAAAAGTTGCTGGAACGATTAATGCCGAAGAGTTTCGTCCCATCAACATGTTGCACACATTAGAGAAAATCTTAGAACTTGTTGTTAAAGGCCAGCTGTTGGAGTATTTGAATAGCAACTCTTTGTTGATACCAGAACAATCGGGATATCAGGAAGGTCATTTTTGTGAAACTGCATTGAATTTGGTGTTAGCAAAGTGGAAAGACAACTTGGAGCGTAAAGATACGATTGTTGCTGTTTTTTTGGATCTGAAACGCGCTTTTGAAACAATTTCTAGGCCCTTACTGTTAAGTACAATCAAGCGCTTTGGAATTACGAGTACTGCATATAAATGGTTTGAAAGCTATTTGTCAGACAGAACTCATCGGACTGTTTTGAATGATTCTGTTTCCAGTCCCGTGGGGAACAACCTTGGAGTACCCCAGGGAAGTGTATTAGGGCCCCTTTTATTTATTATGTATATTAATGACTTGCGACGTGTTTTACGGTTTTGCGACATTAAATTTTTTGCAGATGATACTGTGTTATTCGTTGCAGCTAAAGATTTAGAAGTTGCCGTCTCACACTTGAATGAAGATTTGCAGTATCTAAGTTGGGGATGGTTGAAGTGTAAGCAGTTAAAATTGAATACAAGTAAAACTAAATTTATGGTAATTTCGCGGAATCGATTAAATGAGAACGTCTCTGTTGTAATTGATGATGAGACTATCGATCGCGTTCAGGAGATTAAATATCTTTGCGTGATTATTGATGACAATCTTAAGTTTAACAACTCTCACATTGACAATGTCATCAAGAAAATTGCCAAGAAGTATGGAATTCTATGTCGGTTGAAAAACGATTTAACTATTGCCAGTAAAATACAGCTATACAAATCAATCATCTCTCCTCATCTAGACTTTTGCCCATCCATTTAATTTCTGTCCAATGCAACACAAATATCGAGATTACAGCGCTTGCAGAGTAAAATAATGCGTTTGATTTTGAGATGTAATAGATTCACTTCCTCAACTTTGATGCTAGACGCCTTACAATGGTTGTCGGTGAAGCAAAGAATTGTATATTTGACTATGGTGTTCATTTTTAAAGTAGGTAACGGTTTGCTGCCTCGATATTTATGTGATCGAATTGAAAGAGGAAGTGACTATCATATATACAATACTAGAAACGCGGATGAAATAAAAACACCACATTTCTTGACTTGTGCTTCACAGAATTAATTATTTTTTAAAGGAATAAATGTTTTCAATTCGATGCCTAGACACATTAAACGTTCAACAACATTAGCAGAATTTAAGAGACATTGCATTTCACACGTTAAAACTGTCTTTTGAACGGTTATCCAGTGATTTTTTTTATGAATTGACAAATTATGTATCTTGACGAAGTTATTTTTAACGGATTATTTTGTATGGATAGCTGTTATAACGACTTTTTAATAATTATTGTAGCACTGCAAAAACTATTTTGTTCGCCACGATGGTGATGATGAGTTTTTGATATTTGATTTAATAGTAGTAGTAAAAAAAAAAGTAGTCTACAAAGGTTTGAGCCTTGCGCGCGTATTACGGATATAGAGGACTGAATTTAACATTTGATTAAAAAAAAAAATGCAATTTTGAAGCTTATTTGGAAGATACCTTGAGTTAGTAGTAAGTTTTTTGGCAAATGTTGGGGGCTCGTGAGCATTCCTGACATTGCTGAAAATTATGATAGCATCAGATTGCGGGGTTACTAGTGTAATAGGATGCTTTGTTGATTGTTCATTAACTCTTGATTGCTTGTAATACTTATGAATATTTTAGGTGGACAAAAAAGGCGAACTAAAAGGTGGACGCCTGAGCTTTTCAGCATTTATATCGCTGTGACGCAACTGTAAACTCTAGAGGAAATTTATACCTGTAACTGAAACCAGTTCGATTTTGTTTGCCAACCTGGTTAAAATATCATATTTAATTATCTTAAAGATAAATCGTCCAGCTCAAACCTTTGTAGGGGTAAGAGGTGGGACCATCATCATCATCATTTATATTATTGATGTTTTCTGCTCGAACGAAAATGGAAGATTATGACGAATTAGTACTCTACCCTATGCTTCTTTCTGCGCACAGATCCATGCAGATTCATGTAATGAAAATGGAAGGGCGAAATCAATATTTATTTTTCACTCTTCAATTTCCCCCCTGCATGGTGAGTGCTTCTTCATCTCCAGAGCATTCGAGGTTGTGCTAGCTGGTCGCAATGTGGAACGATTTTAACAAGTTAATGCCCATTGTACAGTGTACATATTGACTAATTAGATAAAGTGGTTTATTTATGGGTTTGATGTGCCAAAGAATTTCTTCATTGCTAATGTAATGCAAGTATCTACCTTGGTTTGTGAGTTGTGATTAGGAGTGAGATTTGGGAATGTAATTTCCTTTCAAATGTTTAATTTCTACTTTGTTAAGAAATATACTATTATCAGAATGAGGATCAATTAGGGAAAAAAAACCAACGAAAAGGAAAATGGAATCCAAGTTTCAAAGAACGGTTGATGTAAATGCTGCCCCTGAACCAATTTCAATAATTTTATCATAAATCGATCAGGGCTACGCTTACGCATCGATATCAATGTTCAACAAGAAACTATTGAAAAAGTAGTAAATGTCAAGCGTCGAAATAATTAACAAATCCACCAATTACGTACATGCATATGCTGCTTCCCCAGCACAGTCGTCAGAGAGTAGTAAGTAGACGAAACATGTCGATGTACCATTATGACGAGGTTCGGAATTTCAGTGGTTACCGTTTCTTCTTACTGAGCAGAAGGTAGAGAGTTCAATCCCAGGCCTGTCGCCTTTCTTGAAATTTTTCACTTTTTCACCTTATTCCCCAACCTTATCCCCACTAGATTTAAATAAAAAACAAATCTCGATTACTTTTTCGAAGGGACGTATCAGCTTTTGTAAACAATGCATTTGATCGTCAATTTGGCGTAACTGGTAGCTCGCCTACGCTTACCAACACCACTATCAGGTAGGGGAAATTTTCTCCTATCTGATGGTAGTGTTAGCATCCGTGGACGAGCTATCAGTTACGCCAAATCGACGATCAAACGCATTGTTTACAAAAGCTGATACGTCCCTTCGAAAAAGTAATCGAGAAATTCTGCTTTAACCGATCGCATCACGGCAAACACATTCATTGATACGTTTATTGTTGTGGAAGAGCATATCAGAAATAGTGCGAAATGCCATGGTCATCACAAAAGAGGAAATCGAAAAAGAGAATTGGCTTTCACCCTTCTGCTTCTAAGCCCCTTACAGTCATCGCTTTTGGTTCTAGGGCACTTGCTGGTTGCAATTTTTAGATCAGGATTCACTGTGATGCGATCAGTTGTAAGCATGGAAAGGACTTTTATTATTGAGCAACTTTCCCAAAGACAATACTTGTCTAAAATACAATATTCGACTTTTTGACTGGCTTTTCCCAGTTCTGGACCACTGTGGGTGTGGTTTTCATTATTGATGTTCGTACCGTACACACGTAGAAAAAATCACCGACTTCGGTAATTTATTTACCGAATTCTCAACAGCTGAACGGTCGGTAATGTTTTCGGTAATCGAGAAAATTATCGAAAAGTCTGTAAACTGGATCAGCAAAATTAGTTGTCAAATTTATCGAAAGATTGGTAACGTTTACCGATGTGCATTGCTTGATTTGTAGTCGACTTTACCGGAGAACTGTAATTTTGAGGATGATATGCAAATCGAAAATTACCGAGAGATCTGTAATTTTTCAAAAAGGTAACCGCTTTAATATTGTTTCAAGGTGGTGGTCACTGCAACCCTTGCAAAAATTTGGCTGCAGTCGTGATGAATGTGTTAGTGTTGCAAATTGCTCCAACAATGAACAAAAACATGTTTTTGTCGCAAGGATTCGGCGCTACACTGAAAACAGGGAAGCATTGGATGAAGATTCCAAATGCTTTTTTCAGATCGTCGCCAACGGGAATGGAACTTGGATAGACAGAAAAAACAAACAAAAACATCGGCCATCTGTAATCGGTATTTATTTATATAACGAAAATTAATTACTTACAGAAAATATCTACGATTCGCTCATCTTGGTGTTGCATTACAGCTTCCATAATTTCACCTTTATATTTTTCACTAACACAAACGCTTTCAAAGTCGATCGAAAATCACAATACACTCAGGTCTTTTTTTACACGAGGGATATACCGTGTAAAAAAAACCACGAGATTTTGATTTTTCACATGCTTAATTGTTTTTAAAAAATCGGATTTTGATGCCATTTGTAATTATAGAATGCTATGGTGCATATAGACATATTTAAAAAAAATCTGTATTTAAACCAAAAATTGTGATTTTTTTTTAAAGTTTGCCATTCGATTACCTATAGTTTGAAACGGATAATGTGATTGGAATCAAGTCGATAGGTTGTATCGTTGTCGAGAAATCGTTAAAAACGTACTGTGTTAATCTAAAAAAACCGTGTAAAAAAGACTTATGTATGATGGATTTGACGTTTACAGAGACCGTTACCGAACTCAGTAATGGAACCAGTGTTGGAAAAATATCAAAAAATCAAATCTCACCAAAGCACAATATCACGCGTGATTTTCGTAGCTTAAAACCAACAAGCAAACAACTGCGGTTGATATTGTTAGCTTTGATATTGCAGCTCGGAATATCAAGCTAACAAAACTCACCAACAGCAGATCTCACCAAACTGACACCCCTCACCATCCCTCTCCAAAGGGGGAGTTTGGTAAAGAGAGATGAAAAAACCGATTTGTGCCTTCCTTAAAAGTTGTCCTAGCTCGCTTGTCTAATATCTTTATACAATCTTCACACTGCCGTACTCTAACGGAACTATCAACTCTATGCTTTCATCTACTCCATCTATCGTATAAAAATTACCACTACAGTCTGTTATTTGAAATTAGCATCTTCAACTATGTAAATCGTTGACTTCACGTAGAAGTAATACTAAAAACATATAGTCAAAGTGTTTATTCCTGTTATTTATTTTTTCCTCATAATTTGCAATGATTGTGATTTTTTCTGGTTTTGTTCTTGATCTTTCAATGAAAATGTTCAATTCGGAATAAATGTCATTTTTATCAATTTTATGCTGTCTGTTTCGGAAACAAAAATTGTGTCTCTTTGTTTTCTGACAAACGTTGGTTTGATTGTTTGCTTTTGAAATTTGAATTGTATCGAAGTTCACACTGGCATTTGTAAGGCTTGGAACTGGGTTCAGACTATTTGTAAAAACAAATTAACTTGTAGATGGAAGCATCACAGTACCAAGTAAGCGGCCAAATACATAAAAAAAATTGTTCTAATAAAATCACGTAGACAAGACCTTCACCCCCCACCCCCCTCAGAGACAACATAGACATTTTCGGAACCCCACGCTCCCCCAAGTGTCTACGTAGTTTATATTTATATTTATTTATCACCGTCTTCGACTAGTCGTACAGACTGAACTATTTTACTTATAAACTAAAAATTACTACTAATCCTATTTCTAAAAACGATTTTAGTCAAGTTAAAATCGAATTCGTCACAGACAACATTGAACAAGCGAAGACACGAATCAAAAGGGTTGTTGTAGCCGTAGTTTGTTCTGTGGTATGGGACTGCTATTAAAGCTGAGCTCCGAAACCGTCGAGGAGGAATGTTGAGCGGGATCTGTGCGAGAAGTTCAGGGCAATCTATAGATCCTCCAATGACATCGAAAATAAATAGCCGCTGCATCGTTACTCGTCTGACAGATAGTCGTTCCATTCCTATGAGCTTGCATCGGTCAGCCCCTAAGTTCATTTCAACTGAACGTCTTCCTGTGACGTATTCAGAAGTTTCTCGTAGTGCTGTTTTAACCTTTCGTTCATAAAATCCCTTGATTCATTGATTAAATAAAACAGGAATCATTGGTGAAGTAGCCAAACCTGGGTTAGGGATACTGGAGCATTTTTGTAACAAAATTATGACCCTGAACTCCAGAATAACAGAGCTTGAGTGCTTGTGCCAGTTCTTCGATCGTCCTGTCAGAGCAGGATTTACGATGGGCCAAAGTCACGAGTTCAAATCTCATCCCCGGACAAAAGTTTTACAGGAACTATAATAAATAAAATCTACATTCCAATGAGATGTGAAGGTTATTCGAAGCAAAGTAATTTTTCTACTAGCAAAGTCACTTTTCAATACTTTTAATTCAGTTCATTTACTTAATATCATACAAAATCTTGAAAACCCGAATAAAACTAGCTAATATTCATATCAATCAATATTGTGTTGGTGAATGTGTTTTTGATAGATCCGATAAATGCCATATTCGCTGAAAAATCCACACGATTTTTCACAAATGCGGGCAAATTCCAGAAATGCCCTGCGGCATTGTGAGTGAATCTATCAGTGCTTTATCTTGCAGAACATTTAACAATCAATTCAACAATAAGCTGTCAAATAGAGGAACTAATCGAGCGTATCGAGCAAACTTAGGCAACCCTTTTCTCGTGACTCAAGGCTCGCCTACGCAACCAACACCCTATCAGATTATGTTGTTAATTTGCGTTCAGTTGACAAGGAAAGAACTATCAAAGTTAAATAGGGTAGATTACGGCTTCGGCACTATGCGACTATTTTCGGCAGTGCTAGCTAAATGTCCTTAAAACGTCAAATATATCAAACAGGCGTCAGGTTTTAGAAAACTATCCTATTATTTGAAGTTTTTACTTCCATGTAATTGTTACCTTTCATTAAAACAATAAAATCTAATGGATTTATCAACAAAATAAAACTATGCCTATGAAATGCTTGGCATTCTTGGGTTGCCGAATAAAACAACAAGAGAAATGCATAATTATACTTACAATTTTGAAACGGACTTTTCTCTTCTTGAATACCGGTTTATCACTGTTTTTGAATATGGATCACTTAACTAACTTAACAAGCTTCTGAATAAGCACAAAGGTATACAAATTTATCCACTAATCAATTTAAAAACCACAAATTAAAATTTTAATTTTTTTTCCGGTTCATCTTTCTTTGGCATTCACTTTTCTTTGGTTATCATGGATGCCAGAAAAGCGGAATGGGTGTTGGCATTGAAACTTTCCGATTTTCCAATTTATACCCAATATCAATTGATGCTTGTGAATTAAAGGGCTAAGCATGTAAGCATATCCTAGTATGACAAAATGAATCTTTAAATGCTTAATT
Organism: Ochlerotatus camptorhynchus; assembly: GCF_037179485.1. Lineage (NCBI taxonomy): Eukaryota > Metazoa > Arthropoda > Insecta > Diptera > Culicidae > Ochlerotatus > Ochlerotatus camptorhynchus. The sequence goes on from NW_027040739.1 coordinate 716,278, forward strand.
CTCTAAGTTTTATGTCACATGAACGTTTAATCTGTAAAAAATATTAATATATGAGTCTATTTATTTATCAACTAATATGGCAACCATGCTTTTGCTCTATACGCAAAATACAGTCCACAAATGTATGTGTGATGGCATTATCAGCTTATTCATAAAGGGCCTAGCTAGATCACCATTCACGCTAAGGTGCACATACCTAATAATCGGTAAAAAACTACCGGTATTTGTGGAGAGTGCACATACCTAGATTATTTATAATCATCGATTACCCAACATTAAGTAAAAACTGCCTAAATTTTAAGTTAAAAAGAGCCTATTCTTATCAAGAAGCAACGTTTTTATCGTTAAAAATATACCGATAATTTTAGGTTGAACCAAAAACCCGATTTTAGGTAATCTGAACTTAGAGTGCGTACCAGATTGAATCAATGATTCGAGCAGGGCTCGGCAATATTTGTTTATTATTCTATGCATTCTCACACCATGAGCATGACGTCACATGTGATGTTATAGGCTTTGAACTCGTTGGGATAAAAGAGACAATGAATTTATCGTTGCCCGACCAACAATATATCACATTGGCACGTGCAGCGTAAGCGTGATAAACGTCAACCGAGTGCCTCCTTTTGTCTCAAGTGTTGTTGTTTTTCGGAAAGTGTGCAGTGTTTTGGCGAATACGTGTGAGTTTGTGGTCAGTTGATGCCATGTCGGTGGAAAATCCGTCCCCGTTGGATCTGTCGATCCACAAGCCGGAAGATTGCAACGGTAGGTGATCACCAATGGACAGATTGTACCAGGTCAGCAAGATCATGGTTGGGCTTGCTGCTTTGTTTTCATCGTCATCTGAATGCTGCTTTGATGTCGTCTGCTGCGGGTCTTCCGGGTAAGTATTGGCAAATCGTTCGTCGATTACCGGATTCATTTTCTTATGCAAACCTTTATTAAATCGCTCTATTTTTATTTTAGTGGCTGCTGACTCCGTTGCTGGTGTGCGCATGTCAGACCCAGCAAAGTTTTTACCGGCTGCAGAGCAGACATCAAATGACGATGACAACAAAGCATCAAACAGATGTGTTATTTAGATCACGATCTTGCAGGGAAGTTTCACGGGAATTAATTCATATAAATCAGGTAAAGTTACAGGTTTTCAAATAGTTTTTTGCTCTGAAGTCAAGCTACAATCACTCAAAAAGTCATGAGGAGATGTTTGAATTGTTTCATGGGAAGCAAGGTGTCTAAGACATACACCCTTCCCCCGTTTACGCGGTGGGTGGTAACGCCCACCCAACGCTATTCTTCGGCGGTCCTTCAATCAAATGAGCTGATTTCTTGTACCGTGAAATGCCATAATTTCGTGCACCTAAGTCCTAATTTCGCGCATTTTTTGAAAAATTCCTAAATAATGGACAATGTGGATATGTTTAAACCAGTTGAATATGCAACTGTGTGTAAGAAAAATATACATTCAGACATTATCACAATACACTACAAAATATTTGCAAAAATGAATGAAGTTGAATGATGAGCGAAATTATGGCATTTTACGGTATGTGATTAGTGTTCACCATAATTTCACAGAAAATCAGCTTATTTGATTGAAGGACCGCCGAGAAATAGCGTTGGGTGGTCAGTACCACCCACCGTGTAATTGGAGGGAAGTGTGTATACTTTGTGAGCATCAACAAATCAAATGCGGAGCATTTAAACTCGGAATAAATTGTCAGAGAACCATAAGTGCTTCTGTAATCAATGACTACATATGCCCATTTGTCGGCACCGCCAGCTCGCCTACGCAAACTGACCCCACTCTTAGGTGTGGAAAACTCCCTTGGACAATACGATCGTGAATATTAATTATGAACTCGTTAAACGTTACACCTCTGAAATGAAGGCTGTATGTGTGTGTGTGTGTTTGTGTATGTGTGTGTATGTGTGTGTGTATGTGTGTGTGTGTGTGTGTGTGTGTGTGTGTGTGTGTGTGTGTGTGTGTGTGTGTGTGTGTGTGTGTGTGTGTGTGTGTATGTGTGTGTGTGTGTGTGTGTGTGTGTGTGTGTGTGTATGTGTGTGTGTGTGTGTGTGTGTGTGTGTGTGTGTGTGTCTGTGTGTGTGTGTGTGTGTGTGTGTGTGTGTGTGTGTGTGTGTGTGTTTTTTTTTTTTTTTTTTTATAGTAAGGTTTAGGAAAACTTCAAGAAGCCTGGCCTGTAGTGAAGGTGGCACGGTGTGGTATCCACTAGTTGCCTAGTGCAGCTCCACTAAAACCCATTCCTTACTCTCTCCTCTGCCTGGATCCCCCCGGGACCACTGTGAAGCGACTACTTCGGGGGGTGGCTGTGCTCATGCACTTGTCGTACTCTCAGCGCTAGCTGGCGTTGCTAGATCGCTGCTCTTCTCTCCATTTACGCTGCAGCTCTGACATAATCTGTGTGACTGCCCTGCTGACGGCATTCCAAGAGTCCTCCTCTCGACACATTTCATCAACGACATTCTCCACGTTAAGGACGGGCATCTCCGTTCGCACTGCCTCGAACCTTGGACAGTCAAAGACCACATGCTCCGGCGTTTCATCGACGTTGCCACACTCCGGACAGAGGGGTGACGCTGCGTGTCCGAACCGATGCAGGTATTTCCTGAAGCAGCCGTGGCCAGACAGGAACTGCGTTAGGTGGAAATTGACTTCTCCGTGTTTTCTGTTCACCCAGGTCGAAAGAATCGGTATTAGTCTATGTGTCCATCTACCGTTCTCCGTCGTGTTCCACTCCTGTTGCCACTTAACCAATGACTCCACTCTCACAACTTTCCGTACTCTTCCGGCTTCTCTCTGCCTGTAGCACTCACTGTCCTCCGCCAGGGTGATGCCGATAGGGATCATACCGGCGATAACGCATACTGCTTCCGACGAGATGGTTCTGTACGCACTCACGACTCGCATGGCCATGAGCCGGAACGTACTGCTCAGTTTCCTTTGGTTCTGCTTCGTTTCCAGCGCTGGAACCCAGGCTGGACCTCCATATCTCAGTATCGATGATGACACGCTGGCCAGAAGACGCCTCTTGCTACTGCTGGGACCAGCGTTGTTCGGCATGATTCTAGCTATCGCGTTGATGGCCTTCGAAGCCTTCTCACAGGCATATTCAACGTGGCTGTTGAAGTTTAGCCGGTCATCGATCATCACTCCCAGGTATTTTAACACACGCTTCGAGGCTATGGTGTGCTCCCCGACGGTGATTTCCGCCCGCTGTACCGCTTTACAGTTACTGACCAATAACACTTCCGTTTTGTGGTGGGCTATTTGCAGCTTCGCTCCTTTCATCCAGTTACCAATCATGTCGATTGCCTCGGTTGACAACACTTCCACCTCTTCCAGCGTCTCGCCTGTTACCGTCAAGACGACGTCGTCCGCAAAGCCAACGATCTCAACTCCTTTGGGCAGTTTCAGCGTTAGCACGCCGTTGTACATCCCGTTCCAGAGCGTTGGACCAAGGATGGAGCCTTGTGGAACTCCCGCTGTGATCCTAATCGATCTCTGTCCCATGTCTGTCTCGTAGACCAGAACCCGGTTCTGGAAATAACTCCTCAGGATCCTGCACAGGTAGTCAGGGACCCTCATTCTATGCAGTGCTTCGGCGATGGCCTCCCAGCTGGCGCTGTTGAACGCATTCTTGACGTCGATCGTTATGACGGCGCAATATCGATCTCCTCTCCGCTTCTGTTTGGACGCCTTTTCAGCTCTCTCGACCACTGTCCGAATTGCATCCACCGTCGATCTCCCTTTCCGGAATCCGAACTGCCTCTCCGACAATCCGTGCTCACTCTCCGTGTATTTCGTCAGCCTGTTTAGGATGATCCTCTCCAAGAGTTTTCCGAGTGTATCCAGCAGGCATATAGGCCTGTATGATGCTGGATCCCCCGGCGGTTTTCCTGGTTTCGGCAGCAACACTAGCTTCTGTATCTTCCACCTGTCAGGGAAGTGACCCTCGTTCAGGCATTTCTGCAGCACCATCCTGAACATGTCCGGGGATGACTGGATCGCCGCTTTCAACGCTACGTTGGGGATTCCATCCGGACCGGGAGCTTTCTTCACCTTCAATCCTTTCGCCACTACTACGAGCTCCTCGTTGGTGATTTCGACGTTATCTCCCTCTCTTTCTCCGTACGGTGTAGGTGGCCAGGTTGTTGGGTCGTGCTTCGGGAAAAGTCCTTCCACGATGACTTTCAGCTTCTCTGGGCACATTTCAGCGGGCATCGTTGGACCTCTGATCTTCGCCATCACGACTCGGTATGCGTCGCCCCAGGGGTTGGCATCAGCGTCTTGACACAGCTCCTTAAAACAGTTCGACTTGCTCTGCTTAATCACTCGTTTAAAAGCGGCCCTGGCCGCTCGAAACACTTCTCTTCGTTCCTCTCTGTCTGCTTCCGTTCTTGCTCTCTGAACACGTCTTCTGGCTCTGAGACAACTAGCGCGGAGAGTACTAAGTGCCTCGTTCCACCAGTAGACTGGACGCCGTCTGTTATTTGGCTCCAGTTTCCTCGGCATGGTCGTGTCACATGCTCTCACTAACGTTTCTGTCAGCTCGTCCGCATTTAGATCTACGGGACTCCCGTCCACACGAAGTGCCTCAACGAACAAATCCTTGTCGAAAGCTTTCGTCTTCCACTTTCGGTCACAAGTTCTCGTCCTCCGTACTGCCACAGTATTCCGTTGACCGATGCCATATCGTATCGCCTGATGGTCGCTATGGGTATATCCTTCGCACACTCTCCAATCCATGTTTGCCATCAGCGACGGACTGCAGAAAGTAACGTCGATAATGGATTCTCGGCCATCTCTGCGAAAAGTGCTGCTGGTGCCTTTATTGGCCAGCATAACTTCCAGTTTTGCCAGAGCTTCCAGCAGACTGTGCCCTCTTGCATTGGAACACCTGCTTCCCCACTCCGCTGCCCAAGCATTGAAGTCTCCTCCGATGACTACCGGTCGTCGTCCGACCAGCTCTTCGGTAAGTCCATCAAGCATCTCGTAGAACTTCTCAATCGTCCATCTGGGGGGTGCGTAACAACTACACATGAAGATTCCGTTGATTTTGGCGATGACGAAGCCTTCGTATGAGCTCGCAACCACTTCTTGAATGGGGTATCTGCCCATAACTTGTATAGCTGCCATCCCAGCTCTATCCGCAACCCAGTTACCGTTATGGGGAGGGACTCGATACGGTTCCGCAATGATTGCAACGTCGCACTTTGTTTCTGTTGTCGACTGCCACAACAGCTGCTGAGCAATGTCGCAATGATTGAGGTTTATTTGGGTTACCTCCATTACTGTTGGCCTGCCATCGCCTTTTTGTATGCTAGGCATTTGAAGCCTCCCGTCGTATGATCGTTACCGTCCTCTTTTTTGCAGAGCATACACCTCGGATGCTTCGTGCAGCCTCTTGCAATATGGCCTTTCTCTCCGCATTTCCTGCACAGATCAGATCTGTCAGGGCCATTGCAGTTCCTCGCCTGGTGACCGAATCCCATGCACTTGAAGCATCGCTCCAATTGCTTGGTAACCCGAGGAGTGGCTTTCAGCGAGCACAATGACCAGCCAACCTTGACCTTGCCCGTCTCCAACAGCTTATTCGCTGCAGCTGTCGAAAGCCGTATAACCGCCGTTTGCATGCCGCCGTACGCCTTCCTCATGCGGATTGACATCGGGACATCTCCCAGATCGCAGTGCACTCTCAACGCACTTCTTAGCTCCTCTTCTGTGGTGATCTCGTCCAGGTCCCTGCACTCGACCACTGTCTCCTGGGATAGAGCTCTTACGCTCGCCCCTTCGCCAAGAGACTTTTCGACGAGCTCCTTGAAGGCTGAGCTCTTGATAGCAGGATCCTTCTTCAGCTCAAAGAGGATCTCGCCTTTCTGGGTTCGCCTGGTTTTCACCACGTTCTCTCCTAGTTGCTTCAACTCCGGATCCTCTCGTACCTTCCGGAGGAGTGCTGCATACGACGTTTTGTCCTTAGCTTCGACGATCAGAGCATCGCCCTTACTTCGCTCCCGACGAGTCCTGGGTATCACCTTCTTCTGTTCAGCTTTCTTCTTCATGTCTTTTTCCTTCCGTTTTTTCCACTTCTCCTTTGGCTTCTCGACGGTACGCCAGCCTTCCTCCTTGTTGTCTTCTTTGTCGTTCTTGACTTTTTTCAACTCCTCTTCCTCTCCTGGAGTTTCCCTTTTCCTCTTCTCCGAGCGTGGATTTCGAGGTCCCTTTGGCGTCTCCTGTATTTCAGCTGCTGCTTTCTCCTTGGCCTCGATCAGTGCCCTTTCGGCAGTTACGGACCTCGTCCTCAGCGCATCCTGTTCACGTTCGGCAGCAATAATGGCGGATTTGATGCCCGTCACCATTTCCTTTATTGCCTTGTGGACGTTGCTCTTATCCTTGATGAAGTCATGGAGTTCATTGATCCTCCTCCTGACCTCCATCAATTTGGTCTGCCCAAGCTGCAATCCTTCTTGGGGTGTGCTACTGCTGGATTTCGGTGTGAACACCTGGCTTAGCATAAGACCTAGCTCTCCTTGGTGTCCTTGCTGCTCACCTTGGGGCTTACTGCTGCTGTTGGAACTCGCTGTTGCCTCCAGGTTCAACACTGGTGATCTCTGCAATATCCCGCTCCTTGCGAACACGTTCGCTCCTCCGTTTTCAATTTCTGGCGTCTTGCCGTCGTCCTTCATATTTTTTTGGGTTTTCTCATTTTCTTCTTTTTTGTTTTTTTCTCCGTTTTTCTCCATTCTGTTGGGTCCCCCCTCCGGGCCGCTATCTCCACTCGTTGTATGTAGTCGCCTATCGTGATCCCATGGTAATCTATGCAAGCAGGGAGGCCATGCTAGGGTTGACACGGTCCTTCATGGGGGCCGTGTTCAGAGCCAGATCGGCGTAAGTCAGGAATGTTACATCTGAGTCTACTACTCACCAATCACCAATTGGTGACGAGTTTTGAACGTATCCGGAGGCCTGCCAAGGTTTTACCGGGACGGGGGCAGCCGCACTATTAGCCCACTCGCCATTTCAAGAAGGTGTCACCCTGCTTTACTTAGGGAGCAGAATAGCACGACTGTCAGCCCTGTAGCGTGGTATCCAATCCATTGTACCGTGTCGTGTCCATAGTTCCATGCCGTATCCAGTATGCCATAATAAGGATCTTACTGGCGTCGATCCTAATGTGCCGGTTGGCACTCCTGCGGGTTGACGAAGCATTTCCTCGATCGCCGTGTTATGGTTACCGCGCCAGTGTTCGCGTCGCACCCCCTCACTTTGCTATTGTCAGAAGGACAACATTGCCCAGGCTACACCACGGGGAGGTGTGAGGTAGGAACTTGTGAGGACCAGAGATAGGAAAAACGCTCTTCCCAGGTTGTCAATTCACCATTTGTAGCCCAAGTGTGTGTGTGTGTGTGTGTGTGTGTGTGTGTGTGTGTGTGTGTCTGTGTGTGAGTGTGTGTGTGTGTGTGTGTGTGTGTGTGTGTGTGTGTATGTGTGTGTGTGTGTGTGTGTGTGTGTGTGTGTGTGTGTGTGTGTGTGTGTGTGTGTGTGTGCGTGTGTGTGTGTGCGTGTGTTTGCTCACTTTTCTCAGCACCCACTCAACCGATTTGGCCAAACTCGGCGTCAAATGAAAGGTCTTGGTTTACCCGTTCCGGAGATATGGCCGGAACAAGTTCTGGGCTTTATGGGCATTCACACTATAAATATCGAAAATCGTAGGAAACCCATCATGCGACACATAAAATTACTCTAGAATTCCAAAATAAGGTAATTGGTAGGCTTATTTAGGGTCAAAGGAGGGTATCCAGGAAGTCATATTGAGTTTGAGAAGGGTCTGATCACACCATAGGCGGATAAATTCGGGTTTTTGTTTCTCAACCAAAATGGAAATTTTCAGAGGTTATCAAAAATGCCTTCTAGTTTCAATGTTGGAAACCGTTCCGCAATAGGTCAGATGCTTCCAAAAATATTCCGGAATTCCTTGGGGTACCAAAGTTAAATACCGGTATACTTCCAATACCTAGACTGCCGCTATTTGCATAAAAGTCCTATGTAGATAGGAAACCCATAGGACATAGGGCTGTTATGCGAATAGCGGCAGTACATGATAATCTTCTTCATAGCTTCTCAGCAACAATTATCATATGAAATGCATGGTGTCTTTGAGGAAAATGTTAAGCAGATAGATGGCCACCTTTGAGTAGAATTTGAATTCAGCTGGTCACGAGCTGGGCTTCCGGAAGATCCAGAACAATCGTAAAAGTGGCCAATTCATGAAATAGGTCCTAGAGCTCTGCGGTTTTTTTTTTTAGAAACACTTTTACAGTACTCATCATATAGAATAAGGACTTGTGACCAGACAATGGACCCTGATAGCTGCGGGTTACCCTATCGGAAGATCTGGAACAACCGAAAAAGTGGAAAATTCATAAAGTAGGTCATAGAGCTCTGCGGTTTTTTTCTAAAGCACTTCTGCAGGACTCATGAGATATAATTTGGACTTGAGACCAGAAAATGAACCTTGGCGGCTACGGGGTGCCCTTTTGGAAAATCCGTAATAACCACAAAAGTGGTCCTAGAGCTCTGCGGGTTTTTCCAAAGCACTTCTACAGGAGTCATCAGATAGAATTTGGACTTGTGACCAGAAAATAAACCCTGGTGGCCATGTGCCATGGGTACCCCGTCAAAAAACAGGTTTGGGCCTTACAGGGTTAACACGCAGAACTGTCTGACCTAAGGTTCCTAGTACCGACCCATTTCGGCGAGTACCGGTACTATGGTACTGAGAGCTTCAGTACCGGTAGTACCGGGAAAATACCTGTACTCAAAGATTTTTTGGAACAAAATAAATAGAAAGTAATAAAAATCTAAATTTCGATGAAAAATCAAATTCAAATGATGATTTTATTCGTTAGTTTCTATGTGATTACAACAATGTACAGTGCTGGTTAGAATAAAGTATACACCATGATTTTTTTGGCTCTCCAAAATAATTCAAAAAGCTGTAACTTTTCAGTAGGTGCATCAAATCTTCTGAAATTTTGGCTGCTTGTTGTCCAACTATTCCTTGATTAGAGGTATAATTTTGAGCTTGATTGGCTTAGCTTGTTTGAAGTTTGAGCAGTTTTAGTAAATAACTTCTTATTTTACTACTCATTTTTCAAATTGCAATTTCTTAAAGTACAATCAACCAAATAAGCTGATTTTTTTCCCATTTAAAGTCAAAACGCTTTACTTTCAAATAGTTTTAAATTTACTGAAATTCATTTATGACGAAAAAAGTAAAAAATCCTTAAAGAAATTTTCAATTTACTAGAAAATTGGATAATTTTTCAATTTATCCGTTTTGGCTTTTCAATTTTTTTTACAACAGTTTCACCTTCTCTGTTCCAAACATATTCATATTAGAGTGTTTTTGAAGCTATTTTGAAAATCAGAAGTCTCCATCTTGCACTGTAAAATGATGCTATGCCTTGGTCATACTTTTTGGTGGTTTTTGATTTTTAGTTTAGGATTTTTTACTTTTTTTGTCATAAATGGATTTCAGTAAATTTATAACCATTTGAAAGTATAGCGTTTTCACTTTAAATGGAAAAAAAATCAGCTAATTTGGTTGATTGTACTTTAAGAAATAGCAATTTGAAAAAAGAGTAGTAAAATAAGAAGTGATTTACTAAAACTTTTCAAACTTCAAGCAAGCTAAGCCAATCAAGCTCAAAATTATACCTCTAATCATGGAATAGTTGGACAACAAGCAGCCAAAATTTCAGAAGATTTGATGCACCTACTGAAAAGTTACAGCTTTTTGAATTTTTCTGGAGAGACAAAAAAATCATGGTGTATACTTTATTCTAACCAGCACTGTAAGCACTAGGGCTATTCAACCGGTAATGCCGTACCATTCTAAAATACCGAAATACCGGTTGCGGCAAAAAAATTGTATTTCTTGAAATATGTTCCATCAACACGCAAAAAATGGCGTCAAATTAACCCCTCGACTACCACACCAAAATCACACTTTTTACTATTTTTTGAATATCTTTCGTAAAGTTCAACGTGTTTTTGATCTTTTTATCTTTTTGTAAAGGGTATTAATTTTCCTTTTTAATGGTTTAATTGGTCCTAGTAGGCCATGACAAGCTTGGAAGTAACTTTAATTTTAGGTTTTTCTGTTTTTGTCGAGTCGGTAGACAAGTCAATCAAGTTGAAATAGATCGATTTCTCCTTTTGTATTTTTTCCTGAAAGCCTATAAGATTATCTAATAGAATGCACCATACTCACATTTTTAATTGCACAATAGAAAAAATAATAGTCTTTCAAAAATTTTGTTAAAATTCAGAAATCTGGGTTTTATTCTGCTACGGAAGAATCAGGGAGCCTGCACAATACGTCAATTGAAAGATGCGGAAGAAACCTATCCAACGGCATAAAAACTTTGGAAAACGGATAAACAGAATGCGTGAAACATCACTTTGAAAAAAGTGTCGACTTCATTTTCAGTGTGGTAGTCGAAGAGTTAACCGAAATATAGCATTAACGCCCGGTCATTCTGAAAATACGTTTTCCTAATTTTTTTTATATTTTTTGTAATTTTTCCTCAATTGTGAACTTTTTGTAAGAAACCTTGTTATGATTATATTTTTAATGGGTGCCTTTCTTGTTTCTACGATGCTTGATTCATGAGTTAGATTTTTAAAATATTTTAATGTTCAGGATAATCAGAAAAGTTAAATTTCAACATTAGTGTTTTATTTAAACTCAAAAACGGTAAATGGCACCACTCTGAAATTTTCACCGGTGAAAGAAAAGAAGTTTATGAACAAGAAAAAAATAATTTCAAAACTTTTCATGACTCAGAAACTGGTTTTTCGTGATTTTGTTTTGCTTTTTACCTTCACCGTTTGTGAGAAAACATTTTCAGGTCATATTTTTATTCGACTGCTGATATAATTTTCTTAATTTTTCACTACACAATGCTACTCCTAGGATAAACGGTTCAAAAGTTATGATTTTTTAAAGTTTTCCATATCCGGGAAAATCAGAAAATTCAACTTAAATTTTCCGGAAAAAATTAAAAAATGTCCCCTTAGATTTTTTTGAACATTTTTTTCGTTCTTTGAACCATACAATCTGCCTGTGAAAATATTTTTTTATCAAAATTTGAGAACTTCGGTCCATTTTGTCGGATATAAAAAAATCCCCTTGTCATAGTGTGAAATACTCAAACATTTTTTATTACTTTCAGATGCAGCTTACGTAATCAATGCGCCAACAAAATCTAACCAACCGAAAATCTCAAAACGACAAAAGACAAAAGCTTATAAGGAAGCTAAACTGGAAGATTCAGTCGCCAGTGTACAAAAAGGTGCGATGTGCACGAACTTTGCCTCGAAGTACTTTGGTGTTCCACGTACTACTCTGCAATATCGGCTTAGTTCTAAATGCAAAAATAAAGGCACGACTGGACCGTACACGGTCTTTTCAGCAGGAGAAGAACGAGATATTGTGTCATGGTTGAAAACCATGGAACGCAAAGGCTTTCCAGTAACTCGGTCTGGTTTAGTTTACAAGATTTCAACTTTCCTGAAGGCAAATCCGAGGAAAACCCCCTTTAAGAACAATGTGCCTGGTAAATATGTAGTTGTGGTCTTATTAACGGCTAAGTTATTTTGATTTATGACAAAAGGTCGAAAGACCAAACGTTGAATGACAAAAGCTCGAAGGTACAAGAGGTCGAATGGTTCAAATGGGAACAAAAGGTCGAATGGACAAACGGTCGAATGAATAAAAGTTTGAATGGTTTAAAATAATAAATAATAAAAGGATATAAGGTTGAATGGACAAAACGTTGAATGAACCGTAAAGTGACTAAAGGTCGGTCAGAGGGAAAGGGAGACAAGATTCAACCAGATAGGAAAGAACGAGCAGTGATGAAAAGAAATACAAATTTTGGTAATGAATCATTACTAATCTTTGAATCATTTGACTTTTTGCAAATTCAACCTTTTGTCCCTCTCAGGAACATTCAACCTTTTATCATTCTTTGGATTGTTCGACTTTCTGTCCATTGGACGTTTTGTCAATTCGTCCTTTTGTCCCCCTTCTAATTATTCGACGTTTAGCCCCTCTTTAAACCATTCAACCTTTTTTCATTCTACGTTTTCCCCCTTCTAATCATTCGACGTTTTGTCCATCCGACCTTTTGTATATTTGAACAATTCGACCTTTTATCCCCCTTTGAAACATTCGACCTTTTATCCATTTAACCTTTTGTACCTTCGACTTTTGTCCTTACGACCTTTTCTCATTCGACTATTTGTCCCTCGACCGTTATTTTACATTGATTGTGGGTTAAATCATTCAATTTATTTTTCAATTTCAGGATACGGCTGGTTTCGCGGGTTTCTCAAGCGTCATCCTCAACTGGCAATAAGGACTCCAGAATCAGTGACGTTAGCTAGTGCCAAAGTATCGGAAACAAATATCCGCGAATGGTTTCAGACAGTGAAGGCTTACTTGATCGATCACGGGTTGATCGACATACTTCTGGATCCGTCAAGAGTGTTAAACGGAGACGAATCCGGATTTTGCTTGAACCCCGCTTCAACCACCGTGATTGCCACATCTGGAGCAAAGAACGTCCCATTTGTCGAAATGGGAAATAGCAAGCAGAATATTACTGTAATGTTTTCATTCTGTGCTGATGGAAGCGTTGTTCCCCCGGATGTAATTCTTGCGCAAAAAAGATTGAGTAAGGAAACAATACAGTCTTTTCCAGCGGATTGGGGACTCGGGCATTCAGAAAACGGGTGGATGGACACGAACAATTTTGTACTATATGTCACTAAAATCCTCTATCCGTTTCTGGTAAAGAAAGGTGTTACGTTTCCAGTCATATATTTTGTCGATGGCCATAAGTCGCATACGGCCCTAGAAGCGGCGGACGCCTGTAAGCGGCTCGGAATAATTTTAATTGCCCTTTTCCCCAACGCAACCAGAATTCTACAACCCGCAGACGTCGGAGTTTTCAAACCACTCAAGACCAGATGGTTTCAAGTTGTCGAAACATGGAAACTGCAGAACAAGTCCGCGGCAGTCACTTTGACGAAGTTTGGATCGTTGTTGAAAACCGCTATGGACTTAGCATTCACCAATAATACCATCATAAATGCGTTTTCTGCATGCGGATTATACCCATACAATCCTAATGCTGTGGATTACAGTAAATGCATCGCTGAATGCAATGAGGACAATTATGTTGTTCCAGAGCCGTCAGCTAGTGACATAAAGGATGCTGATGATCCACCAAAAACTGATTTCGTGGTTTCGTATCACGTAGCTGAGGAAGCTTTGGCGATGCTAGGTCCGGCGAAAATAGAATTATATACGAATGACGGAGCTGAGAATCTTCCTCACGAAGATCGTGTCCTTGCCTTCGTCTATAAGAATATCCTGTGTCATACGAATAGAAGATCAGTTACTCCAAACGCTGATGCAACTTCAGATATGTTGGCAGACATCCCAATGTTGATTGGTAAGAGTAAAGATTTGTGTTTTTAAAGAGTTCATTCACATATTACGTTACGCTAAAATTGCTATTTTCAACCCCTTCCCCACCCCTCTTCGTAAAATTTTTTGTATGGGAAGTCTAAAATTTGTGCAAGGACAGCAAAACTTGGGCAAACAGCCTCCCCCTCCTTAGAGCGTTACGTAATATGCTAACAGCCCCAAACATACTATCAAAATGAATAATCTTGATTTTTAATAACTTAATTTAAATGCGTTGTCATTTCAGATGAAATTTATTCGGAGAGTGAGCTGCAAGTAACGGAACCGGTAAACGAGAGCTTCCTGGGGACTGAAGTTATCGACCTTCCAGTTCCAGTTGAGTTACTTGATGCAGAAAGCAATCCAACTACAGCTATTACGGAAAAATCAGAAAGCTTTTCCAGCCCCCCACCAGCAATTCCAAATTTGATGAACTTTTTGGATACCCCGAACGATTTGAAGCGAAATTCGAAGCACAGGAACTACCAAACCAAATCCTATGCTGTGCTGACCGCTGACGAAAGATTGCAAGCAATAATTCTTAAAGAAAACCAACGGGACGAAGCTGAAAGAATAAAGAAAGAGAATGCAGAGAAGAGGGCCGTTCAGAGAGTAAAATTGAATGAGGAAAAAACCGCAAAAAGGGAACTAAGGCTAAAACGAAAAGCGGAAAAGGAGGCAGAAATGCAGGAGAAAGCAGAGAAGAAGAAAGCAAAACCTGAAATTAAAGAAAGAAAACAAGATATGAAGAAGAAGAATGTTTCAACACGTAAACGCCCATTGAAAGTGTAGCATTAATGACATTGATGACTCAATGGCGTTGTTAAGTTTATAAATATTGGTTTAAAATAAAATAAAAAATCAATTTCTTGTACACCCACCGAAAACAACCAACTTAGCATTAATACAAGCATCAAAAAGGAAACTTTTTAGCCGAAAAGAAGAGAATAAAACAAGTGGCCTAGGGAAGCAGAAAATCAGCCAAAAGTACAATTATCCCTTGAATAGCACGGTAGTGGATGCAATCGCAATTTCGCAGAAGTTACTTATCTTACTAAGCTGACCCATCGTATGTGATTGGGTTCAACTTTTCACCGCATTATTCAGGGAATGAACAGTATCCAGAACACTCGTTAACTGTCTATGGTTTTACAGTCAACTCTCCCTAACTCGATTGAAATCCAGGCTTCTTTGACCACTTTCTCCATACAATTCCTTAAAATCTACCTCCGTAGCTCGATATCTTCCCTAACTCGATGGTCCCTTCAATATCGCATTAGGGTGATACAGCCAAGTCTCACACTAACACTAACACTAACTCGAATGTAGCACTTGCCTGGAAATAACAATTTCAGTTCTTTCGATTTGCACGGTATGGATTGTCACGACTATCAAAACCCTCCCTCCCCGCTAAAAACGTGACGTAATTAATGGACGAACCCTATGGCTTTTACGTCCCAACTGGAACTTGACGCCTGCACTTCAAAAGTTGTTTAATGTGCACTTTCTGTTCTCAATTTCTTTTAAAAATAATTTAAACTCATAGCAGAGTTCAATGAATTCATGCAAAATGTATCTAGACAGGTTTTACTTGCGCCTGAAATAAATCCTGCATGGAAGAAGAAAAGTGCCCAATAATGAGTTCTTTTCACTCAGTTCGAAGGTTGCGTGCGCACGCAGAAAACGAATCAGTTAAAAACGGTACCTAAATTTCGGTCGCTAGAACAAAATTTCGCCGATTTCACCCATTTCATCAAAAGTGCACGTATCCACTTTATGGGTACCCAAAAATGAGTCATTTTTACCCAAAAGTGGGCTATTTTTACCCAAAGGTGTGTCAGTAGAACCTGGAATTTTTAAATTTTGGGTAAAAAATATTCATTTTTGGGTTAAAATTGTAACCCATAAATGGATATGTGCACTTTCTGAGACCTCCATTCTAAAAACGTACACGCAGAAAACGAATTACCTTTTAATCAGCTAAAAATGGTACCTACATTTTAGGTCGCTAGAACAAAATCTCGTCGATTTCACCCATTTCATCAAAAGTGCACATATCCACTTTTTAGGTACCCAAAAATGGGTCAGTTTTACCCAGAAATGAAAATTTTTTACCCAAAAATTAGTAATAAGAACCACGAAGTTTAAATTTTGAGTGAAAATTATTTATTTTTGGGTTAAAAATGTAACCCAAAAATGGATATGTGCACTTTTTGATGCCTCCATACAAAAAAGGTACATCGTTATCTGCGTGTGCGTGTAGTTTTCTGCGTGCGGGAAGTTAATTTTGAGCTCAAACACGCAGAAAACGATTTAATCAGTTAAAAACGGTACCCAAATTTCTGTCGCTAGAACAAAATTTCAGCGATTTCATCCATTTCATCAAAAGTGCACATATCCACTTTATGGGTACCCAAAAATAAGTCATTTTTACCCAAAAGTGAGTAATTAGTACCTTAGATTTTGAATTTTTGGGTAAAAATTATTCCTTTTTGGGTAAAAATTATTCCTTTTTGGGTTAAAATTGTAACCCAAAAATGGATATGGGCAGTAGAAAACCAATCCATCTCCCCAAAAAGTGTACATATGCATTTATGGGCTGCAATTTTTACCCAAAAATGAATAACTTTTACCCAAAACTGAGTTCTAATTACTGATTTTTCGGTAAAAATCAATCATTTTTGGGTTAAAATTGTAATCCATCAAATGGATATATGCACGCAGAAAACGATATACCTTTTTTGTATGGAGGCCTCAAAAGTGCACATATCCATTTATGGGTTACAGTTTTAACCCAAAAATGAATAATTTTCACCCAAAATTTCAAACTTCGTGGTTCTTATTACTCATTTTTGGGTAAAAATTATTCATTTATGGGTAAAACTGACCCATTTTTGGGTACCTAAAAAGTGGATATGTGCACTTTTGATGAAATGGGTGAAATCGGCGAGATTTTGTTCTAGCAACCAAAATTTGGGTACCGTTTTTAGCTGATTAATAAGTAATTCGATTTCTGCGTGTGCACTTTTGGGGAGATGGGTTGGTTTTCAACTTAAAATTGGGTAGCTTTTTTATATGGAGGCCTAGAGTGCAAATATCCATTTATGGGTTACAATTTCAACCCAAAATAAATAATGTTTACTCAAAAATTCAAAATTCATGGTAATAAAGTATCTATAATATACCTATTACTATGTTGTTTTCATTCAACGTCAAGTTCAAACTACTCAATTTTAAGTTTTACATCACGTACCTAACGTTAACTTCCCGCAGCTGAAGACCCCCGTTGGGTTTTTTTGTTCTTCCTTTTTTGACAACGTATGTGAGAACTGATAGTGAATGAAAGGCACAACTCAATAGCAAAGTTAAAAGAACTTAACCGCTGGATAGTTTCGTCTTTCCGTGTGTATTCCAAAATTCGATTCGCAGTTTGACGTTTTTTAGCATAGGCCCTTTGATTAAGTAAAGCAAATTCAATGACGTTTACTATGAAACGGTATCAACAAATCTGAAATGCCACAAACACATACATACTTTTTTGTTGATTTTTACGTATAATTTAGGTTGACGAAGAAAGCATTTCAATTGCCGATAATAGAAATCGCATTGACGATAATAGAATGAGTGCCTCGTTACTTTCTCATGCAAATTAAAGAGTTTGTGATAATAATTAAAGATATCTTGGTGAGCAATCGAAAAATAAACAGTAAGCAAGTGTATTCCAGGTATGTGCTATTGTTTTTCATATATTATTTCGTTTATAATCCCATTTTTATTTGGCAAAATGCTTAAGCTGCCGAGAATACGTAAATTCCCCTACAATATATTTAACTGGTTCTACTTTTTGATAGATTGAAATTCTATCCGCCAGATTATAAGTTTAGCGATTATAGTGCAAATCATTTACATAAGTCAATTTATGTATCAAAATTTAATCTGTTACACAAAACCACATGAACGGTTTAAGATCATTGGCCATATATGCGATTCATGACAACAGAAGTCCCATTTTAAATTGGTTTCAATCTTCAGCTTGGAAATCATTTAATAAATTTAAATATGTAAAATAGGTCAAATCTCACCATAGGTTGATACATGTTGGTTCTTAATTCGCGACTGAACACCATCGAATCAAAAATAGATTTCCTGAAAATTAAAACATGAAAAGAAGATTTTTTAACTTACAATTTCACATAGAGACCGTCCATAAATAACGTATTGACATGAATGCAAAATGTCAACAATAAAAAAGGACGTTGCGTATTTTTGACTGATTTTAGACCCATCCCTTCGTAGCGTATTTTGTTATTACTGAATAATACATGGCCGGTCACAACTATAAAGGCCTCCGCCCCTCCTTCCCTCCTCAAACGCGACACCATTTATGCATTTTCCCTTAATAAATTGCGGATGAAATGAACTCAAATTTACTTGATTTGTTTAGTTCGTTTGATTTGACTTTCAGTTGAATTATGTCTCTGTCCTAAGGAGGGAGCTGTCGCCACTCCGTAAATAATGTGCTGGAAAAAAGGTTTCATATTTATCTGTCCTCCATGCTTTGGGACGTTTGCAAACGTTTTGAACGCTGCTGACCTTAAATGGCGGGAACTGATGTTGACATACACGCGCAGCCAGAGAGGGCTGGCTGCCAGGAAAAAAAAAACAACAAAATTACCATAGAATAAAATACAGTTACAGCGAAATCTTTTATGAATAATCTATCTTATTTTACGTATATTTTTCAACAAATTTTAACATAGTGTTATTACAATAGATGTACAATACGTCCCATAATGTAAGGATTTTCAACAATAGAACAACATTACAATTACATTACAGAACAACATTACAATTACATTACAGAACAACATTACAATCGCTCTAGTTTGTTCGGGAAAAAGTGATTTTTCGTATGGTTAAGATACAGCCCCCTTGTTATTTTGCAGATTTCCCCATTTACCATAGATTCTATTGAGGAAACAATAAATTCTATGGTTATTTTATTGTTGTAGACAGTACGATTTATTGTCAATACAATTAATTCTATTGAATGGTTACAATAAATTTCATTGCACCTCTATGGTTCTTTTTTTACGGGTGGCTATAAGTTTTTCAACACTCAAAAGCCCATTTATTCAATTTAGAGCAAAAACTACCCAAGTAACACAAGGCACGTTATTTCGCTTTTTTTGATATATAGACCTTTTTGACGTTTATTAGTTTTTCTCTATCTAGCACACAGGGATGAATGGATGGTTTTTTTCCCACTAATTTGTTTCCCTCTTGCTCGCACTCCTTTAATTTGAATGATGCATTAGTGTGCCCCGATTAAACGTCAAAAAGCTCTATATGGGCCTCATCAGCAATTACAAATACTATTGTGGCTATTGTTCAGCTATATATAGCCAAAAAGCAAAGACTTCATATCAAGAAGACTGGCAACTTTGCCAGAATCCAAGCGACAGATACAATAGTGAAGGTGGAAGCAACGCATAGCAAAACACAAACCATTCTTCTGAGGTTTGATAAAAAATAAAAAATAAAACCTTTATGCAATATCGCAGCTTGCGAAATAGAATTAAGGATCCTAAAAAATGGACATATTTCAGTATTAGTAGCCAGTTTTCATAAAATTATGTTTTTAGAAGCAAAATTGAAATTGCGAGATGATGTCCTTTTAGAGCAAAAGTTCGAGGAATCCGATAAATTATACTCTCTTATATACTATCCGTTAACGTTGGCTTCATAACAGTTTATAGATTTTCAAACCATGTGTCAAGTCTCCAATCAATGCATATAGAGAGAGAATGCTCTTTTTGAATGAAATTCATCTATCGTTTATATTAAACTAGTCCCAGCAGGAAGTTGGATAACTCGTCTTTGGCAAATTGATGTGATTTTTGTTCATTTTAGCAGCTGTTTATTGTTTTTGTTTATCGGAAGCCAATGAGCGTGAGTAAATGACAGTTTTTTTGTGAACTAGAACCAGCCAATTGAAATGAAGAAATATCGATAGTTAAACCAACCTAATAAAGCACTTTTGGTCTTTTGTTTTTTAGCTTCAAATTCATATTATAAAAGTTTTATAAGTTTGGAAGGACTTCTGTTTTAACTAAAAAAAAACTCAAGCAAACTTTAAACGTCAATAAGCTAGCATCTCGACGCCCTCTGAATCAAATTGGCGTCAAACCTTTGAAGAAATTTTTAATTAAAATTTAACTAAATATTCTAAACGGTTATTATGTGCTGCCCTGACTTAATCATTTTAGATTAATAAATTGCTCTCTAGCATCTTGTTTTGTTGTGCTATTTCACCTTGTTTGTGCAGCATTTGTATCCGGATTTGTCTGATCCCGGGAATTCCCGAGATTTTTGATTTCCCGGGCAGGACCCTCTAGATGACATAAACAAATTTAGGTGATATTATTTGCAATTACACAATAACTGATTTGGACGTGTGCAGTCTTTAGGGTTTAATGTTTGTTCAATTTAGACTACTAAAACAAAATCTAAGAGTAGCCTTGTACTTAACCAATTTCCCAGTGAATCACTTATATCTATCTCTTTGCATCGTGTTTACTCTATTTATGTTTGTAGTTGGATCAAAAAAGAATAATGTAAAAAGGTTTCCATACTCTTCATGACAGAAAACTACAAAAACCAAAAGGATTGATTCACTTTCGGTCTACATACTGATGTAGCAAGCCTGCCTTTAAAGTTGTGCGATTGGCACGTTTCAGCAGTTCAACGCAAATTTAATGATGCGTTCTATGCAAAATGGCCAGTCAATTGAAGATGAATGCATGTTGCCACTCCTTAGTTGATTACAGAGCAAGTTTTCGTTAGCCAAACAAATTTCAGCAAAGAATTTTCTTATCATAATCTACATAGGATGCAGCCTACGTTCAGCATTATTATTTTTTCTCAACCCAAATAGATTTGAAAACGGATTTAAGAAACTCTATCTCTTTTGTCTCAACGGTACCTTAGCAGCAAAAAATGCCTCAAGGCGACGATATTTCAACTCTAATTTAGTTTTTGACGATAGCTTTGGGAGGACCGGCCAGATGAAACAATCTCCAAATAAATGTTTGTGGGAAACCAAGTACTCGTTCACATGCGGCGGAAAGTTTTTTCGCCTTGGTTTTCCATTTTTCTTTTTGTGGCCCAATTGAAAAAAAAAGTTCATTCCAAAGTGCACTGAGGAAAATAAGGACGGACAGACAATAGATCTTTTCAAGTATGAAAAATATTTCAATTCAAGAAAAAATCACTGTTGTTTAGCAAAACTCCCTTCTCATGAATATTAGCGTCCTTCGATTTTATGTTTTGGCATATAGTGCCAAAAAGATAAAAGGATCAATCACACTGACTGATAGGATTGGACTTCTTCTCATTTCACCCACTGTTTCCTAGCTGACCCAATGAATTCTACTTGTGACTGTGCAATCTGGAAGCAGCTCGTGAAAAGACGCCGCCAGGAGCTTAAGGGCCAGAAATAACAATATTTATTCATTCTGTTAGTTTTGTGACAAGACGAGCATTTGCGGAACGAAATAAAAGCTGCTTAAAGATTTCTTCTGATTTTAGATTTCGCAGATTTATTTTAAGTTGTGACTTCTGATTGCAAAACTTAAAGAAATCACGGGTTGAAATTCGAAATCATAGAGTTGATGCATTATGATTTTAATTGGACAAGCTCATCTCTTAGGTCATTCTTCATATCCAATGGGATTTAAATTGTCATAGGCATAAAGCTGTTACGTTGGTAATTTAAGGCTGTACATTTTATTGAATCCCTTGAGTATTGAGTTTATGTTTGCCTCAATATGCGAATCGAAAGAATATACAGACTCCAAAAGCTCTTAAGAAGCTAGTGTCCTGCGATAATATTTTGTCCGATTCGCTGGGTTGTCGTTTCGGATATTGGTTTAGAATATAGTGGCTTTAAAATATCAACTCTTTGTAGAAATTTTTGGTTTGGCGTCTACCAAGATGACTGTTTCTCTCGATATGTTTGGTCTTGGGCAAGATAGGTGCCCTGGAATACGTCACTATCGAGAATATGTCACTATGGACAATATGTCACTATCGGGATTTTTTACCTATAGTAAGATGGATGCGTTAGCGGTGCCGGTGGTGTAGTGGTAAGCGTGATTACCTCTCACCCCAGCAGGCCTGGGTTCAATCCCAGTCGGCGCCGCCGGGATGTTCTGAGGCATAACATCTCTGATCACGCCTTCCTTCGGATGGGAAGTAAAGCCGTTGGTCCCCGGTTCATGAGTTGATGGGTCGATAGGTAGGGTTCAGGTGTGGGAGCTGCCTTCCTGGCGTCGGTAGCATTGGTGCTCAGCACGGAAAACAAGATCGACGGAAAACAAATCCAAGGAAAAAAAAAAAATAAGATGGATGCCTTCGAAGATGTAGCTTTGGAAAGAATAACAATCGGCT
Source organism: Ochlerotatus camptorhynchus (assembly GCF_037179485.1). NCBI lineage: Eukaryota > Metazoa > Arthropoda > Insecta > Diptera > Culicidae > Ochlerotatus > Ochlerotatus camptorhynchus. Next base: position 738,291 of record NW_027040739.1, read on the forward strand.
ACATGCAAAAAGGTTAATGAAAAGATGAATTCGTTATTTTATTGTGTATATTATAAAACTTATCACAATTGTAGATTTCCAGTATCGACAGACTGGTCCTGTGGTACGAGAAATACGAACATTTCCTCTTACATTCTGCACGAATATGTCTGGAGCTAGAATTTGAATTTAAATGATCTTTATTTCTAGAATTTATGTGTATATATTTCCAAGTGACACAGATGTATTTTTCAACCTTGATTCTTTTCAAATGTCAATTATTACCTACAGACTGTCTATAGAATGCCCATATTGCATTGGTGGGATTGGTTTGTTTAAAATTGAAAAAAAGACTACTTACAACTACTATTTACAACTACAACTAACCTACGACTATTGTATACACTTTCTTGGATACAGAGTGCCCCTTTCTGAACCGGAACTGTTCCGGCGATGATGATGATGATGATTATAATGGTCCCACCGCTCACCCCTACAAAGGTTTGAGCTGAACAGTTCATCTTTTTTTTGTTTGATTTGTTTTCCGTCGATCTTGTTTTCCGTGCTGAGCACCAATGCTACCGACGTCAGGGAAGCAGCTCCCACACCTGGAAACTACCTATCGACCCATCAACTTATGAACCGGGGACCAACGGGGTTACTTGCCTTCCGATGGAAGGCGTGATTTATCTTTAAGATATTTAAGTATGACGTTTTAACCAGGTTAAACCTCTTAGTTTACCTTTTTGTCCACCTAAAATATTCATAACTATTACAAGCAATCAAGACAGCGGCTCCGGTGGTGTAGTGGTAAGCGTGATTACCTCTCACCCCAGCAGGCCTGGGTTCCATCCCAGTCGGCGCCGCCGGAATGTTCTGAGGCATAATATCTCTGATCACGCATTCCTTCCACCACCACCGCTAAAAAAACTTGGTTGCTTGTTGATCAAGCATTCTAAATATATCAATACAATTTTGAGCGTAATCGGTTGAAGCTGTTAGAAGTTTAAGCATTTTTTTTTTTGAGTAGCCTATTTTTTCCTTGATTTGTTTTCCGTCGATCTTGTTTTCCGTACTGAGTACCAATGCTACCGACGACTAGGAGGCAGCACCCACACCTGCAGCTCCCACACCTGGTCCTACCTATCGACTTATCAACTCATGGACCGAGGACCTACCTACTTCCCTGATCAGAGATTTTATGCCTCAGAACATCCCTAAAGCGCCGACTGGGGTTGGACCCAAGGCCTTTGGGGTGAGAGGCAATCACGTATTCCACTACACAATCGACGCCGCTAAGAGTACCCAATTAAAAAATGGAAATTCATTTAGACATAGTTCTTTCAAATGCTTCAGATTTTAGTAAAATTCGTTAAGTTAAAAAAAACAGTGTTCACTCGGCTGTCGACAATAGCAGGCCACTCTCGATGTGTGCCACGCGATTGTCTGTTATCTTGGCAGCAACCATTGTGTGAGCCTCCTCATTGTTCTTCATCAGCAGTTCTTTCGGTCGATGTGTCGTCGACTTTGGAAAGCAACCGTTTAGTGATGAGTGTGTGAGTGCTGACTACGATTTGCGTCCATTGCTGCAATGGAAGCGCTCTGACCCTCGTTGGCGTAACTGCCATACAATTAAACCACTGGAAGCGGCTCCAGTTCTGATGGAGGAGGCGGAAGATAAAGCGTTTATTGTGTTGTACCTTTTGATTATAGTTTTAAGATGTACTGTATAGTGACCAAGAATCCTCGGCTCTGTAAAGTTAATTCGTTTGAGCCTTATCAAATAAATCAATAAACAAAAAAATAAATTAACTGTTTGATTTTTTTCGCCATCTAAAAAATTTGGCAAGGGAAAAGTTAAACGTTTGTCATACGGGAGCTGAGATAGGCCTCGACATGCACTTAGATGTACGAGGCGTTTATATGGACGTGGAGAAGGAAATACCATTAAAGCTTCATTTCCTGAATCGGATAGTGGACATGTTTACGACGGGATCAAGAACAAGTGTTCCTAGTGCAGGATGAAGGGGCACCTTCCCCACGTGGAAGGTCCAGAAGCAACTGGAAAAGGCAAAACAAAAACGGATTGAAGAGCACATCGCACAGTAGAACGAACATATTAATATCACGCGTGTTTTTAATTGCGTAAAACTGTGAGATTTTACAAGGGTAGCGTCTGTGGAGAAGTGTATTTACTTAAAATAGTTGATCTTTTTAAACCATTAGGATTACAATGTACCCACGTATTAGGGTGATACAAAATTTCCTTTTTTTAATTTGTGTAAAAAGAGTTAGTGTCTTCACAGACCATTTATAGCACAGTAAAAAAGGCAACTTTGTCGAAAACAGCTGCTCTCTATCTCTGAACGTTGACGAGATATTATGCATTAATTGAAGAAAGCCCGTTAAAATCGTTTTTCTAATCGTTTTTAATAACTTTGACACCATAATTTTATGCTTTTTTGTTCTAAAAGATACTCATAATATCAAAATACACATTTTTTTCTCAAGATTGTGTATCGCTTTGATGCATATTTGAAAAGCTATTAAACCCAAAACGTGATAACTTCAAGAAAATGTAACTCAAAAACGAAAAAAAAAAACACATGGCTGACTTTTTGATATGTTGTGAAAAAAAAGCCTTCATTCTCAAAGAAAAGTATAAAATCATATTGCGCCCTTTGTCTGAAAACCATGAAAACCATTAGAAAATATAAACAATGTTTTTAATTCAAAATCAATTTATAATATCGTTTAGTTTTTCCTGAAAAGTATTTTTAAATATCTTTCATGTGATATTTTGATCTGTAAAATCGGCCACTGTAAAGTTTTGCTATGGAATGGCTGAAAGAAGTAATTATCTTGCCTCTAATTCGACAAACACGCCAAGAAACGGTTCTGTACCCAAGTTATTAGCGAAAAGATAGTCAATTAAAAGAATAGATCAATGTTTCTCAAGACCAAATACATTCTTCAGCTTTAAATGTACCCAGCATTTGTTGACGACAAGCTAATACATTGCTGCTTTTTCGGAACTGATCCAATCTAACTGATTCAACCACTTTCGAGTTTGAAAACTAACCCTTAATTTGAATTCATATCCACCTTGGCACCAGCCTATTCTACATCAACAAGTTCTTCAAGACCAATGGTTCCATCAAGCTCAAGCTTCAACTCAATTATCGCTTTAAAGTATCTATCGTAAAGTTATCTTTGCCTCGATCAAATCTGCGCCAGTTGACTAACCTTTTCCACAATGGATGCTGAATGTACACCGAATCAAATCTAAAGTGCAACCTACGAGTTCTATCTAAAATCAAATACTTAATCATTTCTCAATAGTGATGGATATGCAATAAACTAAGGACACGGGATATACTACAATAGATCAAATTACTGGTCGCAGTGGTGTCCCTAACAGAGGAAAAAAAAAGTTCTAGCAGTTATAAGTGATACACAAATTTTAAGTTCTATCTTCCCTCAACATTTTTATTCATCGGTATAAAAATATAGATGCTTGTGCATCCTAACACATGTTCTCAGCCTCCAGTATCGTTTCCTAATCATATAAAAATACAGTCAACTTTTCATATATCAACCATAAACTAAAAACATGTCACATTTGAGAGCCAACGGTAATGGGTGGAAATCTCCTTCTTATTCTATTTGCTTGGTCTAGTTTCATTCACTACAGTTCCAGCAGAAACTTGGCAGCATTGGATAAGCATCTGACAAGACGTTATTTTAACCTCGTGTTCAACGAAACCAAGCCAAGACAAAGTTGACAATGTGAAACCGACAACGTGTGTCTACCTACCGAGCGTTTAATTAATACAAAGTGGTTCGAAAAGTTTTCAGGCAACTGATGCTGGTTTCGCTTTTCTCATTTGCTTGTTCACAGTATTATAACCGTGTAAGCGATGGCGATGGTGTCTGATTGGCTAAAAATTGAAAATGTTAGATTTACTTTTGACTCGATTTCTCAATAGCTGAATATAATTTTTTTTTTTTTTTTTAAAGTTGAAAATCCCTGATGGCGGTAGATTGCAAAATTTCTTTATATGAAACACTAGAGCTGCCCATGACATATAATTTTAGCAGAATATAATGGGCTGGGAGAGAAAGGGAGGTTGCCGAGTTTCTACGGTTAATTCAAATATTTTAACTAGGGGTTCAAAGTATTTCAAAAACATTCTACGTGTATTGTTAACAGCTGCTTACCACTCAAAGATCAGGCATTTTTCCCTAGGAATGACACTTTATTTACTCACAATTTCAAGTCTTCCATGACAGAATCACTGCTGACAGGTATTCGTTGAGCCTTTCACATACGGTACGCTTGAGCTCGCTTGAGAGAGCATAAAAAAGAAAAACACAGAGTGAAAAGTTCCTCACCTTCTTTCTATCTCACGCCCCATGTAAGGATGTAGTTCAGACGTGGAACTGCTATACTCACACTTTGCTATCGCACGGTCGTTCAGACTGACTCAAAATTGAGTCGAGTCGAGTCGATTCATTTTCTTCAAAAGTCAGTTGAATTTTCCGGGCTTTTCCATGAGGAAAATCGATAGATGTTTCACTCAGTCTATTAGTATACTCCAAGACTGAGTTGTACTTTATGGGCTCTCCTCATATTCGAGTAGTTTTTCTTGGTTTTCCACGGTTTTGCCGGGAAAATTAATCTCACTAATGAGTAAATCCTCTTTTGCCGACATTTAGTCGACCGACTCAATGTTGAATCGGTCTGAATGACCGTGTTGTGTTTGGAAATAGGTCTGGCTGAAACAAATAAGATTTTCTTGTCCTACCTTTGAGTCTTGTTCGCCGGTGAATGCAATTTACTTTTAAGCTTGTTTCGGAGGGTTTTACTATCTTCAAAGTGTGTTCCCCGATTACGTTCAATTTTTCGTCATGAAAGCGCTCTTTAAAGCAGTTTATTTTATAGAAAACCTTTGCATTACTTATGTAAATGAAGCCCACCAGTTACAGTTTGGATATTAAATATCAGTACAAGAGTACGCATCGCTTATAAATGTTTCCTCTTTCAAGCGAATACTTATTATTATAAACATTTAAAGTGTATGTATTATGAAAACATATAGGTATTTCTAACAGTTTTCTTCGATGTAAAAGAGAAAATTCCAACCGTTCAAGTTATAAGCACAATTCTAGATCATTCAGAAAGTTCAGAACATAAATCATTAAAAAATCACCATTTTTACAAAAAAAAACATCTTCATATTCCTCAAACGCTCTTGGACCATAGATATCATTCTCGAATCCATACGGACATTTTAAAAAGCATGGCTCCTCCCAATTTCGAGAATCAGAATATTCTAAATCAATAGTTTTTAGAAGCCATCATATAATGAGCCTCAGAATGAACCAATTGCATAATGTACGTAGTAGAAACAAAATGAAAAATGATTTTTTCCTTCAAAAATGAAGATACACCCAACCGGGAAATGTAAGATTCTATTTCACATTTGAATGAAGAGTATTTGCAACCTTGCGCGACATGAACAGATTCTGTAATGTGGTCGCCGGGAGGTTTTTAAAATAATTTTGTAATTTCTACAAGCTCATTTCTAGAACGAAGTTTGTTTCCCCAAATGCATTACGTCTAGAAATCATGTCGTGATGGTTTTATACAAAAATATGCATTCTGGAAAAACTTGCTTATTCGCTGCAGTTCATTGAAATAATTGTCATTGCATGAAACATATGCAGAGGATGTAAGGGAAATTTGTTTTGTATGAAAGAAGCAATTCAAAACTGTATGGGATATTGATCATATTCGAAGTATGATTTAGCATATCAAAAATTATTGGGGCTCCAACCATTAAAAGAGTTCAAATAATTCTTAGGATCACTTGATTTTTGCATAGTTTGACAGAAATCCAATCGGTATGAGTTTTTCTTGTTTTTTTTTCCGTCGATCTTGTTTTCCGAGCTGAGCACCAATGCTACCGACGCCAGGGAGGCAGCTCCCACACCTGGACCCTACCTATCGACCCATCAGCTCATGAACCGGGGACCAATGGCTATACTTCCCTTCCGAAGGAAAGGGTGATCAGAGATGTTATGCCTCAGAACATCCCGGCGACGCCGACTGGGATTGAACCCAGGCCTGCTGGTGTGAGAGGTAATCACGCTCACCACTACACCACCGGCACGGCTATATGAGTTATTCAAAAATGATTGATCAGTGCAAGGTGATACATACATTTAGGCGCGTTTCCAGAACTTGCGTATGTATCTCCATGTATTAATATATTTTATATATTTTGTCCTTGATTTGTTTTCCGTCGATCTTGTTTTCCATACTTAGTTATGGCATTTTTAATTTTTGGTAGCTATAGGACAAATGATCCGCAGATAGTTGGATGACGATCAAGTCTTTAATATGATTGTCAAGAAGCACTTAATTCACAAGTCTTCTTATATGTCTGGTTTCATCAAAAAGAGTACAGTTTAGTTCTACGAAGATAAGTGTTTAGAAATCGCCCCGGCCAAAACTGGGTACCTCTATTGATTACCTACGATGAGCATGCAGAGCAGCTTTACTTTCCCAGTGTACATTTGGGCCAACCACGTGTATTCAAACCCAGTGTGCCAGTTAAACCATTCATGATGGCCACGAGTAAATTTAGGCGTAAAGACAGCAGAAGGGTACAACCGCAACATCTTTTTGTACATGGCCATGACATTTCTACGGCTGCGGAGATGAACTAGCCATAGGATAAAAATCTCCTTAATAAAGAATTAAAATCTCCTTAATAAAGAATTAAAAAAAAATAAAATTCTACGGCTGCGTCCTACGTTTAAGTGTGCTGGCACAGTAAATATTACGCGTACGCAGCTCAGAGACAGAGAGTTTGTTGAAATATGCATTGACCGAGATCTAAAATTTTCAAAGTCGATTCCCAATTGTGTACAATATTGTTTTCGACAGAAAAAGTATTCGTCGCGTTGATTTGACAGCTGGACCACGGTGTTCTTCATTTTGAGTGCCAGTGAGATGAAGTGGCCACATTTATTGAAACAGTTGTATCGTCTATCGAAAGGATATACTGGCGTTGAATTGACGGATCCCTTGCGAGAACTGACTGTACCACAGCGAACGACTCTGATGAAAAACGATCCGGTTAAACGCTATTGCAAACTTTACCGATCATTCAGCAAAATTTACAGTCCAGTTCAGCAAATTTTGACAGCTCACAAAGGAAGAAAATTTACTGAACGGATTGTAAATAAAAAATTACCGAATAGATTACCGAATGTTCAGCTGTTCCATATTCGGTAAAAAAAATACAGTGTACTGTAAAAAAATCTAAGTGTGTAGGGCATGCTAAGCTTTATATTAGCCGCATATTAGCCATATATTGCAAAAAGGCGAATTAGCGGGCTTGTTGGTTACTTGGGTAACTATCATAAACTAGAATGACGGTCGGTCAATCGGGAGAAAATCGCAAACAGCTGATCGACACTGTAGCGCTGGTTGCGTTATTGCTATATCGACCACAAAGTTTTTCGATACTCTCGAAACATTCCTTCTCGACTGCCGTTGCACGTTCGACTATTACCTTGACGTAATTCGAGCGTCCATTCGCCGGCTATTCATCCTGCTTAAGCGGTTCACGACTGAGCTGTGAACCAATCCGTTCAATCCTTGGGTCGAATATGGATCTGCAGTTTAAAAGAGAAGAATACTCGTGCGCCACATAAAGGGCGAACACGAAATTATTGCGACACCCAAAATGTCATGCCAATTTTCTTATAATGTTTCGAATCAAACCAAAATTTTAGGGTAGTTTTATACATATATTTAATTCAAAAATCAAAAGAAAAGTTAATCAATGGAGCCTTGAGTGTAAAATTGAACGCATTTTCCCTTGATGCCCTCCATCAAAGTCTTTACAGTGTCATCCGGTACCAGTTTCTCAGTTTTTTTTTTCCATTTTCTTAACATGTCCTTCTCGTCTTTGACTGTCTTCTTGCTCTTCCGAAGTTCCCGCTTCATTATTGTCCAGTACTGCTCCACCGGGTGCAGCTCCGGACAGTTTGGCGGATTCATGTCCTTTGGAACAAAATGGACAGAATTGGCCTCATACCACTCCAGGACACTTTTAGAATAGTGGCATGATGCCAAATCTGGCCAAAATAGCGGTGCTTCGTCGTGCTGCTGCAAGAACGGCAAAAGGCGCTTCTCGAGGCACTCAGATTTGTAGATCTCGCCATTTACTGTGCCCTTTGTCACGAAAGGCTCACTCCTCAGTCCGCAAGAGCACATGGCCTGCCAAATGAGATATTTGGAGGCGAACTTCGACATTTTCTTCTTCTTAAATTTGTCGTCCACATCGAACTTGCTCTTGCCGGTGAAAAACTCCAACCCCGGAATTTGCTTAAAATCGGCTTTTATATACGTTTCGTCGTCCATCACACAGCAGCCATATTTTGTCAGCATCTTCTCGTAGAGCTTCCGTGCCCGAGTTTTAGCCGTCGATTGTTGCCGCTCATCGCGGTTTGGGAAGTTCTGTACCTTGTATGTATGTAGTCCAGCTCTCTTCTTTGCATTCTGGACGTAGCTCTGCGACATGCCGATCTTTTTAGCCAAATCACGGCTTGAGACGTTGGGATTTGCTTTAATCATCCGCTTCACCTTTCCCTCCGTCTTTTTGTTCTCTGGTCCCGGTTTTCTTCCAGCTCCTTTGCCGTGGTCCAACGTCAACCGCTCCTGGAACCGCTTCAACACTCTGGAGACGGTTGAATGGTGAATGTTCAACATTTTTCCCAACTGCCGGTGCGACAGGTCAGGAAATTCCAGGTGTTTGGAAAGAATTTATTCTCTCAACTCGCGTTGGTTCACCTCCATTTTCGTTGAATCGAAAAACACGACTTCGAGTTTGACAGCATGTACACAATACACATCAATGAGAAAGTGTGCAAAATTTGGTTGATTTTTACCCAATGGTAAAAAAGTTATGCCCTGTTGAATGTGTCGCAATAATTTCGTGTTCGCCCTTTATGTGATGGAATACGTAAACACAATCAACAGAGATGTTAGTAACCTACACAATGAACTTATAATACTGCAGGACGAATATCCCAATGAAGACTATGCGGCATTCCTTAAGTAAGTCAGCCTATGAAGCTGCGTGGTATCTACTTCGTCAGTCAATGTCAGAAATCAGTAGAGCAATGCAATTCATCCCAACAATGTGGCCCCACGAACGAGTCAAGTCTCGGAAACGAAATAAACACATGGACGAAGAAGAGATCGACGATGACTCTACCGGCTTGTGGACGTTGAATGTCGTCCATCTATGTGAAACTCGTATTGGCTTGAAGATGTATGCTTGGCTGATTTCGCTGCCCACTACACAAAGGAAAGGAAAAGCAATAACACATACAAAATCCGAAGCACTCTTGGTTAAAACATGGCAACATGACATAACTCCGGAATACAAGCGTGAAAAGGTGATGTTATTCGTACCCTTTCGAAACGAATTGTTTGACGTAATGGATGGGAGCAAATTCCTGCTAATGTTTGAGGCTCATGAATCAGCTATCTTGGAAAAGCGAAAGGCAAACGATAGTAAAATCAACATCGAGCAAACAGTTGAAGAGTATTTGCGGCTATGCATGGAAGACCAGCCAGATGCATGGGCATGAGCATGAGCATGATTGACCGCCTACGGTTGCTACTCTGTTATTGCCAGAGCATCTGTAATTACACAGAGAACCAATAGACGATGCTTGGGACTAGCAATCATCCTCAATGTATAAAAACTGGTGATCTCAAACTGACGATCATATTACGTGAACGAGCTTGGGATGTAACCCACGGTCTTCTGCTGACTAAGCAAACACGTTTGCCACTAGGTAAACGAGCTCCTTTTAATCATCGAATTGCTGATATTACCATGTAGTCATATTAACAAATAAAACGATTGACAAATTTTGAATGTGTATGTTCTGCTCAGCAAGCAAAAACGGTCGCTCTAAGGCCACCAAACCCGGCATATCACATCATACCGCTATTCGAGTTGTTGTAACCATTCAAAAATGGGAACGATGAAAATAAATCTCGCCAAACAATGCATCCGATCCCCAATACAGCGCAACCGGCGTCCCGCCCACGCATGCCAACACCACCATCAGATAGGGGAAATTTTCCTCTGTTAGATAGCGGCACCAGCACCGACCATTAAAAGTAATAAAAGACTTCTTAATAAAGATAGGGGAAATGACTCTAATGTTGGCCTTTGGATCTAAGATTGGGTCCATCGCTAAAAATCTGTTATTTATCAATTTTATCGAGATGAACGATAAGATTGGGACGGTATTAATGGCTATTTTTGGTAACTATTGAAAATTTAGTCGATTGCTGAACTTATGTATGGGCCCAAATTAGCGGCATTTAGGCCGACATTACATCCATTTCCCCTATATAAAAGGAAAAACTGAACGTTCCCACCAAATAAATATATCCGGGAGCGCATTCCCGATGCTTATTTTTCACCAGTCATTTTTAGCCAATTCCTCCTCCAGTGATTCCAACCACACAATAACTAAATATTACTTTTCTTTTTCAAGTCACTATGTGCACAAAAGCAATGCACATCGCAAAAACCTAATAATAGATCAGCGCGGTCGAGTCACACCGGCAACAAAGGGAATCGTGAGCGTACCAGGCACCTAAGCAACAGGGAAGAAACAACAGCACAAACCATTCTAAATCAAATTATCGCGCCCGGGATACAAAACTATTCAAATGCGAGCACCAAATGCGACCGGATCGAATTCAACTTTGAAATCAGTGTTAGGGGAATCGGTGATAATTTTAATTATCATAGCAACAGTGGGACATTCGTGCAATTTTCAACAATGACATTTTGAAAAATGATAAAGTCTTAATTTTAACAGATTCGTAGAAAAAATCCTATCGATTGACGTATTAAGAATTAAACTCCATCATCTCTGGATCAAAATCAGACTACTTTCATGCCGCGACCGACTTTGGTTTTTGAAATTGCACCCTCAATGTAGCCTTCTAGATGGTATGTTAGATTTAAACATATCTAGATAGAGCAGGAATTAGGCGTAGCAGCTTTTGTAAACATACCGGCGCCGGTGGTGTAGTGGTAAGCGTTATTATTTCTCACCCCAGCAGGCCTGGGTTCAATCCCAGTTGGCGCCGCCGGGATGTTCTGAGGCATAACATCTCTGATCACGCCTTCCTTCGGAAGTGAAATAAATCCGTTGGTCCTCGGTTCATGAGTTTGATGAGTCGATAGGTAGGGTTCAGGTGGGGCGAAACCAACGGAACCGACGGAAAACAAATCCAAGGAAAAAAACGGAAAGCATTTTGTGTGGTCGTTGGGGGCGTGTGGTTCTGAATTGGCAGCAAAATGTTCCGCAATTGCATCGTCCCTATTCGTACACGCCCGAAGATCGGAGGTGAATGTCACTTCGACTTGTTTCATCTAGGAGAACCATTCTCTGATGACTGTGTTGGGGAAGCAGCATATGCATGTACGTAATTGGTGGATTTGTTAGTTATTTCGAAGCTTTTGGACAATGCTTGAAATTTACCACTTTTCGATAGTTTCAATTTGAAAATCAACAGTCAAAAGCATTGTTATCGATGCGTAGAAATGTTTCTGATGGATTGGTGATATTTTTTATGAAATTGGTCCAGGGGCAGCTAAGTTATTAACTTTCAAAATCTTTCATAATTTCATTTGTCGGTTTTCATAAAGTGTACCCCCATCTTCTCGAAAGACGTAGTCCTACGTCAAAATCTTTTGTAAACAATGTCTTCTCTCGATGATTTTTAGGAATTCAAGGCACGCTCACGCAAACCAACATTACCGTCGGGTAGGGGAAGTCTTACTCTACCTGATGGTGATGTTGATTTGGGTGGGCGAGCCTTGACTTTCAAGACATAATCGAAAGAAGTCGTTGTTTACAAAAGCTGTTACGCCCTAATTCCAGCTCTATCTTGATAAGAGAACTAAAATCCGATTAATGGCTTCTCCCTCCTTCTATAGATGCTCATGTGGGCTGCAGCTCGCCGGTTGAAGACAGCCTTTCGTTGTGTACTGGAGAACAATGTTCAACGCCATGCGCCGAAAGTACTGCTGCTGCTGATGCTGACGACCAGACACACGGTGATTGGAACTGAATCCGATCAGCAGTTGAGGTCAACCATAATATCTAGCTGCTTGTGGGGAGCCTTTCGTTGTGTACTGGAGCACACCATCACTCACCACGCGATTATTGAATAAACACCCTTTGGTGAGACCGGATGGAATTCAACTTTTAAATCTGTGTTAGGGAAATCGCTTTTCGCAGGCAATTGGTGATAATTTTAACTATCATAGCAACAGTTGTCCATTCGTGAAATTTGCAATTGGTACATTTTGAAAAACGATATAGTCTTAAATTTAACAGATGCGTAGAAATATTTCTGATCAATTGGTGATAAAATTATTGTATTATGTTAAATTTTCAAGGGCAACTGAGTTATTAACGAGTAATCTTTCATAATTTTGTTACATGTTCCAATTTCGGTTTTAACAAAGTGTACCCCCATTAAGAAATCACAGACGTAGTCCTACGTCAAAACTAAAATACATATTTTTGTGACGGTCTTCTGTCATATGACATTTTAGTTTGGTACTGTAATTTGATAGCTTGTTTTGCAAGTGTCTGAAGCAAAGGCAGTCGATGTCGACTACGGTGACCGCTTACAGGACTGGCTCGGAGACATGTTGGTGGCAAACGCTAGTTTGTTTTTGCTGATAAATTTGCACGCAAAAATATGATTCGACCGAGAATTTGTAAATGCGGCCAGAAGACTAAGGTTTCAAACAATATACTTGCAGTGTTACAAGCTGGGATTCCCATTCCTAGTTGAGCATTCAGTCGGTTAACAACGTCCCGGTTTCAGTTGCGCGGCATCTAGTTTTTTTTCGGTGTTTTTTCCGCCCGAGCGGTTTTTTTCACCCCCCATTGGGTGCCCCAAGTGACCAGTGTCCAACAGAGGAAGTGGAATTCCATCGGCCGAGCCCCTTGGAGTTACCATCCAGCTTTAATTCATCCCGGTAATCCGTCACCGGAGTTAACGGCGTCGTCAAGTCCATCATTTTTTCACGCCGTCGCGAGGGTGTGCAAGTGATAGTGAAGCGTGTCGTATCACCAGCTTGCTGACCCACCAACACCAAGCATCACCACCGGATAGCAGCGTGGACCAACACCAACGCACTACGTGATAACAGTGTTTCCACACACACGCTTTGTGCCGGTGTAGTTAAGTAGCGAATAAGTTTTATTTATTGCCCCTTTGTTTTAGTTTCCTCTTTCTCCCATCCCACGCAAATATTTTCTTCTTCTTCTTCTTTTTTCTCTTGTCCCTGTGTGTTCCCTGTGTGTAGTTGTTTTGTATCTATTGCGGTGGCAGTTGCCCCGCAATGGATGGTAATAGTGATGGCGGGGGGAATACCCTTCCTGCCCTTCCCACTGAAGACGAACTGTCCGACGTGGAAACGTCAGCCACGGTGAAGAAGTACACCGGAACCATCCCGAAGCGGCCCAGGCGAAAACGAGCACCGGAGCCGGAACCGCCTACCCCATCTCCTCCTACCCCGCCTAATCCATCGCCACCAACACCACCAGCACCGTCACCCCCCGCACCACCAAACCCGTTTCCCCCTACCCCACCTAATCCCTCTCCCCCCACACCGCCAAAACCGTCTCCCCCTACTCCGCCTAACCCCGCCAAGAAAACAAAAACTGCCCCCCGCCATAAGTCATACCCAGACGCCTCGACAGGCCCATGGGTTGTTTTTTTCCGACCCAAACAAAAACCGCTTAACGTTAACCAGATCGAAAAAGATCTATTCAAACGTTTCTCGTCAGTGACCGACATTTTGAAGGTGAGGCCAGACAAACTGCGCGTCACTGTTGGTAACCGCAAGCAGGCGAATGAGATTGTTGCCTGCGAGCTTTTTACGTTAGAGTACCGCGTTTACATTCCCAGTCGTGACGTGGAAATCGAAGGAGTGGTCACCGAAGCGAGTTTGACCTGCGATGACTTCTTGAAGAGGGGGGTTGGTGTCTTCAAGAACCCCGTTCTTCCAGAAGTCAAGATTCTTGACTGCACCCAAATGCAGTCAGCATCCCTCGACGGGACAAAAAAAATCTATTCGCTGACTGACTCGTTTCGAGTGACTTTCTCCGGATCGACTCTGCCAGATTACGTCCGAATTGGGAGGGTTCGACTTCCTGTGCGGTTGTTTATACCAAGGGTGATGAACTGCACCAAGTGCAAACAATTAGGCCACACCGCCGCCTTCTGCGGCAACAAGCCACGATGCGATCAGTGCGGCGAAAAGCATGCGGAGGGTGCTTGTGGTGCTCCTCCTAAATGTGTTTATTGTTTGGCACCTCCGCATCCTCTCGCAGATTGCCCGAAGTATAAACAGCAAGGAAAAAAACTTGAACGGTCTCTGAAGGCGCGCTCTCAGCGTTCCTTTGCGGAGATCTTGAAGACTTTCAATCCTCCTCCCAAAATCACTCCGGAAAAAGAAAACAATAATCCGTTCAATCTTCTCCCAGTTGACGAGGACGACACTGACTCAGAGGGCAATGACGGAAGTCCTTTTGTTTTCAAAGCTCCTTCAAGGAAGCGATCCAAGAATGACTCGCAGAAAACTAAAAAAACTGACTCCCAAGCCCACTTGGATAAATCAAGAGGTCACGGAAATAAACCGAAACCCAATCCACCGGGTTTTAAGCCTGTCGATTATGACAAAGAATTTCCGGGGCTTCCGGGAACATCTAAAACCCCAGATGTCCCAGTTTTGCAACCAGAACAGCAGAACGCCATGTTCACGCTTTCTGGAATTGTGGACAGCATTCTCGATCTGTTCAACATCACTGACCCTCTTCGGAGCATCATTAACATGATGCTTCCAATCGTGAAACCTTTTCTGAAGCAATTTGCTTCCAAGTGGCCCCTCCTTGCTTCATTCGTATCCTTCGATGGATAATTTTCCAAAAAATGATACGGTATCTCTCCTTCAATGGAATTGTAGAAGCATTTTACCAAAACTAGACATATTCAAATTTTTACTGCATAACATACACTGTGATGCGTTTGCTCTCTGCGAAACATGGCTCTCTCCAGATGTTAACCTTTCTCTTCACGACTACAACATTATCCGTCTCGATCGTGCAGATTCGTACGGTGGGGTGCTCCTAGGGGTCAACAAACAACACTCATTCTACAGAATCGACCTTCCTCCAGTGTCAGGTATTGAAATTGTCGCATGTCAGGTGAATATTAGAGGTAAAACCTTCAGTATTACCTCGTTATACATCCCTCCGAGAACGGCTGTTTCTCGGCGAGCGCTATCTGACATCTGCTCAGTGCTACCTGAGCCGCGGTTGATCTTAGGGGATTTTAATTCCCACGGTACAGGCTGGGGAGAGCTGTACGATGACAACCGCTCAACCATCATCTATGACCTATGCGACGATTTCAATATGACCATTCTAAACACCGGTGAAGTAACTCGAATAGCCAAACCTCCAGCAAGAGAGAGCAGACTAGACTTGTCACTCTGTTCGAACTCACTATCATTGGATTGCATGTGGGAGGTAATCCAAGACCCCTATGGTAGTGATCATTTGCCCATAAAAATTTCGATTTCCAACGGTTCATCTTCACAGTGTCCAATCAACATCGCGTACGATCTCACGAGAAACATCAATTGGGAAGAATACGCGAACGCGGTCCGTGACGGTTCAGAATCGGTCGACGTTCTCTCTCCGTTGGATGAGTACTCCTTCCTATCGCGGCTCATAGTGGATTGCGCGCTTCAAGCACAAACGAAGCCTGTTCCTGGCACTACCATTCGCAAACGTCCTCCCACTGTGTGGTGGGACCAGGAATGCACCGACGTGAATAAAGAGAAGTCTACCGCGTTTAAACAGTTTCGTAAATACGGTACCCGCGAATACTTTGAGCGGTATACGGAGCTAGAGGAAAAGTTTAAGAGCTTGGTCAGGGCCAAAAAACGCGGTTACTGGCGTCGGTTCGTCGAAGGGCTATCGCGAGAGACTTCCATGCAAACGCTCTGGAATGTCGGCAGGAGAATGCGTAACGTGGCATCGTCGGTCAACGAGGGCAAGGAGTACTCTAACAAGTGGATTTTCGACTTCGCGCGTAAGGTTTGTCCCGATTCGGTTCCGGTCCGATGCAACACTCGCGATCCGCCGCTGGAAAACGATGACATGGACTCCCCGTTTTCGATGGTAGAATTCTCAATTGCTCTTCTTTCATGCAATAACTCAGCTCCGGGAATTGATCGAATCAAGTTCAACCTGCTCAAGAACCTCCCAGAAGTCACAAAGAGGCGATTGTTGAACTTGTTCAATCGATTCCTTGAGCTCAACGTTGTTCCGGATGATTGGAGACAAGTGAGAGTTATCGCCATCCAGAAGCCCGGTAAACCCGCTTCGGATCATAATTCGTACCGTCCCATCGCGATGCTGTCGTGTATTCGGAAGCTGTTAGAAAAAATGATTCTTCTTCGTCTGGACAAGTGGGTCGAGGCGAATG
Organism: Ochlerotatus camptorhynchus; assembly: GCF_037179485.1. Taxonomy (NCBI): domain Eukaryota; kingdom Metazoa; phylum Arthropoda; class Insecta; order Diptera; family Culicidae; genus Ochlerotatus; species Ochlerotatus camptorhynchus. Next base: position 754,903 of record NW_027040739.1, read on the forward strand.
GCTTACTCTCAGATACGCAATTTGGATTCCGTAGGGGCAAAGGGACGAACGACTGCATTGCGTTGCTTTCAACTGAAATCCAATTAGCCTATGCTGAAAAACAGCAGATGGGTTCAGTTTTCTTGGACATTAAAGGGGCGTTTGATTCTGTTTGCATCGACATCCTTTCGGACAAACTCCATGCGAGTGGGCTTTCTCCGATTATCAACAATTTCCTGCTTAATTTGTTGTCCGTGAAACGAATGAGCTTCTCTCATGGCAACACGGAAATTGCACGAATCAGCTACATGGGTCTTCCACAAGGCTCATGTTTAAGTCCCCTCCTGTACAACTTCTATGTCAAAGACATTGATGAATGTCTGGCCGAAAATTGCACGCTAAGGCAGCTTGCAGATGACGGCGTGGTTTCCATGGTTGGACCAACAGCACCGGACCTGCAAGGACCATTGCAAGATACCTTGGATAATTTGTCTACTTGGGCAATGAATCTGGGTATCGAATTCTCTCCGGAGAAAACAGAGATGGTTGTTTTTTCTAGGAAGCTTTATCCAGCACAGTTTCAGCTTCAACTTATGGGTAGAACAATCACTCACAGCATGTCGTTTAAGTATTTAGGTGTCTGGTTCGATTCCAAGTGCACTTGGGGAAAACACATAGCGTATCTGAGGCAGAGATGCCAACAGCGAATCAATTTCCTTCGTTCCATTACCGGCACTTCATGGGGAGCCCATCCGGAAGATCTGATAAGACTCTACAAGACCACCATTCTCTCGATTTTGGAGTACGGTAGCTTTTGCTTTCAATCGGCGGCGGGGACGCACATATTGAAGCTCCAAAGGATTCAATATCGTTGCATTCGAATCGCGCTAGGTTGTATGCAATCGACGCATACCATGAGTCTTGAAGTTCTTGCGGGCGTCCTCCCCTTAACAAATCGTTTTGCGGATTTATCGTTCCGGTTCCTCATCCGCTGTGAAGTCATGAACCCGCTGGTGATCGAAAACTTTGAGAAGCTGCTAGAGCGGAATCCTCAAACACGATTCATGAGCTTGTACTACGAGTACATGACTCTGGACATCGGCCCCTCCTCGTTCAACCCCAATCGCGCTGTCTCCCATTATTTCAGTGGTTCTTCCGTGAGATTCGATCTCACAATGAGGCAGGAGATTCAAGGAATTCCAGAGCCTCACCGTGCCCTGATTGTCCCAACTATTTTTGCGAACAAATACCGCCACGTCCCCACCGAGAAGAGATTTTTCACAGATGGGTCGGTGATAAATGCGTCCACTGGTTTTGGAGTATTCCACGATCTTCATAGCGCCTCATACAAGCTTCAAAAGCCGTGTTCGGTATACGTTGCTGAACTAGCAGCTATATCGTACACGTTAGAGCGTATTGCCTCACTTCCACCTGACCAATATTTCATTTTTACGGATAGCCTAAGCTCCCTGGAGGCTATGCGTTCAATGAGGCCGATGAAGCACTCGGCGTATTTCCTCTAGGAAATACGATCGTCATTGAGTGCTTTATAAAACAGCTCACATGTCATCACCTTGGTATGGGTCCCTTCTCATTGCTCTATCCCGGGCAATGAGAAAGCGGACTCGCTGGCCAAGGTGGGCGCTATGGAAGGCGATATTTACGAGCGACAAATCGCCTACCACGAATTTTTCACGATTTCTCGTCAGCAAGTCCTCGCCAACTGGCAACAAAAGTGGAATGATGGTGATCTGGGAAGATGGCTACATTCTATTGTCCCACAGGTGTCGATCAAACCCTGGTTCAAAGGGTTGGATATGAGTCGTGATTTTATTCGTGTAATGTCCAGGCTCATGTCCAATCACTGTTCGTTAAACGCCCACCTCTTCCGTATTACGCTTGCCGACAGCAACTTGTGCACCTGTGGAAACGGTTATCACGACATCGAGCATGTTGTTTGGTCCTGCTCCTTGCATCATGAGGCGAGATCCGTTTTTTGTGATTCCCTTAGGGTCCGAGGAAAACAACCCTTTAAGCCAATTAGAGACGTCTTGGCTTGCCGTGATATCGACTTTATGAAGCTTATTTACGACTTTCTTAAAGCTGTTGATTTATGTGTTTAGTGTTTTGTGTTTTAGTCATCCTTTACGTTTAAGTTTTAAATTAGTTCAAAATGCTTTCCCTTGTCCTCCCTCCAAATGATAAATAAATGTAATCCCTAATCTCGAGTAAACCGCGAGTAATCGGCCCCCGTTCTACTAACATTAGTTGTAAGAAAATGATATTCACACACAATTATGTAAAAATATTCGGCTCCGCAAAGCTAACGCATTTGAGCCTTGACAAATAAATGGATTATAAAAAAAAAAAAAAGCTGGGATTCCCATACATTCGATCCTCCGAGGTAGGGTATACGTCCCTAACCTCGGTCTAATATGCAGCCATCGATTACGTTTTTAATCATAACTCATCAATGAATTTACCTGCAAACGATATTCTACTGCTAAATGGTATGCTTAGATATGCTTATCATGTCGTTTGCTATCAGAAACCACGAAAAGTTGAAAAACTTACTTTTTTTAAGACAATAACTCACGAGGGAAATGTATGTAATATGGGTCTATTGTCCCCAAATTGGGTCTATTTATGGATGCAACTTCGTCCTATCTTGTTTGATCCTCAAAAAAAACGCTCTTGGTAACGTTTTCTGATGTATTTTTTTTTATCACTATCACTGTTAACTTAATGCTCTTCATTCCTCAAAACATTTCTTAGAGAAAATTTTACGAAAACTACATTAAATCACTCAATTTAAAAATTAAAAATTAAAAATTTCGCTTATCGTCTTTTGACCGCAGAATATCTAAATCAGAACATTGTGATGTTCATTATACAGGTTTGGCAGAAAAAATCTCCCTTCCTGTTCGTTCCTTATCATCCAAATGCAAAACAACATTGTTGACGTTACTCTTATTGCTATATGCTGTCAAATGAATTTCATGGGCCATAGTTAGGAACATAGAAAAGAAATGTGTCCCTAAAGTTGGGTCCATGTTTTACTTGTGAAAACGTTGTTAAACAATTAAAATAAACATAAAATATTCAAACAGCAACTGTAAGTTTTACGTCTAGTGTGTATTATCAGGTAATTCCAATCAATAAATGCCATAATCAGGCCATTTGATGATCGTCAGTCAACCTTCCCATCTTAACCTTATAAGTCATGGCGGCTAAAAACTCCGAACATTGTGATATTCTCAACCAGTTTTATTACTTACGAGAGCTGAAAATGTATTGAAATGTTGTGATATAAATTGATTTGTGTGTGGTACACATTTATCAACCATCAGTGATCAATATTTTCCTTATTTTTTGTGTAATATTCCTTAATTAATTATTTATTTGCGTGATAGGCCGAATGAAAGGACTAGACCCACATTACATACCGTAACCCTACCTCTCAACAATTTTACGAGGTCAAACAAATCCAATTTGTATTAAAAAATCTCAACCACTCAATTGTCCCCAGTTTAGACCGATTGAAAAAAATGATGGGTAATAAGGTAATAAGTAAAGTGATCAAAACATCAGCCAGATGAAAATATTGTGGATTAGAATTACCAAAACGATGAGTGAAGAAAATGTGCGTGGGTTGATGAACCGAAACGCAGGAAAAGTCCCGAGTAGTCTCCATAATCTCGTTGAATATTTTAATTCTGTATTTTACTTATGAAATATGTATGCATAAAGTTCAAAATTTGATTTAAAACAAGTATTTATATGTTAATCCAAATCTGAAATACACAAAATTCTTTTTGTTCCATTTCTAAATCGTACTTGATTTAATTTTCATCATGGCCAACTTCAAATTCAAATCTGTTTTGAACGGTTTCTGGTGCCGTGACCAGGATTCGGTTTCCAATTCGCCATTGTGTCCGCGTTCCGAGTGACGCCAACCGCCATCATACAAAATGAGTGCTATACAAATGTAGTAGTACTGGAAATAAGTAGAATAAAAATTAATTACGTTAGTAGTAGTAGCAAATTAGGTTAAGAGTTAATTGAATTATTAGTAATAAATCATTCCAATTTGAGCTATCCAAAAAACCAGACCTAAAGTGTATCCCAAGTTAAAACTTAATAAATCCAAATCCAAGTTGCAAACTGTTTCCTTTCAAAAGAAGAAGTGACTTCTAGTGGCGGTTAGTCGCAAACCTAAAAGTTCGGTGCAAGAATCAACAGGAGTGTTAGCCGATGCTCACACCCCCACTCAGCATAGTAACAGTGCACATTTGATTTTCCCGACGGTTAAATTTTTAACGGAAATCACGAACCTGCCCCAAAATTTTGGTCACTGCTCTGACTATATCATTTGGTTGATGAGACAGCATTGTAGGTTATTTTTACAATTAATTTGAAGAGCTTAAATTTTAGTTTCCAATGTTTCACCCCGGTGATTAATTTGTCCCCAGATTACGGTTTTAGAACCGTAATTCGGGGGCAAATTGATCACCGGGGTGAAATTAATCAAAATACCATGCATTACTTGGTTCAATAGCTTACAACATCATCATTCAAACAAACGATTATAGGGCTGAAAAAACTTCTGCCATTAGTTGACTAAACTAAGTGTCAAAATTCGTATAATTCAAAATATTACGAAAAATAGGTTTCCTATATCACGAAGGTAAGGATTTTCGTCAAACGTCCTCGCGATTTTCGGAGAAATTATTTACATTTAGGCGCAACTGTGAATTTTCAGAAATTTATTTCGAAATTTATGCTTACACTTCGCATAATGTCTGATTAAGATTCAAGGAACTTAAATTATTAAAGCACATTTACTATAAATGGACTAAAAAGCTAGAAGGTTTGGTCAATTTCTTCCCCTCATCAATTTTTGCCCGGTACATGATGATGAGAAAAAGCAAAACGACAGAAGAAAATGAAAACAATGCCTACGCATTCCAAGTTCGTCTCGGCACGCGCGACTGTGTGAGTTACAAACAAAGCTGGCAAAATTAAACGGAAGCAACACACCCACATAAGCAAGCAAAGCAGCAATTGCTTCAAAACGAGCACAGGTGAGTGTCGTGATTGTCGGGAATGACCAGATAGGCGATGGATCACCACCGAAGATGACATTCACCAGTTGTTTTTTTTCTTCTTTCGTCAATTTTATGTATGGTCATGGAGAGTGTACTAAGCGTAACTACACAGTTCGAAAAGTTGCTCGATTGCGTGAAATGAAATACATATCTAGTCAATGAGAACGCGTGATATGAATGTTTACACCCATTTTTTCTCAAAAACAAAAGAAACGCTCCGACAAAATCAATTTTTATCTTCATCCGATAGGCCGAAGTGAATTCAATGGCGTTTGAATGATGTTTCAATGCATTAGGCCTAATTTAGCACCCGTAGGCCGAGTTTGGGGTTAAGAAGCAGTGTCGGATTTTTAACAATATCTCAACAATTTGTTTCTCTTTACCATATCTTGTGGTAGGGTAGAGAACTACTTCGGCCTATCGAGTAGAAAACTTCAAATAAATCCATGATTTCAGAGTTAACAAGTCAATTATGCGTTTGGTACGATACTTTAGTTAATAAGCTACCGAACGAAGTCAATGAGAACGCGTGGTATGAAGGTTTGAACCCATTATTCCCAAAAACAAAAGAAGCGCTCCGACCGAATAAATTTTTATCTTCATCCGATAGGCCGAAGTGAATTCATTGGCGTTTCAATGGCGTTTCAATGCGGTTAGGCCGAGTTTAAAATTCATAGGCCGAGTTTGGCGTCAAGAAGCAGTGTTGCACTTTTGACAATATCTCAACGATTGGTTTCTCGTTTTCAAATCTTACGGTACGTACGGAAAGGTAAATAAATTTGAAAGCCATCAGTAATAATAACATTCCGTTTGGTGCTAAACTTAACTATATCAAGAAAGACTAAGTACGGGTTATGCTTAATAGGCCAGAAATTGGGTAGTTAACCCTACGTACGGAAAGGTAAATAAATTTAGAGGTGGGTTGCGTTTAGTAGGCCCAAAATTAGATATAAGCCCTATTGCATACCCTTACATTTCTTAATTTTCATCTGATATAAGCATTCAATGACAAGATCGCTGGTGGGAGGCTAAGGGAGGCCCGCTTGCTTTTATTGACGACTAAATAGAGCTCGAGTTGGATTTATAATGGTGCGAAACATTACTTGAAGGTGCCCGCAGTAAACGTAATTATTTCAGGTTAGTTTGACCCATCCCATGGTCAAATGTCTACAACGTAAATATTTCCCTAATCTGCTGCTTTAACTTTTCTCCTCCCATAAATTTCGGGTCACAGTTTTAATAGCTTAAGAGTTTTACGTTCACCAACGTGGCGTGTGCGCTGTGACCAGCAGCCAGCAGTTTGCTGAGAAAATTGCACCTTCAAATTTACGATGATGCTACTAGCCAAATAAAAGTGTTGAGAGTGGCAAAAGCGGATATTCTTTTTGGGCCGACTTGGGTGTGCAAAGTCAACATAAAACTCAAACGATTTTCCTCCTATGAAGGTGAGACAGGTATCAAACTAAACATGCCCCGTCTCCGAGTGACGATATCGCTCTTCTGTTCTGGTGGCAGCTGAATACTCACTGGCACAGTGTTTTGATGCAGCTCACACTTGGGGAAAAGGAAACCAAGATTGCGGCTTCCAGAGATACTGAGACCCCGCTTTTAAATGACGCAAAGTTTTTTGGTTTTTGCTTTTTTTATTATTTATTTTCCCTTTAAGTGAAAAACTTTATCTTTCGGGTCTTTTATATGTCTGAACAGCACAGCGATAATAACCGTGCATTGTTTTTGGCACCGTGGTTTGCTCTCTTTGGTGCTACGTGCATCCATTCCTCTGTTCCTGAGGTTGATTTTGTTATCCATTGCACACCATTATGTATAATTTTTTTTACTATTCAGCGACAGCCATGTGGTTGTGTAGCGACTCAGGTTTATAACTCTGCACGTATTTTTTTTAGTAAGAGGAGCGTAATGATGAGCAAGCGAAAAATCTTTTCAATGAAAAATGCTTCTAATTGAAGGTATGGAAAATAATCTTCTAAAAAAGGGTGCTTTTAATTAGAAGCTTCTAAAATGTGATAATGTGCAAGCTGAGTATTAAGGTGCTTCATTTTGGAAAAAAATGTGTTAAATTTCTTATAGCCCACTATTCAATTCGGTTCATATCCCCAAAACATGGGCCTGTGCAAACAATAGTAAAGATTGATGATGGTTTAGAGGTCGCGCAAATGGTTTGAAATTTGTATGGAAGAATTTTAAAATGTACTTCTATCGCCCTTGGTTCTACTGGCCCAAATGATTAAAAAATACGATCAATTTTAAAGTATGCACAGCAAAATAATATTTTTTTATATTAAATCCAAGAGGATGCACTTAAGGGGGGAAGTACAATTAGAAGGCCTAAAATGAGGCCTATCTTTGAGAGTGGATTGCGAGTAGGGAAATAAATGAATGTTAGCGATTCTTTATGTATGTTATTAAGGATTTAATGAAGATTAATTATCAGTGACATTTTTTTTTTTAATTTTGCCATTTAGCCCAATTATTATAAATAATGTTAGGTCAATTTTTTAAAGCAGCACTTCGCGCCGTGCAGTCCCTACGTCCATGATCACGTCTGAAACAAAAAAAAACAGGACATTAAATTTGAAGGTACAGCGCACAACATGAATTAATTCGTATGTAAAAATAATGTTTTTTTCACAAAAAAATTTGAAGTTGAAAAAAAAAAATTTGAAAAACCCTATTTTTTTCGACTTTGTTTATAAAAAAAAACATGTTATAACAAACAAATCTTAAAAATCTTTCTATTCATGTTGTGGAGAATTTAATTATGAACATAAAACAGAAAACCGGAATCGATTTGAATGAAAACTCTGACCTGTACATTGCACGGCGATTTTGAAAACACTACTTTTCAGTAGAAGCATTTAAAGTTCAACTTTGACATGTTCAGCCATTTGACATGCACTCACTGAATTGCGTTTAACTTTTTAAATAAGTTCCGGACGGCTTTATGCTTTTAAAGGCTCATTCCCAGATACATATAGAGTAAATTAAGCCAACAATTTTTTTTTCGAAAAAAAAAAAATTCTTATTTTACTTCCCCCCTTAATAGAGTCAAAGCAATGTAATGTCAGTTCATGCACTGATGATGATAATTTTGTCTTTTTTTGCAAGTAATATTACCATATTTTTGACACGATTCCAAGGCTAATGGCATTTTCATAATGACAATATGGCGACAGAGGACAGCAAGCAAGAAAAACATCAAGCATAATTTCTTTAAATGTCTAATGCTTACATTGGATGAAAACAGAACAGAAAAGCATAATGCATGATTTTATTTCGAGCCCTACACAGCAAAAAAATAATTTTGATATCACATCAAAGTGGATGCACTTCAATCGTGTCAAAAATATGGTGTAATATTACTTGCTAAAATGAATAAAATTATCATTAATACAGTGCATGAACTAGCATTACGCTGCTTTTACTGCATTTGTATATTTTTGTGGCTATAAAAATAACATGAGATTTTCGACATGATTGAAATGCATCCTCTTGGATGTAATATTAAAATTTATTTTTTGCTGTGTATTTAATTTTTACAAGTGCTTTTTTTTGCGCTCTCCTTATAAGACCGGAAAGTTTTGATTCTTTTCTATGCTGTTGAAATAAACCGCCCATTTACACTTCTGACAAGTTGCAACTGAATGCTTAAAATTGTTTTAAGATAACTGTTTCATGGCCAACTATTTATATTGCGCTTACATATATAGCAATATAAGGATCTATTTTTGTGTTCATAAGGGAAATTCATAATGTTTTTTTATACTTCAAGACAATTATACAACTTTTCATTAGTAAAAATAGTATAAGCATCAGTTGGTTTTTTAAAAGCTTTATAGGGGTTTTGTAGATTGCTATAAGAATTTTCCATGACTTGTATTGTATATGACCGTCATAAATTTGTAGATAATGGTTGCAGTTGCATTAAAACCTTTATTAATGTTGGTGGCTATATTCAAAATTTGCAGACATAGATTTGATACTTAGGCTGAATACTGTGTTACCTGAGCGAATATACGTTCTATCTGCGGGAATATATACCTCGTCAACATAGCATAATTAAGGTAAAATTAGACGAGTTTAATATAAGTCAGGAAACACTGTAGTATCTAATAATCCTGCAGCATGGCGTGGTCAGGCTAACAAAATTGACCTTCTTTCCCATAAATTACATAATCGTATCAGAGTCACACTTATCTGATTTCTACATAAACCATGTCTCGTCTTATTGAGGAATTTTCAGGAGTGGTAGAGATGTTGCTGAGAGTATCTCATTTTAGCAGCATCTTATTAGGAACTATCCAGAAAACCCGTGGACAAGCATCAATAGAAAAAAAAAGATGGATCATCGACACTCATCAACCCTCTCTCCCTCTAATCTGTCCACGTGCCCCATTGTAATTCTTTAGTCTTGTATTTTGATTTTTTCTTGGTTAGTGAACTCAATCAATAGAAAATTTATTCCTCCATTTTTAACAGTTTTGGTTATCCAAGTAAATAATTAATTCATACTCTTCAGCACATGCCATTGTTGATTGATAGTTGGACGTATTTTTTCCGCATCCAGTATTGTTGCGAAAAACTAAACATTGATTCAGTGTGGTGAGCTTTAAAAGTTTTAACTGAATTTCTGCACAATGATTTGCTTAATTAAAACATGTTCGATTTACGTCATCGAGTTGAATGTTTTGTTCATGTATGTTTGCTGTCGTTGTCGTATTGCTTGTTCCATTTGTTGATTTTGTATCGCCTTTTCCAACATCGAAGCGACATGAAACATCATTTGGGAACTCTCCGACGTTCATAAGTATTTTTCTTGCTCCTCCTGTTTACTAAATGCCGTACAAAGTCTCGTTTATTACTTTTACCTTTAATCAGCGCATATCCCAAAACAACATCACCATTATTTCAAGGATTGGTAAAAAAAGTTAGTTGGTATAAAGTTTGTATTTTTTTACTATACAAGCTTTTTCCACTCTGCTATAGCATTTCACACTTTTACTCGATGATATAATTTGATAAAATCCAACAAACCATACATATATTTCTTATTAAATCAATATCGGTAAGAGGGGCATAGTGAGCATCCCGTGCACCAGCTTGGACTTCCGGCCGCTCGGAACAAATTGGTTTGTGGTAGGATCAACATCATAATGATGTTGAACCTACTACCAGTTGATTTGTTTCATGCAGCTGGAGATCCAGAGCCAAACTGCAGGATGCTCACTATGCCCCACCTGTTCACTATGCCCCTCCACCCCCTACATGTATTTTAAAGCTTTTTCTGTCATACACGAACCAAAACAAAAAAGAAAACAAAAGAATTATCCGATTCAATTTGTAATATTGCACGTTAAAAAATAGCTCATCGTAAATATACTGGAAATTTACATTGTGAATGAATATAGATTAAACTTCAGACAAATATTTTGATTCTCTGATGAGATGTTATCTTAAACTGGTATAGGTATAGGTATAGGCAATCGAATATGCAGGAAGGTAGCTTTCACACCTGCGTAGGATATCGCACCCATTCAAACACACATGGGCCGGGACCAACGGCTTTACTTCCCTTCCGAAGGAAGACGTGACCAGAGATTTTTATGCCTCAGTAAAATCCCACCGACCTCGGCTGCATGATTTTACGTTAAGTTCTTGTTGTATATTGGATTTTAGCAATGCACTTACGTTATTATCTCGCTGCAATTTTTTTTAATCCAATTGGTTTCGCTAAGCTGCTAGGTTTGGAACATTCTTATTGAATTGATTATGCAGCGATTGCCATTATTCGTCTACGTACCTGTAAAAGCTCTGGATGTTCAACATTTTCTTTCAATAGGTCTGAAGAGGAAGTAATCAAACTTAATATGATACGTACATAGAGGAAACAACTGGCGCAGTTGATATACCTAATATAATCTTAGAGAAAAAAATAATTTATGAGCGTTCAATTTTGGCATGGGATCACTTTCATTCTGGTCATCGTTTGGTCATAATTGAGTGCTCTGGAACGATACTCGGTTCCCTTCCCTCTTCCCTCTAGCGTTAGAATAGCAACCGAAGAAGTACACCCTATTTGAGAAGACAACTTTTCTATTTACCTAGTGCATCTGAAGATGTTCCTCGCAAAGAGACATGGACGACGATGATACCCTTTTGAGCACTCTCAATGTTGTATGCTGCATGCTTTTGAATAACTTTTTTGTTATCTCCTTATCATTTATTTATACCATGAAGATATACAATGAAGCTTAATTCACGGTTGGATTGCTGTATATAAGACACAATATTTTTGTTTTTATGTTCTCTGTATAAAAAATACAGTAGGGTAAAATTCTGGCAATGTTTTTAATTTGCTGATACTCTGCGCTTAGAAACCTCAAAGTCAATATGTTATTTTTCTTAGACTTCCAAATTGGAGCAAGTGAGCCAGTCTTAGTACTTGTTTGCAAGCATATTATATATAAAATTTGCATCGAATTACTCTTAATAATTGATTTTTTACTTCTAGCTTCAGTCTCAGGTTCAGATAGGTTGATCATAAATGTATCGATAACAAAACAAAATAACTCAGGTGGGGCTCCATAAAGTGATAAGGATTAAAAAAATACAGTCTATGCATCGTATATATCATCGTATATCCAGGACACTTCTGATCAGGTCTCTTGGGTTGATATATTGATATGCTTTTTTAAACATAAAGAGCCAACACTCACAAGACGTGACGCGATGTGAACCCTGTGAACCACCCTATCTATATTTACTAATTGAATGGAAACTTTCGATGATGACTGGTGAATGAAAAATGCTTTTACATATTCTGACGTGTTTCGTGTGATGAATGTCTACGCATGAAAACGATGTATTGCTTACATCTTTAATACTGCCATACAAAAGAAAAAAAAAAAACCTGCACATTGAGTATATTCACTACATTTTCAGAAAATCAGATTCGGTCAAACTAAAAGCAGAGCAATACTTGGTAGTACGATATTCAACAGAAAGGAAACGTAGGTACCTACACTGCAATGCTGGATGAAGTGAGCAAGCACAAAAAGCTAATTTGAATAGGTATTGAATTTCAAACCAATGAACATTCCGGTCCAACCGATACGAATGCTTCAAGTGAAGTGTTCCCTCAATGGTAATAAATCTTTCGAAAAGAGCTGGATTTCTTGCTGTCGGTGTCCTTTATCCCCAACCGCATGGGTGTCTGTATCTTGGCACTTGAAAGAGAACAGATTAGAATTACAGGACTGGAAAGCCATACTCCGTGCAAATTGAGTGCCTAATTGGGCAGTATCAGATACAACGCAAGATTAACATAGCAGAAAGTATTTTCGAGTAGGTTCGGTGCTTCAAGTGAGAGGGCATATAATCCCTTTTTTATCCTTCTCTGTCTATTGAAATCCAGACTGGATCTTCAACCTACTGTTCATTGTGTTCCTGAAACTACTATGCGTAAAAGTCTCATAGTCAGATGTGCGATAAAAAAATGTGTTCTACCTTATGTGGCCAGGAACTCGTGACCGGGCCAGTTCCTTGCATCCATGAAGAGAATTCATATGGAATTCTAACGTCGATCGCATTTTAAATGTGCACTAAATTTAGAAAATTGGAAATAGATTTGCAATGAAATAAATACCTTGGAAGATTAGCACATATTCATTCAATTTCCCAGCCCACGGCTGAAAGTCACATTTTTAAAGCCAACCTAAAGCAAACCTTCATCCAATATCTGATTGATTATTTTTCATGTAAGGTGGGTTAATTCAAGCAGGAGAAGTTCTAAAGATCATATTTACAAAGTAATGTCCACATGCTGCTTCATAATGAAAAACGACCTCCCTTTCATCAGAGAATGCCACAAGAATGACGAAGAATGCTACCAATGTGACATAAGAATGCCTCCATAAAAACCAGAAGGTTTATTATAAGGGAATTTTTGTTCTTATTTCCTACAAAGGAAGCCAGAGCGCTGGTGATAAACAACTGATGGATCTGCAGTGCAGTGCGATGCCTGAAGAGGTGGATATCAACAGGAGCTTCGGTAGAAAGAGCTGAGCACGGAATGATAATAAAGTGAAAAATAAGGTATACGAATTGTTTCGCACTCGTTTTTATGTGCCAGATGGCGGTAATACCCACACGCGGAGAAGGAAAGTAGGGAAATAGCGATGAGCAGTGCCTATACTTGAAGGGCATTTGAAAGCAAAAACATGGCTTCAAGTGGGTTTTATTCAACACAGTCGTTGTCTGTAAGCCGCATGCTTCCACTTGAATTCCAATAAAAGGATGTGCGCGTACCCGCAAAATGAAGTGGCACAGGATTTGCTTCTGATTCAACATGCTTTCGAACGACTGTTGATGTATCCTTTTCGTGGAATTTACGAACGTCGAATGAATGTTTTGACGGATGATCTGAAATTATATCACCATCTAGTGCTTCCGACTCTGACTGCCAGCAAAGGCATAAACGCATAATCAACTTGAAAGCACATTTTGTTCTGTATTCAAATCTTATCGTTGATTCACGTGACGTCTTGAATCTCAAACGATAGGATTTATGAAGACAATAACAGTATTTTTACGAATATCTCCAGTTTGAATTTTGCTGATGCTGGTAGCATAAGTTCGTTGCTATAGCGGAAGTAATAGTCTTAGTTCATAATCCAGTTGAATTGTAGCATGTGACAGTAGATGCTTAATGGTCCAAAGTGTTTTATTTGTAATGAAAATATCTGAAGAAAGAAGCACTAATGGAAGATAATAATTCTTTTGAATAAATTGCTTCTCTGTGAAAACATTGCAATTATAACTGGGGATTAAATGTAATGCAGTAGGGTAGCTGAGTTAGTTTTGACCATAAATCTTGAACCATTTAGAAAGAGAACAAACAATTTCGGCTACTAGAGCGATACTAGTGGATAGAATAGGAATCTTTTGACATTTACGTGCTCACGATAACAGTAGTCAACCAATCGTATTTCTGAAAAAATAACAAAAATAAGGAAAACAGAATAGAATTGCGCTAAATTACCTGTCAAATGAAAACACAAATAATTAAGTTTGCGAAAGTGTTTAGTTTCCAAGAATTACCGTAAGGTTATTGAAAAATAAAAATAAATGACAATCTAGCAAAATTCAAATAACGCATAGGGGTGGCACTGTCAATCATTAAGGTCAAGCTAAACACCTCATAGCTTAGAGTGACGTCACATGTCAACGAAATTTAGAAGGAATAGTAGCCCTAGAGCTTTTGCTGTAATATTTTGACATTTGGTGGCTTAGGTAAAGTTTTTGTGCTTGAAAAGTCCCTTTAGTTTTTGTTGGTTGAGTGGCACTTAAATAATTGATATTTAAATACAATTTTTGATTTTTTTTTGAAAATAAAGACATATATTGTTCAGCAAAGTTGTAGCTGAATTAATTTCAAAAATGTTTATTCAGAAAAATTTCGTCTACCTTTAAACGTTCACATTTTAAAGTCATGTTTCACAATGGCATGAGGGTTTGTTTCATATTTCTCGTAAAAGTTGCCTTTAAGTAACTTTAGAGCTTAAACTTTATATTTTTGAAAAAATTTGGTTCAGAAACGGAAGAAACCCACATTGCTGAATTTCTGATATGTTGTGTAAACAATTTAAAAAAATTTCAATGCAACCCCATCCCCAGATTAAATGCACCATAGAAAAAATGCCCCTTCTTAACAAGATTCCTCTGCACGCTAGTGGATCGGAATCAGTAGCTCTTCGTGAGTCGCTGTGGGCCATCTATGTCAAGCGCGTCATACTAAAGAGTATAAACAGAGACAACCCCGCTCAAATTCCTATTCATATTCCTATTTCAGCTCCTGCTGCAGTTAACAAATACGATTTATTATGTAATACCCCGTAGTCACGATTGCGTACCACCCCATAGAGCTGCCCCTTGTAGTTTTTACACATTGAGGATGATTTTAGTCCCAAGCATCGTCTATTGGCTCTCTGTGTAATTACAGCTGATCTAGCAACCGTGGGCGGTCAATCATGCTCATGAGCATGCTCATGGAATTGCTGACATACGATTTTGAAGGATGATTTGCTTTCAAATGAAGTTGGTTTTGTAAAAAATGAATGACATTTACTATCCCGAGTAACACACTTCCGTAGCGGCAAAAAAATCAAGTCTACTATGTCATAGTGCAAGGTCCTGAAAGCAGTTTATTAACCTTTGCGTGCCTAACGTCTAAATTTGCATAGATTTCATAAACATCATTTCTCAATATTTTTCTACACAACAAGGTGCATTCTGTCGGGAATCTATTGAAAAACAAAATTAATACATAGGGTTAACTACCCCATTTCCAGCCTATTAAGCACATCCCGCACTTATTATTTTTTAATCAAGCGCAGTTTAGCACCAAAAGGAATGTTATTATTACTGATGGCTTCCATATTTATTTACCTTTCCGTATGTACCGTAAGATTTGATAAAGAGAAACCAATCGTTGAGATATTGTCAAAAATCTAACACTGCTTCTTGACGCCAAACTCGGCCTACGGATTCTAAACTCGGCCTAACGCATTGAAACGCCAATGAATTCACTTCGGCCTATCTGATGATGATAAAAATTGATTCAGTCGGAGCGCTTCTTTTGTTTTTGGGGAATAATGGGTGCAAACCATCATATCTCGCGTTCTTATTGACTTCGATCCCTGGCTCATTAACTAAAGTATCGTACCAAATGCTTAACTAACTTGTTAACTCTGAAATCATGGATTTATTAGATGTTTTCTGCTCGATAGGTCCAAAATGGGCGATTAGGCCGCAGTAGCTCTCTACCCTAGTTCTGGGGATTTTCCTGTTTCCGTTTGGTTCACTCTGGGTTGGCATTTGGCTTTACTGTTCTGTAATAATCATCTATGCAAATTTAGACGTTAGGCACACAAAGGTTAATCATGTCAGAAAGTTAAAAGTGGAGTTGAGCAAAGTTGTAGCTGATTAAATTTCATAAAATAGATTCCAGGCTTACCCGTAAAGTATTTTGGAAAAAGTCAACTACGATAAAGTTGATTGATTTTCTAGATGCAATGCATTTTGGAGATACAAACTTTTTTCGAAAAATAAACTATCATAAAAATTACAAAAATTTTTAAAAACCCCGCCATCGACTATATTACAGAACCCTTTCATGTATTTTTTAGAAAGCACTATAATAATGATCATGTTGAAAAAATTCTTGAAAAGTACATAATAAGAAAACCATTAATACTTCTTCTTCTTCTTCTTCGCATTTCAAGCTTATTGCATATTGCATATTAGCTTATTGCGTGCTCTCAACTTAGTGTTCTAAATGCACTTCCACAGTTATTAATTGAGAGCTTTCGATGCCTAATACCAATGCATGAATTTGTATATTGTGTGGCAAGCACAATGAAACTCTATTGCCCAGGGAAGCCAAGAAAATTTTCAACTCGAAAGATTCCCTCGACCGGACCGGGAATCAAACCCGCCACCTCTGGCTTGGTAATACCGTGCCTTTATTGACTAGGCTATGAGGCCCCACCATCAATACCTAGTTTTAATATATTTTTGTTTATTTTCCGTCATTATCTGTTCCGCAAGCGAGTATAATCAACGGTAGGGAGGCAACTCATCACCTCAATCCTTGATAGCGAAATAATTTTCCGTGACCATACATGTTTCGCCTCAGAAAATCTCAACGACCTTGGCAGGGATTGAACCCACACCCCCTGGGGTGAGAAAGCAGTCATGCTAACTACTCAACTACCAGCGCCGTCTAAAGACAACAATATGATTAATCATTTATTTTGACGAATGTTTGACCTTCTTAATACTGCTGTTTGATAGCGCTGTCAATGACAAGGCTAATTTATACATTCATGATCCATGAATTGGGCCTCACTCCCACTGCGTCCTAGCAAGAAGTACGGTCGACTTAGTTCGCGCTCCGCTATTTTGGAAGTTTTCTCGCTATTCGCTTGATTTAAATTGTCAGTTTTTTCTCGCTTAGAGTTCCCAGCTAAATAATTAACTAAAAGTGAGTTTTTTTCTGAGAAGAAAGTGTGTTTTCGGCATCATCGGAAGGAAAATTGTTTTTACGATTGCCAATTCGCCAACCATTTTGCGCACCATCGGTGCGTGGTAACGCATACCTGCACACGGATCATCGTCATCGAGTGTCAGCATCTGCCTCCGCATTTACACCGCTCATCTATCATCGTGTGTTCAGCTGAGTGCCGACCCTCACATAAGCACACACCAACGAAGACCGCCCGCACACGCTGATCGAAGATCATCCACGCTGCGCGTCGCTCCGCTGCTGCCGTTTAAACGCTCGGTGGTAGTAGTATAGGATTATCAGATAAGTTTTTGTTCTTGTTTCTCTCTTTCGCCCACAGTTAAATTTTAAGTTTGTGTTCTGTGTTTGTAGTTTTTTTTTTTGTGTATTGTGTCCCAGTGATTATCGTATCAGTGGTAGAGCGTTTTTCGCTCCCACTAGTACGGCAAAATGGACATTTTGTCGCAAGACGAAATGGACGTTTTGTCGGAAGATGACACCACTTTGCCACGCGATGGCAAGAAGGGTCGAAAACGTACGTCATCTCTCCCTGGTTCATCGTCTCAGTCTGGCAAAGGACAGGCTCAGATAAACCCCCGATCGCGAGCCTATCCAGATGACTCGACTGGCCCATGGGTTGTCTACTTTCAGCCCAGAAACAAACCTTTGAATGTAATGCAAATTACTAATGATCTGACGAAGCGATACTCGGCCGTGACTGAAATCACGAAGGTTAGGCACAATAAACTTCGTGTCTCCGTCTCTAACCTGAAGCAGGCTAACGAGATTGCTGCCTCCCAGCTCTTCACGCTCGAGTACAGAGTTTACATCCCAGCTCGTGATGTGGAGATCGAAGGTGTGGTCACCGAAGCGAGTCTGACCCCCGAGATCTTGGAGAAGCAGGCGGTTGGCCGTTTCAAGAACCGTTTGCTTCCTCCGGTGAAGATACTGGATGTCCAAAAACTGGGCTCAGTATCTGTCAGCGAGGGTAAAAAGAGTTTTACCCCCACAGACTCGTTCCGTGTGACCTTTTCTGGTTCAGCCCTTCCTCACTACATCGAGCTGGGAAAACTTCGACTACCTGTGCGTTTGTTCGTTCCCCGGGTCATGAACTGCCAAAACTGTAAGCAGTTGGGACATACGGCCTCCCACTGTGGCAGCAAGGCACGCTGTTCCAAATGCGGAGAGAAGCATGGGGATGACACCTGTGCAGCTACCGCACCAAAATGCGTGTACTGTAAGGGAACTCCTCATGGTATCTCGTCATGCCCGGTGTACAAACAACGCGGGGAGAAATTACAACGCTCACTTAAGGAACGTTCCCGGCAGTCTTTTGCAGAAATGCTTAAGACGGCCACGCCATCGACCAACGACAAAAATCCCTTTTCTCTTTTGTCAGATGACGAGACTGACTCTGACTTGGCTGAGGAGGGAACTTCTTTCTGTTTTTCAGCACGGAAACGAAAACGCATCCGTTCGCGGAAACTTGAGAATGAAGAACCCCAAATCAGCTTGCCCAAATCAAGGAGTGGTGGAAAAAAGGAAGTTTCTACTCCTCCTGGATTCAGAAGAACTGACTATACCCAGGATTTTCCACCTCTCCCGGGGACATCCAAAACCCCTGATGTCCCATTTTTAAGAACAGAAGCCCCTTCTTCATCTGGGTTGTTCTCATTTGATAAAATTGTGGACGATATTCTCAAATACCTGAATATTTCTGATCCTCTCAAAAGCATTGTTCTGGCAATGTTTCCTACTGTGAAGACCCTCTTGAAGCAATTGACATTGAAGTGGCCCCTCATTGCAGCAATCATTTCCTTCGATGGATAATTTTCCAAACGAGGTCGGGGATTTGATCACTATTCTACAGTGGAATTGTCGAAGTCTTATTCCTAAATTAGACTCTTTTAAGTTTTTAGTTCACAATAATGATTGTGATGCATTTGCTCTTTGTGAAACTTGGCTCTCTTCAGATATAGATCTTCCTTTTTATGATTTTAACATTATTCGACTGGATCGTGAGGATTCGCGTGGAGGAGGGGTACTTTTGGGGATCAAAAAGTGCCATTCTTTCTATAGAGTGAATCTTCCACAATTTACAGGTATTGAAGTTGTCGCATGTCAGGCTATTATTAAAGGTAAGAGCCTTTGTATTGCTTCTGTTTATATTCCTCCTAGAGCCGTTGTTAATCGAAAACAACTTTCAGATATATGTTCAGTACTTCCTGCTCCACGGTTGATTATGGGAGATTTTAATTCCCACGGTACAGGCTGGGGGGAACTGTATGATGACAACCGTTCTACTTTTATATATGACCTCTGTGATAACTTCAATATGACAATTCTTAACAATGGAGAAGTAACACGTTTGGCTGGACCATCTTCGAATGGAAGTAAATTAGACCTCACACTTTGCTCTAACTCATTATCGTTGGATTGCACGTGGAATGTGATCCAGGATCCCCACGGTAGTGATCACTTGCCGATCGAAGTTTCGATTGCCAGTGGGTTCAATCCGTCGGAATCCGTTAACGTCGCGTACGATCTTACCCGTAATATCGATTGGACAAAGTTCAAGAATGTGATAGAAGATGCCCTAACGTCGGTAGAAGGGCTTCCACCGTTGGAGGAATATAACTTCCTCTCCAATCTGATCTTGGACAGCGCGCTCCAAGCTCAAACTCGGCCGGTTCCAGGAACGTCTTTCCGTAGGAAACCTCCTTCCCCTTGGTGGGACCAGCAATGCACTGAGGTTTATCGTAAAAAGTCCGACGCGTTTAAGCTTTTCCGGAAACGTGGAACACCCGTACATTTCGAAGCGTACTCGGCTCTTGAACGCGAACTCAAGAGCCTCATCAAAGCCAAGAAACGCGGATACTGGCGGCAATTCGTGGACGGATTATCGCGCGAAACGTCGATGAATACGCTTTGGAACGCGGCGCGAAGAATGCGTAACCGGTCTTCGAACAACGAGAGCGAGGAGTACTCAGATCGTTGGATTCTCAAGTTCGCGCGAAAAGTATGTCCTGATTCCGTGCCGGCACAGATGATTCCTCGCGGAACGACGAATTCTGTAGACGAGATCAGCCAGCCTTTTTCAATGCTGGAACTCTCACTCGCGCTTCTTTCGTGTGGCAATTCGGCTCCGGGGGCTGATAGAATCAAGTTCAACTTGTTGAAGAACCTCCCAGACGTCGCTAAGAGGCGCATGTTGAACTTGTTTTGTCAGTTCCTGGAGCTCAATATTGTTCCGGATGATTGGAGGCAAGTGAGAGTTATAGCCATTAAAAATCCTGGAAAACCCGCATCAGATCATAACTCGTATCGTCCCATCGCGATGTTATCGTGCATTCGAAAATTGTTGGAGAAAATGATCCTTTTTCGCTTGGACAAATGGGTTGAGACGAACCACCTACTCTCAGATACTCAATTTGGATTCCGTAGGGGCAAGGGAACGAACGACTGTCTCGCGTTGCTTTCCACAGAAATTCAGTTGGCTTTTGCTAAAAAAGAGCAAATGGCTTCTGTATTCTTGGATATCAAGGGGGCTTTTGATTCAGTTTCCGTTGAAGTCCTTTCAGACAAACTCCACGCTTGTGGCCTTTCTCCATTAATAAATAACTTTTTGTACAATTTGCTGTCAGAGAAACATATGAGCTTTTCTCATGGAAACTCTACAGCTTCTCGATTTAGTTACATGGGTCTCCCCCAGGGCTCATGTTTAAGCCCCCTTTTGTATAATTTCTACGTCAGAGAAATTGACAATTGTCTAAGTGACAACTGCACGTTGAGACAACTTGCAGATGACGGCGTAGTGTCTATGACAGGGCCCAAAGGGGTCGACCTGCAAGGACCCTTACAGGATACCTTAGACAATTTGTCTACTTGGGCTATTCAGCTAGGTATCGAATTCTCCACGGAGAAAACTGAGTTGGTCGTTTTTTCTAGGAAGCATAGCCCAGCACAACCAAAGCTTCAACTTTTGGGTAAACCGATCACTCATTCTATGTCCTTCAAATATCTTGGGGTCTGGTTCGATTCAAAATGCACCTGGAGATCCCACATTGAGTATCTGAGACGAAAATGCCAACAAAGGATAAATTTTCTCCGAACAATTACCGGAACGTGGTGGGGAGCCCATCCGCAAGATCTTCTAACGTTGTACCGGACAACGATTTTATCGGTTTTAGAATACGGTAGTTTTTGTTTCCAGTCGGCGGCTAAAACTCACATCATCAAACTGGAACGTATCCAGTATCGTTGTCTTCGTATCGCGTTAGGATGCATGCACTCGACTCATACGATGAGTCTAGAAGTGTTGGCGGGCATGTTGCCACTATCGGATCGGTTCTCGGAATTGTCCCTCAGGCTCCTCACCCGTTGCGAAGTTATGAACCCACTGGTAATCGAAAACTTTGAAAAGCTTCTTGAGCTGAACCCTCAAACTCGTTTTATGTCATTGTACTACGTGTACATAACACAGGATGTCAGCCCTTCACAGCATAATCCTCATCGTGTATGCTTCTCCGACTTCGGCAATTCAGTTGGTTTTGATTTATCTATGACGCGGGAGATTCGTGGGATCCCAGAACATCATCGTTCCATGATTGTTCCGTCAATTTACGCTGCAAAGTTTGGCCAAGTTGATTCCGCAAGATCGTTCTTCACAGATGGATCACTAATAGAGTCGTCCGCTGGTTTTGGTATTTTTAACGAATTTCATAGCGCCTCTCGAATGCTTCAAGCTCCTTGTTCCGTATATGTTGCTGAGCTGGCGGCAATACATTATACGCTAGAAACGATCGCCTCACTTCCACCAGATCACTATTTTATTTTTACGGATAGTCTCAGTTCTGTCGAGGCTATTCGCTCTATGAGGCCGGTAAAGCACTCCTCGTATTTTCTCATGAAAATACGAGAGCTTTTAAGTGCTTTATCTTTAAGATCTTTTGTCATCACCTTTGCATGGGTCCCATCTCATTGCTCGATTCCGGGCAATGAGATGGCTGACTCACTTGCTAAGGTGGGCGCTATGGAAGGCGATATTTACGATCGACAAATCGCCTACGATGAATTTTTCTTCATTTATCGTCAACAGTCACTCGTCAGCTGGCAGAATAAGTGGAGTGAAGGGAGTTTGGGACGATGGCTATATTCGATCATCCCTAAGGTGTCGAAGAGTTCTTGGTTCAAGGGGTTGGATGTGGGTCGAGACTTCATTCGTATGATGTCTCGCCTCATGTCCAATCACTATTCGTTAAACGCTCACTTGTTCCGTGTTGGGCTGAAGGACAGCAGTCTCTGTGAATGTGGACAAGGTTACCAGGACGCAGATCACATTATTTGGTCTTGTGCTGAGCATCGCGGAGTCAGATCTGAACTGTACGATTCCCTTCGGGCTCGAGGTAGACAACCTAATGTTCCAGTTCGGGATATTTTGGCTAGACGCGATCTGGAGTTTATGAAACTCATATATGTTTACTTTAAGAATATTAACATTAGATTGTAAGTTTTATTAACCTTGTGTTTAGTTTGTATTTTGTACGTGTGGGTTTTTTTTTATGTTTGTTTTCAAGATGAATAGAAATTAGTTCATGTTTTAGGATTAATTAAATATTTGTATCGTAAACCACATTTCAAACCTCCCTCTCCCTTTTCCCATCCAAAAAAAATTGTAAATCCCCACTAACCTCGAGACAACCGCGAGTATCCGGTCCAGCTCCTTTAACTTAAAATATAAGAAATCAATAATGTATAACAAAAATGATAACTCGGCTCTGTAAAGTTTATTCGATTGAGCCTGTACAAATAAATTAATTAAAAAAAAAAAAAAATGAATTGGGCCTCGTTGATTGAAACATACATTGAATAATTGATGGGTTCTGCGCCTTCGAATAAAAGTATGAAAACAGACTACTTTTCTTTATTTGTTATCATTGCTTTACTCATCACTCAATTAAGCACTCACTCGTTCGTAAACAGAAAAAAAGAAGCCATTAAAATTTTGACAGCACTCTGCATTTCGAATGGACTGTATCGTGGAAACAAACTACAGACGCTTTTTCAGATTTTTCACCTAAATTACTGCTGCAGAAGCTTTTCTACCGTAAATTTCCCTATCGGGGCTCTTTGATCCACCCAGCTTTTTTTGCCGGAAATGCAAAAAGTTGGATGATAAAAGGAAATGGCTGCACATAAATCGCACACTTTCGCTGTGAATGCCGCAGACAGGCGTGGGTGGGACGAAAATTATTTTCATAAATTGATTCCATTCTATGGCGAACCAGCCTCTCTACTATGAATAAGCTGCACATTTTGTCATCCTCTTTTGTCCTGAACCGTGAAACCCAGGCCGCGAACGCGACACATGCACACAGATACGGCCGAATGAACCAGTATAATGAGAGGAGAAATCAATGTTTATTTTCCGGCTGAATTATTCCAACACCCCTTAGCGGGGCGCTTTGAAGATTTCTCTTTAATGTTTTCAAAACAAAAGCAAAAACTATTCTATATTGGCTAGGGCAGTGCCATTGTTCGTGATTCTCGAAGATGTGATTTTTCCGATTCGCTTAACTTGAGTTATCTCACAATACGGGTACTTACTGATAGCCATCAGTCCATGGATTTATAAGTTTTTGACATTGTTCATAGATTATAAATATAAATGTTTAAACTTATGCCATCTTCTTTGAATTCCACATAAGTGATTCAGTTGGTCCACATTTGTGTTCTCGAGGAATTTAATTTAATTTGGAATGAAAATTACATTTTCCTTTCCTTCCACGGCTAGAAGCTAGCTACACGGATGTTCCACTTTATCTGATGCCATTAAATTGCAAAGTTTGTCGTCAGACTGCAAGCATGGAATGGTTTACGCATATTACGGGTTACAAGGTCAGAAAATTATGCTCACCACAAGATAGCGTTGAGTGTTTAAATTTTTACCCAGGGCGTGTTCTATGATGCCATAAATCTTCTGGCGTCGTATGAAGAGGATGCATTTTACAGAGTTGGTTTTGCGAGACCCAGCCAGACGACCAGTTATTAACTCTCAACTGCCCAAACCCACCTTTTGGTGGAATTGAAAAAAAAAAAAAAAAAAATTACATATAATTTTTTAAACTGTTTTTTTATTCTTTGCTTATGAGATGTTTGCCCCGTAACGTGGGTAGATAACCTTTTCGTGGTGGTAGGGATGTAAGATCTACCACCGATTCCTAGTATTGACTACTTCAAACTAGGGGAACAGGATGTTTTAGTAATCAAAGGAACGCATCTTAGTCCTTCTTACTTTTTATGCCTTGTTTATAGTGACAAAACTCGGCTTTGCCTGGACCGAGCATAATCTTGAAACAAGGAAAAATGAGTTTGTTAGTCTTCACCTATGTGATTTCTAATCTTCTATTCGTTGTTCCTTAGTTTGAAGTGGTTAAGACTAGGCTTCTGATGTATGTTCATTATCGGTGTCATTGCTTCTAAGGAATCCAATTTTAACTGACAAATGGGCGCGCCTTTGGAGGGTGTTTAAACACTCCGAAGGGTATAAATAGCGGGACCTTTCAATTAGAATCAATTCCTTGTGATGAAGGCAAGAATGACAACTGTATCAAAACCAAATACTTCATCATTTCGCAATAGTGATGGAGTAATACGACATGCAGTAAGCTCAGGACACGGGATATACTACAATAGATCAAATTACTGGTAGCAGTGGTGTTATGTCCAGAACAGAGGGGAAAAAATGAGATCTAAGAGTTTTAACAAATGTTATGCCAACCCAAGTAACATTATCAGTTTCATTGAGCCCTCTTCAAGCCTAAATCATAGTGGTCCTCTTACCATAAAAGCCACTGGCAAAGTCTCTACGTTATGCTTCTTTCGTTTAAATTTCAGTTTTTCCACCCACAGGTGAACGGAAAGTCGATTCAGCAGCTAAAAAGCAGACAAACAAAACTGTTTTCTTCTCTTCAGGTTTCCAACGAACAGCGGTGACAGAATTGGCAATTTCCAAAGTCGTGAACTCGCAGACATACATGTAGGTAGATTACAGGATCTACGCTTGGAATTCCCGATCTGCCACTGTTATGCAGGATTTGATACCGGTCACAAGTTTGCTTGATCTCTTCCGTCATTTTGGTTCTCCCAAACTGCAGGTCTTAAGATTTGTTACTGCTGGATATTGGTGTGAATATCTGGCTTAGCCAAACGCCTGGCTGCTCTTCTTGAAAACCTTGGGGTCTTTGCTGCTCACCTTAGGACTTACTGCAGCTGCTGGAACTCGCAGTGGCCCCAGGTTCAACACTAATATTCCGTTCCTCCGTTTTCACTGTCTGGCGTATTGCCGTCGTCCTTCAATTTTTTTTTACGTAGGACTACGTCCATGATTTCTATATGGAGGTTCATTTTGTTAAAATTGAAAATGGAACATGTTACGAAATTATGAAAGATTTTGAACGTTAATTACTCAGCTGCCCTTGGACAAATTTCAAAAAATTTAGCACCAATCGTCAGAAATATTTCTACGCATCTGTTAAATTTAAGATTTTATCATTTTTCAAAATATCACTATTCAAAATTGAACTGATGTGCAACTGTGACTATGATAATTAAAATTATCACCGATTGCCTGCGAAAAGTGATTTCCCAAACACAGATTTCAAAGTTGACTTCCATCCGGTCTCACCAAACAGTGTTTATTCAATAGCATCCATAGAAGGAGGAAGAAACCTCACCGCTATTGATCGGAATCAGTAGCTCTTCGTGAGTCGCTGTGGGCCATCTATGTCAAGTATAAACAGAGATAATCCCGCTCAAATTCATTGCGATCAACCCCATAGGGCTGTCCCTTGTAGTTTTTTTTGGTTTTTTCATTTCCTTCATTTTTTTTGCTGTGTGTGTGTTTTTTTTTGGCAAGGGGGAAACCTTCAAAAAGGCTATCGTGCTACCGCTTGACGACTGGGTGTGGGATTCGGTGTGTGGGATTCTTACCGCACTAAAACCTCCTTGGACGCCTTGCCATTTTCCCTCGGAACCACTTGTCGTATTACTTCGGAGGGGGCCGTGCATTACGCACCTCACTTTATCTCAGCTAATTGGCGCTTCCAGTTCGCTGATCGTCTCTCCAATTTGTGAGCCATTTAGCTCCCAGCGTCACGTTCTACTCGGTTATAACCGGTGGTGGATTCAGCCTACTCTGACGGAGAGTTTTCCTGGCTTCGGCTTTCAGTTCGCACTTGTGTGAGCACATTACTACTTTCTAGTTGGTCTTCTCGCCATTTTCGCTGCAGTGCTGACATGATCTGCGTTACTGCTCTGCTGACGGCGTTAAAGGTGCCCTCCTCTCGACACATTTCTTCGACGACATTCTCCGTGCTAAGGGCGAGCATATCCTCTCGCACAGCATCAAATCTAGGACATTCGAAGACCACGTGCTCTGGTGATTCTTCCACATTCACACACTCCGGACAGAAGGGTGACGTTGTGTGTCCGAACCGATGCAGGTACTTCCTGA
The DNA here is from genome assembly GCF_037179485.1 of Ochlerotatus camptorhynchus. Classification (NCBI taxonomy): domain Eukaryota; kingdom Metazoa; phylum Arthropoda; class Insecta; order Diptera; family Culicidae; genus Ochlerotatus; species Ochlerotatus camptorhynchus. The sequence continues at coordinate 781,586 of NW_027040739.1, forward strand.
AGCAGCCATGACCAGACAAGAACTGCGTCAAGTGGAAGTTGACTTCTCCATGCTTCCTGTTCACCCAGGTCGAAAGAATCGGTATTAGCCTGTGTGTCCATTTACCGTTCTCTGCTGCATCCCACTCCTGCTGCCACTTCGCCATCGACACCGTTCTCACCATTTTTCGTGCTCCTCTGGTTTCTCTTGTCATATAGCACTTGTAGTCCTCCGCCAAGGTGATGCCGATTGGGATCATACCGGCGATAACGCATACTGCCTCCATCGAAATGGTTCTGTACGCACTCACGACTCGCATGGCCATGAGCCGGAACGTACTGCTCAATTTCCGTTGGTTCTGCTTCGTTTTCAGCGCTTCAATCCAAACCTCCGTACCTTAGTATCAATGAGGACACACTAGGCAGAAGACGCCTCTTGCTGCTGCTTGGACCAGAATTGTTCGGTATGATTCTGGCTATTGCGTTGATGACCTTCGCCGCCTTCTCGCAAGCATATTCGTGTGTGTGTGTGTGTGTGTGTGTGTGTGTGTGTGTGTGTGTGTGTGTGTGTGTGTGTGTGTGTGTGTGTGTGTGTGTGTGTGTGTGTGTGTGTGTGTGTGTGTGTGTGTATGTGTGTGTGTGTGTGTGTGTGTGTGTGTGTGTGTGTGTGTGTGTGTTTTTTTTTTTTTTTTTTTTTTTTTTTATAGTAAGGTTTAGGAAAGCTTCAAGAAGCCTGGCCTGTAGTGAAGGTGGCACGGTGTGGTATCCACTAGTTGCCTAGTGCAGCTCCACTAAAACCCATTCCTTACTCTCTCCTCTGCCTGGATCCCCCCGGGACCACTGTGAAGCGACTACTTCGGGGGGTGGCTGTGCTCATGCACTTGTCGTACTCTCAGCGCTAGCTGGCGTTGCTAGATCGCTGCTCTTCTCTCCATTTACGCTGCAGCTCTGACATAATCTGTGTGACTGCCCTGCTGACGGCATTCCAAGAGTCCTCCTCTCGACACATTTCATCGACGACATTCTCCACGTTAAGGACGGGCATCTCCGTTCGCACTGCCTCGAACCTTGGACAGTCAAAGACCACATGCTCCGGCGTTTCATCGACGTTGCCACACTCCGGACAGAGGGGTGACGCTGCGTGTCCGAACCGATGCAGGTATTTCCTGAAGCAGCCGTGGCCAGACAGGAACTGCGTTAGGTGGAAATTGACTTCTCCGTGTTTTCTGTTCACCCAGGTCGAAAGAATCGGTATTAGTCTATGTGTCCATCTACCGTTCTCCGTCGTGTTCCACTCCTGTTGCCACTTAGCCAATGACTCCACTCTCACAACTTTCCGTACTCTTCCGGCTTCTCTCTGCCTGTAGCACTCACTGTCCTCCGCCAGGGTGATGCCGATAGGGATCATACCGGCGATAACGCATACTGCTTCCGACGAGATGGTTCTGTACGCATTCACGACTCGCATGGCCATAAGCCGGAACGTACTGCTCAGTTTCCTTTGGTTCTGCTTCGTTTCCAGCGCTGGAACCCAGGCTGGACCTCCATATCTCAGTATCGATGATGACACGCTGGCCAGAAGACGCCTCTTGCTACTGCTGGGACCAGCGTTGTTCGGCATGATTCTAGCTATCGCGTTGATGGCCTTCGAAGCCTTCTCACAGGCATATTCGACGTGGCTGTTGAAGTTTAGCCGGTCATCGATCATCACTCCCAGGTATTTTAACACACGCTTCGAGGCTATGGTGTGCTCCCCGACGGTGATTTCCGCCCGCTGTACCGCTTTACAGTTACTGACCAATAACACTTCCGTTTTGTGGTGGGCTATTTGCAGCTTCGCTCCTTTCATCCAGTTACCAATCATATCGATTGCCTCGGTTGACAACACTTCCACCTCTTCCAGCGTCTCGCCTGTTACCGTCAAGACGACGTCGTCCGCAAAGCCAACGATCTCAACTCCTTTGGGCAGTTTCAGCGTTAGCACGCCGTTGTACATCCCGTTCCAGAGCGTTGGACCAAGGATGGAGCCTTGTGGAACTCCCGCTGTGATCCTAATCGATCTCTGTCCCATGTCTGTCTCGTAGACCAGAACCCGGTTCTGGAAATAACTCCTCAGGATCCTGCACAGGTAGTCAGGGACCCTCATTCTATGCAGTGCTTCGGCGATGGCCTCCCAGCTGGCGCTGTTGAACGCATTCTTGACGTCGATCGTTATGACGGCGCAATATCGATCTCCTCTCCGCTTCTGTTTGGACGCCTTTTCAGCTCTCTCGACCACTGTCCGAATTGCATCCACCGTCGATCTCCCTTTCCGGAATCCGAACTGCCTCTCCGACAATCCGTGCTCACTCTCCGTGTATTTCGTCAGCCTGTTTAGGATGATCCTCTCCAAGAGTTTTCCGAGTGTATCCAGCAGGCATATAGGCCTGTATGATGCTGGATCCCCCGGCGGTTTTCCTGGTTTCGGCAGCAACACTAGCTTCTGTATCTTCCACCTGTCAGGGAAGTGACCCTCGTTCAGGCATTTCTGCAGCGCCATCCTGAACATGTCCGGGGATGACTGGATCGCCGCTTTCAACGCTACGTTGGGGATTCCATCCGGACCGGGAGCTTTCTTCACCTTCAATCCTTTCGCCACTACTACGAGCTCCTCGTTGGTGATTTCGACGTTATCTCCCTCTCTTTCTCCGTACGGTGTAGGTGGCCAGGTTGTTGGGTCGTGCTTGGGGAAAAGTCCTTCCACGATGACTTTCAGCTTCTCTGGGCACATTTCAGCGGGCATCGTTGGACCTCTGATCTTCGCCATCACGACTCGGTATGCGTCGCCCCAGGGGTTGGCATCAGCGTCTTGACACAGCTCCTTAAAACAGTTCGACTTGCTCTGCTTAATCACTCGTTTAAAAGCGGCCCTGGCCGCTCGAAACACTTCTCTTCGTTCCTCTCTGTCTGCTTCCGTTCTTGCTCTCTGAACACGTCTTCTGGCTCTGAGACAACTAGCGCGGAGAGTACTAAGTGCCTCGTTCCACCAGTAGACTGGACGCCGTCTGTTATTTGGCTCCAGTTTCCTCGGCATGGTCGTGTCACATGCTCTCACTAACGTTTCTGTCAGCTCGTCCGCATTTAGATCTACGGGACTCCCGTCCACACGAAGTGCCTCAACGAACAAATCCTTGTCGAAAGCTTTCGTCTTCCACTTTCGGTCACAAGTTCTCGTCCTCCGTACTGCCACAGTATTCCGTGGACCGATGCCATATCGTATCGCCTGATGGTCGCTATGGGTATATCCTTCGCACACTCTCCAATCCATGTTTGCCATCAGCGACGGACTGCAGAAAGTAACGTCGATAATGGATTCTCGGCCATCTCTGCGAAAAGTGCTGCTGGTGCCTTTATTGGCCAGCATAACTTCCAGTTTTGCCAGAGCTTCCAGCAGACTGTGCCCTCTTGCATTGGAACACCTGCTTCCCCACTCCACTGCCCAAGCATTGAAGTCTCCTCCGATGACTACCGGTCGTCGTCCGACCAGCTCTTCGGTAAGTCCATCAAGCATCTTGTAGAACTTCTCAATCGTCCATCTGGGGGGTGCGTAACAACTACACATGAAGATTCCGTTGATTTTGGCGATGACGAAGCCTTCGTATGAGCTCGCAACCAGTTCTTGAATGGGGTATCTGCCCATAACTTGTATAGCTGCCATCCCAGCTCTATCCGCAACCCAGTTACCGTTATCGGGAGGGACTCGATATGGTTCCGCAATGATTGCAACGTCGCACTTTGTTTCTGTTGTCGACTGCCACAACAGTTGCTGAGCAATGTCGCAATGATTGAGGTTTATTTGGGTTACCTCCATTACTGTTGGCCTGCCATCGCCTTTTTGTATGCTAGGCATTTGAAGCCTCCCGTCGTATGATCGTTACCGTCCTCTTTTTTGCAGAGCATACACCTCGGATGCTTCGTGCAGCCTCTTGCAATATGGCCTTTCTCTCCGCATTTCCTGCACAGATCAGATCTGTCAGGGCCATTGCAGTTCCTCGCCTGGTGACTGAATCCCATGCACTTGAAGCATCGCTCCAATTGCTTGGTAACCCGAGGAGTGGCTTTCAGCGAGCACAATGACCAGCCAACCTTGACCTTGCCCGTCTCCAACAGCTTATTCGCTGCAGCTGTCGAAAGCCGTATAACCGCCGTTTGCATGCCGCCGTACGCCTTCTTCATGCGGATTGACATCGGGACATCTCCCAGATCGCAGTGCACTCTCAACGCACTTCTTAGCTCCTCTTCTGTGGTGATCTCGTCCAGGTCCCTGCACTCGACCACTGTCTCCTGGGATAGAGCTCTTACGCTCGCCCCTTCGCCAAGAGACTTTTCGACGAGCTCCTTGAAGGCTGAGCTCTTGATAGCAGGATCCTTCTTCAGCTCAAAGAGGATCTCGCCTTTCTGGGTTCGCCTGGTTTTCACCACGTTCTCTCCTAGTTGCTTCAACTCCGGATCCTCTCGTACCTTGCGGAGGAGTGCTGCATACGACGTTTTGTCCTTAGCTTCAACGATCAGAGCATCGCCCTTACTTCGCTCCCGACGAGTCCTGGGTATCACCTTCTTCTGTTCAGCTTTCTTCTTCATGTCTTTTTCCTTCCGTTTTTTCCACTTCTCCTTTGGCTTCTCGACGGTACGCCAGCCTTCCTCCTTGTTGTCTTCTTTGTCGTTCTTGACTTTTTTCAACTCCTCTTCCTCTCCTGGAGTTTCCCTTTTCCTCTTCTCCGAGCGTGGATTTCGAGGTCCCTTTGGCGTCTCCTGTATTTCAGCTGCTGCTTTCTCCTTGGCCTCGATCAGTGCCCTTTCGGCAGTTACGGACCTCGTCCTCAGCGCATCCTGTTCACGTTCGGCAGCAATAATGGCGGATTTGATGCCCGTCACCATTTCCTTTATTGCCTTGTGGACGTTGCTCTTATCCTTGATGAAGTCATGGAGTTCATTGATCCTCCTCCTGACCTCCATCAATTTGGTCTTCCCAAGCTGCAATCCTTCTTGGGGTGTGCTACTGCTGGATTTCGGTGTGAACACCTGGCTTAGCATAAGACCTAGCTCTCCTTGGTGTCCTTGCTGCTCACCTTGGGGCTTACTGCTGCTGTTGGAACTCGCTGTTGCCTCCAGGTTCAACACTGGTGATCTCTGCAATATCCCGCTCCTTGCGAACACGTTCGCTCCTCCGTTTTCAATTTCTGGCGTCTTGCCGTCGTCCTTCATATTTTTTTGGGTTTTCTCATTTTCTTCTTTTTTGTTTTTTTCTCCGTTTTTCTCCATTCTGTTGGGTCCCCCCTCCGGGCCGCTATCTCCACTCGTTGTATGTAGTCGCCTATCGTGATCCCATGGTTATCTATGCAAGCAGGGAGGCCATGCTAGGGTTGACACGGTCCTTCATGGGGGCCGTGTTCAGAGCCAGATCGGCGTAAGTCAGGAATGTTACATCTGAGTCTACTACTCACCAATCACCAATTGGTGACGAGTTTTGAACGTATCCGGAGGCCTGCCAAGGTTTTACCGGGACGGGGGCAGCCGTACTATTAGCCCACTCGCCATTTCAAGAAGGTGTCACCCTTCTTTACTTAGGGAGCAGAATAGCACGACTGTCAGCCCTGTAGCGTGGTATCCAATCCATTGTACCGTGTCGTGTCCATAGTTCCATGCCGTGTCCAGTATGCCGTAATAAGGATCTTACTGGCGTCGATCCTAATGTGCCGGTTGGCACTCCTGCGGGTTGACGAAGCATTTCCTCGATCGCCGTGTTATGGTTACCGCGCCAGTGTTCGCGTCGCACCCCCTCACTTTGCTATTGTCAGAAGAACAACATTGCCCAGGCTACACCACGGGGAGGTGTGAGGTAGGAACTTGTGAGGACCAGAGATAGGAAAAACGCTCTTCCCAGGTTGTCAATTCACCATTTGTAGCCCTGTGTGTGTGTGTGTGTGTGTGTGTGTGTGTGTGTGTGTGTGTGTGTGTGTGTGTGTGTGTGTGTGTGTGTGTTTGTTGGTGTGTGTGTGTTTTTTTTATTTTTTTTTTATAGCAAGGTTTACGAAAGCTTCAAGAAGCCTGGTCTGTTGTGAAGGTGCACGGTGTGGTATCCACTAGTTGACTAGTGCAGCTCCACTAAAACCCATTCCTTACTCTCTCCTCTGCCTGGATCCCCCCCCCCGGGACCACTGTGAAGCGACTACTTCGGGGGGTGGCTGTGCTCATGCACTTGTCGTACTCTTAGCGTTAGCTGGCATTGCTAGATCGCTGCTCTTCTCTCCATTTACGCTGCAGCTACGACAAAATCTGCGTGACTGCCCTGCTGACGGCATTCCAAGTGTCCTCTTCACACATTTCAACGACGACATTCTCCACGTTAAGGACGGGCATCTTCCTTCGCACTGCCTCGAACCTTGGACAGACCACATGCTTCGGCGTTTCATCGACGTTGCCACACTCCGGACAGAGGGGTGACGCTGCGTGTCCGAACCGATGCAGGTATTTCCTGAAGCAGCCGTGGCCAGACAGAAACTGCGTTAGGTGGAAATTGACTTCTCCGTGTTTTCTGTTCACCCAGGTCGAAAGAATCGGTATTAGTCTATGTGTCCATCTACCGTTCTCCGTCGTGTTCCACTCCTGTTGCCACTTAGCCAATGACTCCACTCTCACAACTTTTCGTACTCTTCCGGCTTCTCTCTGCCTGTAGCACTCGCTGTCCTCCGCCAGGGTGATGCCGATAGGGATCATACCGGCGATAACGCATACTGCTTCCGACGAGATGGTTCTGTACGCACTCACGACTCGCATGGCCATGAGCCGGAACGTACTGCTCAGTTTCCTTTGGTTCTGCTTCGTTTCCAGCGCTGGAACCCAGCCTGGACCTCCATATCTCAGTATCGATGATGACACGCTGGCCAGAAGACGCCTCTTGCTTCTGCTGGGACCAGCGTTGTTCGGCATGATTCTAGCTATCGCGTTGATGGCCTTCGAAGCCTTCTCACAGGTATATTCGACGTGGCTGTTGAAGTTTAGCCGGTCATCGATCATCACTCCCAGGTATTTTAACACACGCTTCGAGGCTATGGTGTGCTCCCCGACGGTGATTTCTGCCCGCTGTACCGCTTTACAGTTACTGACCAATAACACTTCCGTTTTGTGGTGGGCTATTTGCAGCTTCGCTCCTTTCATCCAGTTACCAATCATGTCGATTGCCTCGGTTGACAACACTTCCACCTCTTCCAGCGTCTCGCCTGTTACCGTCAAGACGACGTCGTCCGCAAAGCCAACGATCTCAACTCCTTTGGGCAGTTTCAGCGTTAGCACGCCATTGTACATTCCGTTCCAGAGCGTTGGACCAAGGATGGAGCCTTGTGGAACTCCCGCTGTGATCCTAATCGATCTCTGTCCCATGTCTGTCTCGTAGACCAGAACCCGGTTCTGGAAATAACTCCTCAGAATCCTGCACAGGTAGTCAGGGACCCTCATTCTATGCAGTGTTTCGGTGATGGCCTCCCAGCTGGCGCTGTTGAACGCATTTTTGACGTCGATCGTTATCACGGCGCAATATCGATCTCCTCTCCGCTTCTGTTTGAACGCCTTTTCAGCTCTCTCGATCACTGTCCGAATTGCATCCACCGTCGATCTCCCTTTCCGCAATCCGAACTGCCTCTCCGACAATCCGTGCTCACTCTCCGTGTATTTCGTCAGCCTGCTTAGGATGATCCTCTCCAAGAGTTTTCCGAGTGTATCCAGCAGGCATATAGGCCTGCATGATGCTGGATCCCCCGGCGGTTTTCCTGGTTTCGGCAGCAACACTAGCTTCTGTATCTTCCACCTGTCAGGGAAAAAAACCTCGTCCATGCATTTCTGCAGCACCATCCTGAACATGTCCGGGGATGACTGGATCGCCGTTTTCAACGCTACGTTGGGGTTTCCATCCGGACCGGGAGCTTTCTTCACCTTCAATCCTTTCACCACTACTACGAGTATCTCGTTGGTGACTTCGACGTTATCCCTCTCCTTCTCGTTAAAAAGGCGTCGTAAATATGCAATAGTTTAATTTGTAAATGATATCGGATTTTTGGAGCTGGAAGTTCCTGATGTGCTTTCTTTAGCTTCTAATGCAGTCCGAAAATTATGTTGGATTTATATAAGTAGAGAACTTGAAATGGGGTTTTATCGTGGAATGTGGAACTTTTGGTTGCTTGGGAAGAAAATTCTGATAGAACTTTATTTGAACTTTGTGCAACTTGACAGATCTGTCGGAATTTTATGGAACTTGAAGGTTCAGTCGGAAATTTATTTGAACTTTATGGAACTTGAAAATGGGTTTTATCATTGAATGCCGAACTTTTGGTTGCTTGGGTAGTTTGCATCCGTCCATGGTTCCAGCTTATACGCGGCATTCACCTCGAAGATCAATTTGAAGTGAAAACTTGAATTTAACGAAGTTCAAAAGTTCCGTGCGAAGAGCATGGGAAAAAATTGGAACGGGTTATCACAATAAGCTAGACCTTTTCATTCTTTGCATTAAACCGGAATGTTTAATGGAATTTTTCCTGGAAGATGGATCATTCTCATCATTCGTGAGCATATCAAATTGATTGCTGAATAAATTTGATCAGAAGGGGGATCAAGAGATTGCCCTTTCTTTTGCATTTAGGTGGTAGAAAAAAGTTTCTCCAAATCGACTTCCAAGCAAATTACTATAAGAATCCGAAGGATCGAAGAGGAATTTTCCAAATCGATATGCAAGCAGGATTACCTTGGGTAGGGTCCAATCAAGGATCAAAGAGGAATAGGAATAGAAAAAGGTAGAAATTATGCAGGTAATATTTAGCACTGAAAAATGTTGCAGCCATGCTTGGCATGCACAGTTGTACACACCAACTGCTCATTTATTAACACAAGCCAAGCAGGGTTGTAGCTTTAATTGACAGTAACACTTCCTTCAGTAAAAGAAAATAGATCCGCACGGCAAGAGAGAATAATGCGGACTGCAATCATGTTCATCACTCAACGGTCTACACCACATCATTTAAAATTTGTAACTAAAATTTAACATATATCAAGCTTCCCTAATAAAAATTGTATGGTTAATTTGCTTAACCACGTGTTCTGGGTATCATCCAAACCATTTGTGGAATAGTTCAATGATTTGGGTTATCGTTCGTTTATGGTTATTTTTTATTAGGGTTCCTTAAACATCAAGATTCAACATATAGCAATATTCTCGAAATACACTTTTTCAGTCAACTTAAGAATATCTCTAGGTGTTTGGATTTCAGAATCCTGGTCATTACAATCCAGAATATTAAATGACTACTAGACACAAGAAATACGTTCGGCTCCCGGAAAATGTAGTGACCTAAAATATGTTTTTTGCATTTAGCCTTAGAAATAGTTCGCTCGTAGCTGTCGACACAAGCAGCTGTGTGTTATTTTGTCGGTGCGAGTCACGCAATAGTCTATTTTTCAATAGCAATTGTTTGAAGCTCGTTCGCTTTTGCTGTTACCCCGTTAGAAGTAAACAACTAGTCAAGAAGACGAAAAGATTCAGCTTCCCACATGGATAGCCGAAACCATCAATGGAAAAATCGCGAGTTTTGTGAAATCGATGGACGCGGATCCTACTTAGACGATCGCTATATACCGTATAGCGGAGGAAAAATCTATGTTCATCATGTTCAAATCAGAGGGTTCGATGCTTTATTGTTTGCTACACAACCGTGAATAGTTAATTTTCAATTGTGCCGATGGAAAATCAGTCGAGGTATGCATGTCGCCTGCAGCGGGTAACCTTTCAGTATGTGTGAGTTTACGTCCTACCGTCAGAAGTCCCGGATAGCGATCTAGCATTGGTGCTACGGAAATACGGATGAAAATTTACAGCTGCCATGGGCCTCGATTTGTTGACAGGTGTGCGATGTCTATGTATGGAAGAAAAGAAAAGGACATTCACAACTCTCTCTGCATTTCCTCAATCGAAAGTCGAACACATGTATTTTATCAAGGGAACAAAAATGTGTGTTTCCTTTGTAAAGACAGAGGGGCATCGGATGAATTCCTGTCCTAAGCGGAAGGATAGAAACAGCCAGTACACCAACAAACGGAAGAAGAAAAGCAGCTACGGAATGAGGAAGGGACCAGTGCGTACGCTGGTGTAGTGACTGGAGGCGCATCGCCAAACGAGGAAGCGGTGGACGTCCTGGAAGAAGAGATAGTGGTGATGGAAATGACGTCCCGGACCGATGTCAATCATACAAGGTCTGGCACAACCGGCTTATTGGTATTAGTGAAATGTGAAAATGGCTAGTGGTTGTCGTATTTCACCGCAATGTTTATCTTTTTACACGAAACAGCTGTTTTCTGTGACGACACATCTGCTATTCGCAGTATGGAATGTTGTGCTGTCGTGACATCGGCATTCGGTTGCTCAGCAATGTTTACAACATTTTTGCTTCTAACACCAGCAAGCTATTTGTTGTTCCAAACCTTGTATGATTGACATCGGTCCCGGACGCCGGGAAAAACGGTGGAGAGGAAGCAAGTGCTGCTGAGAAACAGCAACCGCCGGGTTTCAAGTTCAAAAATGATGCGTATTGCTACTACAAATTCGGGAAAGTGGTCTATACCGATAAGGAGCGGATAAGTAGGTCAGGCGGCAGGCACTGCTGAAAGAAAAAAATTGGAAGAAGTAAGGGAGTTGAGGGTACGGATGAAAGCGGATGCTTAACTAAAATTGCCTAACAACCTATTGGAAAAATAATGTAGCCTTATTAAATGTTTAAATCAATTTTTTTAGGTTCCACGTTAGTTTTTTTTTGTAGCGGTGCCGGTGGTGTAGTGGTAAGCGCGATTATCTCTCACCGCAGCAGGCCTGGGTTCAATCCCAGTCGGCGCCACCGGGAAGTAAAGCCGTTGGTTCCCGGTTCATGAATTGATGAGTCGATAGGTAGGGTCCAGGTGTGGGAGCTGCCTCCCTGGCATCGGTAACATTGGTGCTCAGCACGTAAAACAAGATCGACAAAAAAAAAAACAAAGCAAGGGAAAAATCTAGATCTTTTAATTGTTTTTGAATTTCTGACTAGACTGGAATGTGTTTTACTTAGAAATTAACATCTTGTTGAAGTAATCCTACATTATTTAAATAAACCAACTGACAAGTCAACGCTCAAGTTAAAACTTCCATACGTTTTGAAAATACTGAATATTTTCAATGAGTTTCTGAACCGCCAACTTTGACGGCACAAAATTAAAGGAGCAAGTCTTTTGTGATTTTTTTTTGAAATATTTCGAAATTGATCAAATTCCTTGACTAATTTATAAATACAGCAAACCTGTGTTCCGATACTGATGATGCGGTTCATGGTTTGTTTATTCCAGAGTATGATTTCAGTTTCGCATCGAAACAAAAAAGGATGAACCAATTTTTGCTAAACGATTATCTGAAGCAACATAAAAAATTGAGTGTACGTGACTGTGAAATTGGATGATTTGCGTTGGCAGTTCCAAGAGCGTATCCATTCATTTCGTTCTAAAATATACAGCCTCTCTGACACAGACCTCATCGCACTCAGACCGGATCTAATGTGTATATACGTGTAGCGTAGGCGAGTGGTCCATGCTCGGTCAAACAAGCTACCCCTCTAGTTTGTGTCCACATATCCTGAGGGTCAATACTGGGCTTATACTCCAGTCCAGGCTCAGAATACATATCACATACAAGCCAAACCTAACTTCACACCGAAATTGGGTGAAGTTGAACGACAATTTATCTTCTGCTTGTGTTCGTGATTTATCGTCGATGAATTTGTCGTCCTCGGTACTGATAGAATCATTCCTTTAATGCAGTAATACCTTCCTGGATTTATTTGCATTTTATTTTAGTGATTAAGTGCTATGATATAGATTACGAGAACACCGTGCTAAGCTATATGAACAGCACTTTCGTTTAAAACTCGCTTCAATTTAAAGGGGAAATTTTCTATGATGCATTTTTCCTCAATAGCGCTTGCTCGTTGCTTTCAGCGAGAGTTTTCTCATTAAAAAGTAGCATTAGTTTTTCCTCTATAGAAAGTTGTACCACCCTAAAGCGCAATTTACGTGCAGATATCAACCTTGGTTAAAGAAAAGCCCTCGGGTAGGAATTTATTTATCAAAGGTAGACAACAACAGGATGCTACTTTAACAACTTGACGTGATTTTCACTTAGAAGGAAGCTGCTGCTATTAGTCAAATAAGTCCATTGGAATAACCTGGAAATGCAATCATACCTTTTCCATCTCGTTGTGCCTATTTTGGTTACGTAGTAGAAAAGGAAGCATGTTCGAATTTTCGGTTTGAATAAATAAAATGAAGCCATCAGTATCCACTTGAATTAATGCACAAAGGAACGTTCCGCTTTCCATTTTTCACTTGGTGCGTGACATTAGAGCACGGTCTCTGCGAAAAGAAAAATAAGCAGATGAATGTTGATACATTATCAGGTAAAATGTGTATGCATGTAAATTTATGGAAGAGGCCACGTTTTTTGATCTCCGCCAGCTCATCTACATGATTTTCCGTTTTTAACAGAAACATTTCCTTGTTAAGCTGGCATTTCATTTGCTCGTTTTTAATGGCATGCTGAAAGCTTCTTTAAATATTTTTAGCATTTCCCAAGAGATGCCATTTAAAGAAAATTGCCTCAGGGTCAAAAGAAAAATACTAAAATTAATTTTCACAAGCTGAAAGCATCATGAAATTATTCAGCAGGACGAATCCGAATCCACAAAGTGCCACGCTGTTTCTTTGTAGCCATTGTGACGTATCGTTTGATAATTTATTTATTGCTACATTCGCAGAAGATCAGCTTAGGGTCGAGGATTGCCAGCCATGGACAAAAATATACATGTTTGTAATTGTAAACTAAACTAAATCTTATTATTATTGTAATAAGTATTGTGAAAAAATTTAATGAATTACTTGACGTTTCAATTATCCGGTAAAAAATTAATATGTTTTGACGGCAGCCTTATGAACGCTCACTTAAAGTTAGTTCAATGCAAAATTACCAATAAACCTGCTTGCTCTGGAGCAACAAACTTTTGAAACTGAGCAATATCAAATTTTATATTGTTCTGGTTTTATCAGCAAACAAAAAATGTTTTTATCTTTTAAGTTTTCTATTGCTTCTTTCCACTTGATCATTTTAAGTAGTTTATTGCTCCTGACCAAGCAAGTTTATTGTTGAATTATAATAAGGTGTGAAGTCTTTAACATTTCGATTATTTTGTTATTTTCATTTAAAGTTGCTATTCAATCCACAATGTATCGGCACTGAATTTATACAACATTTGACAATTTGCTCTTGCATTGATTTGCCGCTAAACGACCTAGTGCAAAAAAAAAACAATGTCTGATCAGTCAATATGACTTGAAAACGCCGCAAGAAAGCCATTAAACGCAAGTCTTAAGCCCGCATTAAAAGCCATAATAACCAAGAAATGGCGCATAAAAAACGCATAATCAGGTTAAAATTGACGTTAAGCACGAAAACGAATCAACTCGTAAATGTTAATAATAAGTAAGTAAAAACACTGAATGGCCTTAAAACGATGAAATACGGCTTCCTACTTTCAGGTTGAATCCAACATGTTTTCGATTTTGACGTTCTGGCACCTATCGGATTTGCATGCTGCGTGCTTGCTCTCGGACGAAATGCGCTAGTCGAATGATTTCGTTGTCGTGTTTGTGCGTTGTGGTTGTGTTTCAGAAATCAAGCATTAGGTCCTAAGTAACATTGACAGATTCTTTTCGTCGACTTTCTCTTTGCATCCCCACGACCATGTAAAGACATTCCCAGGTATTTTCAGCACACAGATCGATAAAAGAAGCTGATCACATTAAGAAACGGTTATGTGCTCAAATTATTAACGAAACAGAAAGTCGACGAAGTGAATCAATCAATGTTACTTAGGACCTAATACAATGTTCAGCTTGAAATGCAATCTAAGTGTGCCGTGGTCGCTATTATACGCATTTGTTTTCTGTCGCAGAAGTTGTAGGTTCTGATAAAAATTTCAAAAGTGTATTCACATTCTAAGTTTTATGTAGTTGACGAAATCGTAGCCGAGTAATAAATTAGAAAAGTTAGAAATGTGATCGTATTTCTGCAGGTCGTATGCGTATCTGGTAACGGCATTAAATACCAAGTTTAATTTCTTTATATTTGTCTTAGAAGTTAAACTTAAGAGAATATCCCCGTATAAAAATAACGGAACGACCAAGGATCTAGCCAGCTGAAGTCTGATATTTTGAGGCGTGGAGTGACGTAACAAAACTAGGGAGTGAAGCGTACAATAAACTTTGCTGCACACAGCATTGACTTGAGCATTCCAGTTGAGGTTGCAATCCATTACAATACTAAGATTTTTAATTGTGTCAGAATACATAATGATATCACCACTCACTTTAACTAATGGGATATCCTGAATGATTGTTTTGATCTAAAAATAATAGTTTGTGTTTTGCCCTGTTCAAAATAAGACCATTGGTTTCACACCATTTTAAGATATTTTCTACATCACTATTTAATAATGATATAGTTTCAGAAATATTATTCAATTTTCCAGAGATGTATAGTTGCCAGTCATCTGCATATAAGTGAAATTTACAAATTAATAAAACGTTGGGCATATCATTGATGAACATTATGAACATAATAATTCAATGAATCAGCAGTGACGTCACCACCACCAACATTCATATTTGAACCTTTTAACCCGAGTCGCTTAATATTATTCCAAAGTTTTTTAGCAGGAAGAAATGCACTAAGTTGGGAAGCAAAGTATTCAAAGTTTTATTAATGCTGATAATATGAAATGATGATGATATGAATACGTAATAATAAGTATTCAAAGTTTTATTAATGCTGAAGATAAGAAATGATGATAATATGAATACGTTTCAGAATGAAGTTCATGTTTTTTATACATGGTGTTGTTGTAAAAGTTTGTATTCGTATTCGTATTCCATTAAGTAATGAAATTGTTCAAAGATGTGATAAAATAAGAGATTTGGGAGTTATTCTAGATCCTAAATTAAAATGTGTGGATCATTATAACACATTAATCCATAGAGCAGGCAATATGCTTAATTTTAAAAACGTTTTGGTTGCCACTTTAAAGATAATTACACAATTAAAACGCTTTATGTTGCCTATGTGAGGCCAATATTTGAATATTGCAGTGTTGGTTGGTCACCTTATATGAAAAGGCATGAAGAACGAATAGAGTCAACCCAAAAGCAGTTTTTATTATATGTACTACGTAAATTGGGATGGACAGCATTTCCTCTTCCATCTTATAAACCACGTTGCTTGTTAATCAACATGCAGGCATTAAATGAGCGTCGAGATTATGCTATGGTCTCTGCCGTGAACAATAACGCTTCGCAACGCATTGACTCAGATTATTTATTACCAAGACTTAATTTTTATGTACCTTCTCGTCAATTGCTTAATCGAAATTTGTTCGCGGTAGATCGCCACCGCACTAACTACGCGAAATATGGACCAATAAGTCAGATAATGTCTGTTTATAATCTGCACTGTGAAATGATCGACCTAAATATGCCTCCGCTCGAATTGAAAAAATAATTCGAGTTACTATGAAATCATTGATTAATATAATATGTTATAATGCTATTTTTGATTGACAAATAAATAAATAAATTAAAATTAAAGAAAAATAAGTATACAAACCAATTTTGTTTTACAGTAATCCTCCAAAAAGTGCGGTCAATCGGAACCATACAAATGGAAATCGCCTAAATGATACACGCAGCATCTGGTATTTGGCTTAATTGGTTCCAACGTGGAATATTTCGTGATCCGGGCAATACAAAACGCTTTTGGTTGTGTCATAGTTGTTCTGTGGGTCAAGGCCTTTTTCTCACTACCCAACGCTAGTGTGGTCAACAAATATGTTGAAGGAAGTTACTGTCTTCGGAAAAGGTGTGGAAGTAAGATCTTCTGGATGATGATCAAATGAGTAGACAATGTTCCCGGCGAACTTCATCCCACTCAAAATTGAATTTTTGTTTTAATAATTTCGGGGTTTCACGATTCCACTCTATTTTTTTATCGTACATTTGTGATCTTACATACTAACCCAGGCCTCCACTTCGGTTATTATTTTTACGGTTTATGTCCGGTAAAACATTGACTTTACTGGAATGTCAGTAAATAATTCCTAAATTTTCGTAATATACCGTATGCATAACGTTCTTTTACTGAACTACCAGTAATTCTAAAAAAAATACTGTATACCGAAAAAAGTCGGTAAATAAATGCTGATATAATTTACGGGACACTTCATCAAAAGCACGTTGAAAATTACTGACCGCAACAGCAAAGAAAATAGCATCGAAAATAGCTTGACATTTTCATTTGGTCGCAAACTTAGTGTGCATACGGTCGCCATTTTCAACATCCTCCGGACTCACCATTTCGATTGCTGTTGCGCTTATTTTTGGATTGTTTTCTCGTGAAAAAGTAAATACAATAATGGATTCAATTGTTGCTCATCAGCAGAAGTGGATGTAGGAGTGGAAGAACTGTTCCGTAAGTAGATTTTATGGATGGTATTTTTTTTTCGCTGAGACTGTAAAATGGCGGTCGTAGAGATAAAATGTATTTTCTGTCGACGCTCCGTGCTAGGATATGTGGAAGGGCTCTGTCGTGATGTGAATAGGCCTATCCGGAAAGGCGAACTAAGTCAGGATTTTTGTTTATTTGATTGCATTTTTGCTCAATGCCACATGCGATATCAAAATTTGTCGAGCTTAAAGCGGCATATTTTACATAAACATCCTAGAAATAGAGCAGCTCCTGATAACGTTGATAAAGACGTCAATATAATATCCTTGTATTGTTATATCAATATAACGTTGATGAAGACGTCAATATCAATTTCCTTGAAAATCTCGCGGTTGAAGTTTCAAAACCGGTAAAGTTTGTAGGTACCCGCAAGAAAATTCGCCAGGTGAAAGAGTTAGCTAAGTCAGTTACGGTAAACAAAACCTTCTCATATGAGCCAATAATCGATACCTTGTAGTTAATTTTTCGTGACCCTTGTAATAGAAGCTTGCTCGCTCACGGCGAATCTACCCAGGAGACTCCTGGGGTTCGAGAGTATAGCTCGTTCAAGGTAGGATTGCTCTATGAGTTCAGCAGCTATTTCCAACGTTACCCCAATGCTAATACACTCGCGGTGTACCAGGACGACGTGGAGCTATGAAACGCCTTGAGCTCACGTGCGGGGAAAAATTAAATCGCCAATTTTTGTTTTAAGGTTCAGAACATTCTCGATAAATGGATTAGTTCTTCATAACAATGTTCCCTTTAATATTTACCATTACCATATTAACCATTGGTTAGGGACCTCCAGAAGCTCAAGGAAGATGTGACAATTTATTGGTCTGAATCATTTGCATAACAAGCAGTACTAACAATGTTTGTGGCAGATACATTAGCCGTCCATGATGTATTTGGTCTCCTCAGCCCAAGTGCCACTTTTTTCTGCCGAATTTGTACAATTCCGCGACCCGTGTTTCGAGAGGGTTCAAACATAACATTTCCTATTAGAACGCTTGAGTGGTATGAAGAAAACCTACAAGCTGTTATGGCGGCCATGATTAAGCCATCTCAATGTGGTTTGAAAACTAGTGGCTGATTGCTGAACGATCTAGCAAATTATCACATTACGAGTTATTGGACATTGGACCCAAAGCATGGCCTCGCCGAAGGAGTCATTCCGGTCACTATTCTTCCTGTGTTAAGTCAATATTCTCGGGAACTGGGTTGCACGAAAGAATTCATTAACAATCGAATCGACACCTTCAACTATGGAAACTCTGATCGGAAGAATCGCCCCATGCCCAACGTCACCATCGAAATGCTGCATACACCTGCTGGTCAAAGATTAAAACAAACAGCAGCTGAAAACTTTTTGCTGTTGACGTTGTTTTCGTTGTTGTTTCGTCATCGAGTGCCTAAAGACTGCAAATGTATGATCATGATGGGTCACTTGGTCAATATAGCAAGAATTGTGCTATCCCCTGTTGAATCCGAAGATATGATAATATGGCTTAAAGAGCATGTACGCCTATTCCGTGACATCTCTTACGAGAATTTCGACCGACGAATCAACAAGCATCATCATCTAAAACACTATGGGGATTGCTTGAGACATAGTGGTAGTGCCAAGCAATTCAATTGCATGCCTTACGAGCAAAATAATAAGCCAGCTAAAAGGCAAGTATCTAACTGCCGAAACTTTCGGAATATATCTAAGAGTTTAGGTGAACGTCAAAGCTACAGCATGGTTGTAGACTTACAATAATAGTTATTCAAAAATAGATAGTTCGTACTTTGACGCGAAGCGCTGTGGATTATGAGATGCTCGATGACCCTGGAGGAATCGATTTTGCTTACTGAGCAGAAAATCATGGATTTAACCCCAAGCTCTTCCACAGCACAATAAATCGCCACCATCATTTGTATATTTGATATTGAACATTCACCTCGGAAACTATTTGCATATCAACGAAAACGTAGTCGTGTTTTGTCGCGAAGCGTTATGGTTCTGAGATGTTCGATGACCCTGGAGGGATCGTTTTTGCTTACTGAGCAAAACATCATGGGTTTAATCCCAAGCTCTCCGTCATGACTCTTAAAATTCATGATCGCTCAACAAAATGAATATGTTCTTTCGATAGCCGGCTTGATTAAATAGACAACAAATAAACAATACATACTTTTGGATGCATCGTCAACTTGAGGTGAATCCTAACCGAATACCCTACCCAACCCTCCAACTCCGTAGCACTTATGAGGGTGTCGCTAAGTCGGTGGCCTCTCGTTAAGTAAGTACTACATCAACATTTCCTTCCCTATCCCTACTTATGGTAAAGATGGGCGTGGCCGGGAATAGCGACAGTCATGTTACTCTTGTTTAGATTGGAACCAATGTTTACTCCCCAGCATTATTCCTGAAAGTAGTCTAACTGAGAATTTCAGAAGAGACGTGAGTGTCGCTAGTATCCAATCTACGAAGTATATCATGACAACGCTAACGCTACCGCGAACGAAATCAATGCTTCCTTAGCCGACGGATTTGTTCACGTCAATGAAGTTTTTCAGCGAACAAATTTTTCATTCTGGACCGACCTTAATATCAGACAGATGCACGTCGTTCCTGTCATCGAACTGTGAATATCATGTTTCAGTTTCGTTCACCTTCTCCGAGCGCTTCCTCTTTTGCAGATAATTCCTGTCAATAGTAACGTATTTCCACTAGACTTCCTCTCCAGCTACTGCACCTACCAGCCTTGGAAGTCCAGTTCATTCTATCGCCTTCGTCGTCGTTGACCAGAGGCTGAACCACATCAAGCCAATAAAACCAGTCATCGTGCGAACAAAATTCGGAACTAAACCAGTCATCAAAAAGTGAATCATTCCTGCGATCCAGTATCATGCACTATATCAACGTTGCATTCCTATAAATACTAATTCACGTAACACCTGTTACCTCCTTCGGGAGGACCTAATTGAACTTGAAAATGTATACAGGGAATTATTTTACATTCACGATATTAACTCTGGAGCCCCGACGTTGGGAGATCACCTTAATGTTGATGTTTACCTTTGTTGTGTTTTGATTTGACTAATTCGCATACATGGGTGGTTTGATGGTCATCATCTACACGGAGAAACCAAACTACCTAACGGTAGGTATGTTATACCCATCCCACCTATAAAACAACGCAAACTGAATGAAATAATTTGTGTGCATCGTTTGACGGAATATTTTACCCTTTCTATTGCAGAAAACGAAGGCATCGATAGTATCGAAATTTTCGTCGAGTTGAACGATTGTGATTTTGAAAGAGAGCTTCTAACAGATCCTATCATTGAAGAAGTATTCGAAGTCGAGGAGTTGAAGGATGTCAATATGACAAATGATTCGCCAAACAATAAAGAGGATACGGAGCAGGAAAGCGATAGTGAGAGCGATCGCTTGTCTCAATCGATACCACCGATCAAATTAACCCGTACAAGGGCATTAGATTAGAGAAGGTATGTATTGGCTAAAAAGTAGAAGGGTCTGTGCCTAGGGGCACGAACGGAAGCTTGACGCAGGACCGCTAGTGGACGGAACAAATATGTTGAGCATTTAGTTCTGTTAATTGATCGATAATCTATTATCTTAACTCTTTCCGTTTTTGAATTGTTGGCCCTGAAAAGGGCCGGTTGTCTTTCAAATGGTGGCCCTGGGAAGGGACGTTATTTTGTGTGTGTGTCCTTTTGACCGTTTGGGACGGCTACCTTGTAGCTGATGAAAAGTGATTATTGATAGGTACCTGTAATTTAAAAGTTTGCTTGAGACCTTAAATTCTGAATGATGATATTACTATTCACCTATATCAGTAAGTATATGCCGATGGTCACTGAACCAAAACACTTGCCGCCCGTTTAATGAAATCTTATTCAGGGTCAAGCAAAACTAATGATTCCTAAGATTGAATGACAATCAAGTCGAATGATTTTATGATCAGCAATAAGTTATTTTTGTTTATTTTTCCAAATATTTTTTTTACAATGTCATCCGATAATCAGTCTCATATTAACAGGCACATTAAGCGTATGTTTTTCATCATGAACCAAAATGAATATATTTCTTCATAGCTCCTTTATGAAAATCATTCTATTTCATGTTTATCACCATCTTTCGGTTATTCATCATATCAGTTAGCAAATGTTGGCGAGCAAACAGCATTGTGACTGCAAGAGTTTATTTATCCTGTGGAAAAAAAGTGTTTCATTCGTAGTAATTTGTGAGAAATTAGACGAGCAGTGGTAACTATGGTGATAATATGACATCCGTTGACGAGAAAACTCGAGTGGTAGACTAGAAATTCTACCACATTTACACCGTTGCCTTACAAATTGGTATACCCGCAGCCATAGTTCTTGCATTGTTCGGTTGATCCTTTGCTCAATATTTCTCATATTTTTTATTAACTAGTTTCTTTATGTTTTATAGATAAACATTACCCCGCAGAAAGTTTTGGTACGTTAATTAAGATCTATACTTATGTAATGAAGTACATGTCTAAAGTAATAATAATCTTATTTTTTTATTTAATATTATAGAAACATTTCATTTAAGATGACTCATGTAATCTCAACAGTAGAAAGAAGCATTTATTTTCGTTTTTATTGATTAGTGGCCAATTCGTTTCGTACTTATTATCAAATTAACAACATTTACACTTAAGGCCCAAACGCAATGACAGCGGAAGCGGAACGGCAGCGGCAGCGGAAAAGCCCGATCTGAGTAAGCCTACTTGTCGGCTTGAAAACTAGTTAGAATCAAATCGACTTCGGTTAGGCGTCTTGATGTCATTTGTGACAACTGTCAAACTTTCCGTTTCCGTTCCGCTTCCGTCCACATTGCGTTTGGGCCTTTAGTAATGCTTATAACTGGTTGAAATGGTTATGTAATTATTTATTTCAATCATATTTCTGAAAACCAAATACCTCTATTAAGCCAACTACATAGATATGGGCATCATTTAAATAGGATCTGATTGGGATTTTTCGTTACATGTCTGAATATTGATTTTTTTTTAATCTGACCCAAGTATAGAAATTAAAGACGTAGTCCTACGCCAAAAAAATAAGTTGGAAGATAAACCCTGATTGAGGTAAACACACGAATCGATCGAACGATTTTACTATCTAATTTAGCAAATTAGTTTACCACCGAGCAAGCATCTTACGCAGGACAATGCCTTAAAGGCATTACGATACTTGCTTGGTAATAGACGTTGGACAGTTTGATGTTTAGTTATTTTTTTCCGAAAAAAAAACGAACATTAGTTCGTACTCACTGATTCCAAGAGTAAATCGGGTTAACCGATTGTTGCGAGATTGACGAAAAGCAACAGTTTCCAGTTTTGTGAACGTCATATTTCGATAACAGTGACGTTAAAAAATCCTTAACGGAGAAAACATAATTGTACAGCAGCATACGTTTTGTTGTACGTAGTAGTTTAAGGTTAAATTCTCTTAGTTGGCTTATGTTTAGCATTACGAGTTTTAACATCGTTTACTTTTATTATGTTTAGTGTTTTTAATGTGCATGAACATACTTACATACTTACGTGTCGTGTTTTTCGGTAGTTAATTCTGTCCGTATTCGCTATATCCGTACTGTTCATCAATTACGTGTAATACCTTTTTGTGTGTACAATTTGTGAAACTTTAAATAGAATAAGGTAATTTTCCACTAGCGCAGATTGTATTAAGCTTTGCACTTTCACTCGCACATTGAATGTTTTACCTTTGGTCCCGATTACTGACGTTTTAGACGTAGCGGCTCACCGAAAAAGGGGTAACGACACGGCAGCCCAACGTTGTGGTGCGATGCAAACGAACGTTGCGACACCGTTCTACATTTTCCACAAATTCAGTTCGTGATGACATACAAAAACTAAAGTGTTATTTATTTAATATTGGTATGAGTTTTAGGTGATCAACATTAATCGAATTTTCAAAGGTGTTAAGTGATGGAACTCTTGACGCAGAATTCAAGGACGGATGATAAGGTCCTGAATAAGATACAGGCAATCTTGTGTAAATTTTTGCAGTCTTATTTTGGAATGTACTAAGCTGTTTTTTTTAATGCATGTACAACATATAATAATTATTCATTTTAATTTCAGGCGCCCCTCTGCATTTCACAAAAACCTTACTGCCGTATCCCTTGTGTAGTCCTATACATCATTGCGAGCTACGACCCCGGATATTCTATAAGCATTGTGGTTTACCCCACACGCTAGAAGGAGTCATCGTCACTCAGGACAGTTGCACTATCATTTGGAATACCTTGTTCGAAAATCGTCTTATCGGATTATTAACAGGAACAAGCATACTCTCGTCGATACACAACCTGCAGCTGCAACAGTAAGCAATGAGGTAGAAGATGCTGCTGTGGATATGGAAGAATTGGTAATTATTACTTTTCATTTAATGATTTAACCCGTAGGTACATCCTCATCGTATTTCGAAAATCGAAAAAATGAAAATTAACCTTGCTATTATGTCGTCAATTCTCAACAGATTTTGATATAACTTGTTCAATCGATCACATCTCTCTTCTAGTTTTAATTTATGTAAAGTTTGAGGAGAAGTTATGCATCCAATTTGAAATATTTAACCATTTAGTGGGTTAAGTACCTGCTTTTCGGGGGGCATTGTTACATATTTAAAAATCGAGGCATAAACTAGAAGAGATTTATCGATTGAGCAAGTTTCATCAAAATCCGTTGATAATTGATAAAATGGTAGAACCATTAATTTTCATTTTTTCGATTTTCAAAATACGTTGGGGATGTACGGGCTAATAAATCATAAGTTCACATTGTCTCTACAATTTGAACAAATTGTGATAATTGTAATACAATTTTTTTTTATTGTATTGCTGTTAATTTCTACAAAATGTTTTTTTTTTACGAAGTAACTGTTATCTCTTTACTCGATTTTATAGATCAACGAACTGAAGTTTATTTGTCCAGGCCCAAGTACAAGGAAACGCGTAGAGGAGTTATGATTACAAACGTTTAGTGTTTGTAATACATTTCGCGAGCGTGGAGAGTATGAT
Source organism: Ochlerotatus camptorhynchus (assembly GCF_037179485.1). Classification (NCBI taxonomy): domain Eukaryota; kingdom Metazoa; phylum Arthropoda; class Insecta; order Diptera; family Culicidae; genus Ochlerotatus; species Ochlerotatus camptorhynchus. The sequence goes on from NW_027040739.1 coordinate 805,284, forward strand.
CTGTTTTTACAAGACAACCCTGTGGCAACATGTTTTAATGGGGAACTGGTATGATTATTTTGCTAGCAGTCATTGTAGAAACAAAAGTTATGTATATTATTAATTTCAGCTCACTTTTGACTTTCAAAAGTTGCACCCTCACGCTCCAGAATTTTAGGCGAAGTTTAAGACTCTCCAATCCAAAGTTCTAACAACATTTTCGGATTTGCTGACGCATGTGAATAATGGTAAACCATGATTTGAAATAATAATTCATTTTATATTACATGCTGAATTTGTCTGCAGAAACTGTTAGAGTATTAAGCATTATGCGTCTTAAGAATCCCAGCCGCGGAGTTAAGCGCATTCGCGATGCCAATTCATCAAAAGAAAATCCCTTGACCGGAATCGTGGAATGGAACCAGGTAAACATTGCATTAAAAACGTCTGTGCTATTTTTCTTTCCTCAGTTAGAAAGCCAACTCGTCCTAAACATGACAGTTTGAAGCGAAATTCGACTTACCACCTAACGTTATTTATTTTTGTTCAAGTTTTTATCTTATCGACAAATCATCCGATGAACAGAGATCTGGCCTCACTGGCCCTGCGTTCGGTCGTTGTTTTTTGTAGGACTGATATTAAGAAACTATTTCGTGAGTTTAAGCCGGTGTTAAATATTTTAATTTGATGGAAGTGTTAGCATTAAGTGAAATACAGTACAGGTCAACGAGTTTTAGTGAAAACGGTGTCTAAATATGGACAGGAGTCCTAATTTATGTTGCTCTGGAAAGGGAAAGTTTGAGTCAGCCATATTTTTTTTTGTCTATACTTCGGATACGTGGATCGCAGTATAATAACGGGTGTGAGTGTGTGTATTGACAGCAAAATATCTCCTGATGCCACTTCTACCGTGAGACGAAGCTTATGCTCTAGCTGTGAGGAATTTTGTCTGCCCGGAGTATTTGGACTAAATACATAATCGCAAAGGAATCAGCTAAGTATCATGTTTCAAACTAAAATATTGTCAAAAATTCTCGAGTAGCTAATACTGTGATATTGTGAATTAGGCAGATACAAAATTAGTTATGTGTGTGTGATGTTTTGTTTTGTTGGTGTGCTTGATTTTTACTATCCTTTCTCCCAACTGGAAATTCTTATTAGAAACGGTCGATCTTTGCTGGAGTGGGAAAGTGTGAGCGCCGAAATTGTGTTTCGTGGTAGTGGTAGAAGAGCTCATCTAACTGCACTGTGCGCTGTCCTGGTCGGGCGTGTTTTGCGATGGTGTGAGAGAGTAAACTTGCTCTAGTTGCTTCTTTCATACCGGCGTGAGTGCCGGCCGGCGCACAGTGTAGGAATGCTTTTCCCCTCAAGGGAGAACCGTTACGGGTTAAAGTGAAGAGCTGTGACATCTTTATTCTCGGAACCACTTCGAAACTTTACGTGAATTTTATTCTATGACTAAGAGTGTGAATGAACCCAAAATGCATGAGTGAATGTGAATGGGGCATACGTGATACCAGTATGTATTGTATAATGGTAATTTTTCAAATTTGTACCGTTCTGATTCATATTACGAACACGCTCAAATTCTGAGCACTTGTGTTTTTGTATGGGACGGATTTTGAAAAATTTTCTTTTAGGATGTCCATATTACGATAAGTCGTGAGTTTAAATACATGCTGAGCGGATCAGCAATATTTTAGGTAAAAAAGGTGTTTTTCAAAGGATGATTTTAACGCACTGTTCGGAATTTGAATCAATACGGTAAATCGCGCGATGATCGAGACGTTTCCGTCGGATAAGATTATTTTGCGGCCGAGTGTCTAGGAAGCTATGGAAACCAAAATGGCTCTTGATTTGGTTTTATGCCCTTATAGTATAAACCACCATCGCACTTCGTGAGTTGCCCCAATAGAACCCTTGCTTTTGGTTTGAATCAGTACAAATTCGTTCTATTATATATAAAAAAAAAGAAGTATACATATTCATTTTCTTCCGAACTAAATAAACCACCATCACACTTTGTGAGTGGCCCCAACAGCATCCTTGCTGTTGGTTTAAATCGGTTCAAACCGCTTATAATTAATTATTTTGGTCATTGATAAAATAAAATAAACCATCATCACACTTTGTGAGGGGCCCCAACAGTATCCTTATTGTTGGTTTAAACCGGTATACACACATCTAATAATGATCTACATCTCTAGACAGCCGGCTGTTTAGAGCATAAATCGAAAACACTTATAAAAAACTACACAAAACAAAAGATCGCATCACTTATCAAGGTGAATCCTGATCCAACGAACCTAACCCACTAACAAAACCTCCTTCCTGTGACTTTTGTGGGATGCAGAGGTAAACACGGTCCCAAAACAACAAAAGTCACACACTAACATTCCTTCCCTCTCCCACCTGATTGCAAGGACGTGGCCGGTGACGTTATTGATCTTTAAAGGTAGGAGTCACTGGAACATGTACACTGAGAATGGCAGGTTACTCCCAAGCCCCATTCAGTTGATTCTTTGTACAATTTCACTGGTTCAGATCAATCACGGAGTGCAACTATCGATACGTGCAGTCAGACTAAGCTAAGCTAAGCTAAGCTATCGACAAATCATCCGATGAAGAAATTTAGAAGTGAAGCTAAACGAAATTAATTAATTTACCGTCTTATTTGATTACAGGTTGATGATCCGATTCCGATGACAAATAATGATGTACCTGTCCTATACATGAGGGGCAAGTTTCCGGAAGATAACGCAAGCGGGGTAATCGTATAGAAGAACTATGCCGTGTCAATGGAACAAAATTTTCGATACTGCTTCGAATTTTTTTGTCAAGCCATGGTGGTCTTCAATGCATCCGGTCAACCCAGTGACAAACAGCTCATTATATTTATTATGGCGACATTTATGATTAACCATCTGACGACAACAGGAGAGAAATTCATGCGCAATTTGTATTAACGCATGGTGCTTCGGACAACAACACGAGTAAGAATAGCAAGAAGAATGTTAAAGTAGAGTTACAAGAGTAAAAAGAATGATAAAGCTAGTAAGAGTGAACATAAGTAGCACATCATTCCGTCGCGCACGCTGAGCCGGTCAAGTCGCATCGGTCTCGTTGTACGACACTAGTATTTGAGTTTTTGAGATTTTCCCCACGCGAGGGTTTTTTCTCGCCAAAGTTAGTTGGCATAGTGTTAATACAACTAGTGCGCGAGTGAGGAAGCCTTTAACCATACGCCGAGCGCTTTGATTACGGTCTAGCTTTAATCATCATCATCGCATCATCACATCATCCCATTGATAGCAACAACGAAAGCACGTGAAATTGCCTATCGAGGCGACCGAGGCACACCAGCTATCAGGTTATCGACCCAACAGCCGTTGGGGCAAACAATAGCATCTCACCAGTCTCTGCCGCCTCAGTGCAATAGGTATATCGTGTCGCTTTGTTTTCACCAGTATCGCATCTCCCCGCATGGTCCAATATTAGATTAGGTTGGGTCATAATGAGAGTGATCCAAAATTTTGCAAATAGTATATATCTATAATTTTTTTTTTCTTGATTTTTTTTCTCGTACTATTTTTAAGTAGATCATAGTTAGGGTGATCCAAAAAAAATTGCAGTATATATTTTTTTTCTTTTTCTTGGTTTTTTCTTTCTTTCGTATTACTCTTTAGTAGAGTAAAACTATATCAATTTTTCTTTGTATTTTTTAATTTTTTTTAGCATTTATTTTTTTTTTTTTTTTATATAATTTGAAATTACTGTAATTATTTGTAAAATATTTATTAAAAACACCATTGCGGCGATATTTAACCGCAATGGATGAAAATGATAACGGCGGGGAATGGTCGCTTTCCATCTCAGAGGACGAAACTCTTAATTCCACCTCACACGAAAGTCTCGAGGAAGTTGTGGAAGTGGAAACCCTTGACGTTCCAGTTGACTCGCTCTCCAGCAAAAATACTGGAGCATATCCCAAGAAAAGGTATGGCCCACAACCCTCTCCCCCACCATCTCCTCCTCGTCCACCTGCACCCCCACACCATTGCCCCCGAAAACCTCTGCGCTCCCCCGCCTAAAGGCTTACCCAGAAGCCAAAGGCCCATGGGTTGTTTTTTTCCGACCCAAACAAAAACCTTTGAACACCAATAAAACTGCGCGTTACCGTTGATGACCGGAAGCAGGCTAACCAAATTGTTGCGTGCGAGCTTTTTTCATTGGAATACCAAGTCTACATACCCAGTAGTGAGGTAGAAATTGAAGGAGTGGTCACCGAAGCGAGTTTGACTAGTGATGATTTCTTGGGTCCCGATTCCTTCGGAATCTTTAAAAACCGTGCTCTGCCGAAGGTGAAGATATTCGACTGCCTTCAAATGCAGTCAGTATCCGTATTAGGCTCCAAAAAAAAAACTTATTCCTTGTCAAACTCGTTTCGTGAGACCTTTTCGGGTTCAGCGTTACCTCACTACGTTGCTATTGGCAAGGTTCGGCTGCCTGTACGCCTGTTTGTACCTCGGGTAATGAACAGCTTGAAATGTAAACAACTTGGTCATACATCGGACTACTGCTCGAACAAACCTTGCTGCGATCAGTGTGGCGAGCAACATCAAGAGGGCCCTTGCGGTGCTCCTCCAAAATGCGTGTACTGCAAGGAAAGCCTGCATACCCTGACTGACTGTCCGAGGTATAAACAGCAGGGAGAAAAACTTAAGTGGTCTCTGCAAGCTCGCTCCAAGAGAACACAAGCAGAACTCTTGAAGAATACCGCTTCATCTTCTCAGATCACACCAAAAAGCAGTAACCCGTTCTCCATTTTGCCAGTTGATGATCTAGACTCTGAGTCAGAGGTCGGTGAGGGTAGTCCGTTTGTCTTTAAAGGCAATACGAGAAAACGAACAAAAAAAAACACACCACCGAAAAGCCATGTAAGGCCACCAGTGCTGATAAAAATCCTTTCTTCTACACTCAATTTAGCTGAATATGAAGAAAACCTTAAAAGATAGACCAACTACCTGCATGAATTTGAATTTTGATATAAGCAAATTCCCTTGATTTAGGCAACCTCTGAGTATCAAAAATAACATTTGTTTTTCTTCATTCGTGGCTGGATTCTCATATCTCTGTTGTTGTAAATGTGATATTCGTCTTCATCTTGGTCGGGATGATATTGAGGATCAAATGCAAAATGATTATTTTCATTTTAAACAAATATAGCGCTGAAGAACGTGGTTTTTAGACATAAGTCGAAGGCAAATTATTGCCTCAAGCTGAACTGATGATAATATCGATGATTAAGGCAGTGTGGTCGACAATATTCAAAATAATCATTTTGCCCAAAATTTCGTTGATTATTTTGCTTTTGAGGATCACTTCTGATTTTGACAATTTTGGGTTTGATAATCGAGCACTGGTGAATATCAACAAACGCGTATTCGTTGATGTAACTACGAAGATGTTCAAAACAAACGCAATTCATCGACACTGGGTTGAAGCGCTACTCCTTGCGTGTGATGGTAAATGATAAAAACAGACACTGAAGGCCACTCGTACGGACCACCCTTCCACCTTGGAAAAATCAAAAGGTAACGGAAATGCACCGAAACCCATTCCACCGGGTTTAAACCTTGTAATTATGACAAGAACTTTCCGTCACTTCCAGGATCATCTAAAACCCCAGATGTCCCAGTTTTTTGGCCAGAAAAGCAGCTGAATAATCAGCAAGAACATGCCCCCATGTTCACGTTTTCTGGTATTGTGGATAGCTTCTTCAGTATATTCAATATCTCTGACTCAACGAGGAGCATTATTAATTTAGTGCTGCCAATGGTGAAAACTCTTTTGAAGCAACTAGCTTCTAGGTGGTCCTTCCTTGCATCGATCATATCCCTTGATGCATAATTCTCCAAATGAGGTCCGGGATATGATCTCTGTTCTTCAGTGGAACTGTAGAAGTCTTATGCCAAAACTTGACACATTTAAATTTTTTAGTTAACAACTCACTTTCTGATGCATTTGCCCTTTGTGAAACATGGCTCTCTTCAGACAACGATCTTGCTTTCCACGATTTCAACATTATTCGCCTTGACCGCGCAGATTCGTATGGAGGGGTGCTTCTGGGGATCAACAAGCTCCATTTCTTCTACAGAATCGATCTGCCTTCGGTGACAGGCATTGAAGTTGTTGCATGTCAGGTTAACATTCGAGGTAAATGAATCAATATATCTGAACTGCGATTTCTCGTCAAAGTTTCTTGGATATCTGCACGGCTATGCCGGAGCCACGGTTGATCTTAGGAGATTTTAACTCTCACGGTACAGGCTGTGGGGAACTGTACGACGACAACCGCTCAACCTTGATATACGACATGTGCGACTTCTTCAAAATGACAATTCTGAACACCGGGGAAGCAAACCTCCAGCAAAAATAAGCAGATTAGACCTCTCACTTTGCTCGAGTTCACTATCGTTGGATTGCTCGTGGAAAGTAATTCAAGATCCCTACGGTAGTGACCATTTGCCAATCAAAATTTCTATTACCAATGGTTCATCTTCTACTCGCTCGGTCGACATCGCGTACGATCTTACGAAAAACATTGACTGGCGAAAATTCGCGACCGCGGTTCTTGATGCCAGTCAATCGGTTGACGTACTTCCTCCGCTGGACGAGTACTCTTTTCTCGCGCGTGTCATCATCGTGTCAGACGAAACGTGTTCCGGCTGTTTCTGTTCGCAAGCGACCTCCCACCCCGTGGTGGGATAAGGAATGCACCGACGCGAACAGCGAGAAGTCCGCCGCGTTTAAACGCTTCCGCAAACACGGTAAGGTCGAGGATTTCGAGCGGTACACCGACCTCGAGAAAACCTATAAGGGCTTGACTAAAGCCAAAAAACGCGGTTACTGGCGTCGGTTCGTCGATGGTTTGTCGCGAGAGACTTCCATGAGAACACTCTGGAATGTCGGCAGGAGAATGCAAAACGCGTCATCACCGATTAACGAAGACACCCAAGTAGCATTTCTTGTTTTATTGCACTCTATTAGTGGTTTTTGAGATCAATTTTATAGAACCGTCAATAAAATTAATAGCTCCAGCACAACCTTTTTATAAGCGCTATAAGATCGTCATACAGCTCTCCACTCTTGATAAGGTTTATAAAGCATGATTGAGAATCACAATAAAGCTGTCTTAAAACCTTTTGACAGAAAGCCTCATACTCTACAAAAGGTTCTCATAGCCTCTAAATATAAGAGTAATATTATATCGAAGCAGTTTTATTACGCTTTGGTAAAAATCAGTTATAAAGCCAATTTAATTTTTATTGGCTTCAAAGCAACCGCCATAAATTAGCTTGTTGTTGTCAAGTTCTGCTGAAACTTTTTTTTTCCATATGGAAATGTTCAGTGGTAAAAATAGGTTTGAGTGTTGGTGTCAAGATCACCATGTAATCAATTTTGTTTTATGGCAACATTAGTGAAAATCTTAAAGAAAATATAAGACTTTTTGGAAGTTCCAAAACATATGCGCTTGAAATTTTATTGTGTATATTGGGATAATACGTGCGTTAAATAAATGCGCCTCCAAAATAATTCAAGTTAACAAAAAAGATTGTTTTAGAAATCAAATTAGCCGGCGCCGGTGGTGTAGAGGTAAGCGTGACTGCTTTAACACCCCAATGGGTCTGGGTTCAATCCCAGTCGAGGTCGGTGGGATTTTTCTGAGGCATAAAAATCTCTGGTCACGTCTTCCTTCGGAAGGGAAGTAAAGCCGTTGGTCCCGGCCCATGTGTGTTGAATGGGTTCGATATCCTACGCAGGTGTGGAAGCTGCCTTCCTGCACATTCGATTGCCGTAAATGGATGGCAATCGATGTTCGTCGGTGATTGGCACTAGATTGCGGAACAGAGACCGACGTTAAATAAAGAAAAAAAAAAAAAAAAAAAAATAAATCAAATTAATTTGATGGAATCATCTTAATTTTACAGAAAATAGATCTCAATAAATAAATTTATACCAATGCACACTGGAAATCATTTTGGATATCTAATTTAGCCATTATTTTATTGAAATTTCTTAGATTTTATTCCAAGGCTAATGGCATTTTCATAATGACAATATGGCGACAGAGAACAGCAGGCAAGAAAAACATCAAGCGCTATTTCTTAAAATGTCTAATGCTTACATTGCACACTTGGTTCGGAATGCAACCTAGCGGAGCAGAATTAATAACTCCGAAACGAAGCATTTCCGCGACTTGGTGCCTTGGGCAAAGTTTCTCATCATAATAAGGACCATCTATTGACATAAACAAATAGTTCGAAACTCTTCCGCAAAGATGGCGCCACAATCTAACTTCTTTCTCTGACGTTTTGGAGACTTGATGTTTTTGGCAAAGTTGTTTATCTTGACAAAATGAACAGCTCTTTAAAAGACGTGAAATTTCCACATCCTACTGGTCGAAAATATGGTTTTTTCTTTCTGTTTCGGTGTTTGCTTACAACCATATAATGTTGTATTTTTCTCTTATGCAAATTCATTAAATTAATAACTTATGTGAAGAAACATACTGGATTAAGCTTCAAATTTCAAAGATATTGTTGATTCAATCAATTTCTGGAGCACAACATTGTTCCGGATGACTGGAGGCAAGTAAGAGTTATCGCCATTCGAAAACCCGGTAAACCTGCGTCGGATTATAACTCGTACCGTCCTATCGCGAGGCTGTCCTGTATACGGAAATTGTTGGAGAAAATGATTCTTTTTCGTCTAGACAAATGGGTCGAATCGAATGGTTTACTTTCAGATACGCAATTTGGATTTCGGAGAGGCAAAGGAACGAGCGACTGTCTTGCGTTGCTTTCAACTGAAATTCAACTGGCCTATGCGCAAAAACAGCAAATGGGTTCAGTTTTCTTGGACATTCAGGGGGCTCTTGATTCTTTTTGTATCGACGTCCTTTCGGATAAACTCCACGATAGTGGGCTTTCACCAACTATGAACAACTATTTGAGCAACTTGTTGTCTGAGAAATATATGAGCTTTTCTCGACAACTTCACGAATTAGTTACATGGGTCTCCCCCAGGACTCATGTTTAAGCCCTCTTCTTTAAAATTTTTATGTAAAAGACATTGATGGTTGCCTTGATGAAAATTGCTCGCTAAGGCAGCTTGCAGATGACGGCGTTGTGTCCGTTATAGGGCCAAGTGCACCGGACCTGCAAGGACCATTGCAAGATACCTTAGACAATTTGTCTACTTGGGCTATGAAACTAGGTATCGTATATTCTCCGAAGAAAACTGAGTTGGTTGTTTTTTCTAGGAAGCATCATCCTGCACAGTTACAGCTTCAACTAAAGGGTAGAACAATCACTCAAAGTATATCTTTCAAGTATTTAGGTGTCTGGTTCGATTCCAAAAGCACGTGGGGAAAACATATTGCGTATGTGAAACAAAAATGCCAACAAAGAATCAATTTTCTTCGTACAATTACCGGAACTTGGTGGGGAGCACACCCGGAAGATCTGATCAGCTTGTATCGAACAACCATCTTGTCGGTTCAAGAGTACGGTAGCTTCTGCTTTCAATCCACGGCGAAAACACATATCTTGAAGCTGCAACGGGTTCAATACCGTTGCCTCTGAATCGCGCTTGGCTGTATGCACTCGACGCATACGATGAGCCTCGAAGTACTCGCGGGTGTTCTCCGACTGACAGATCGTTTCGCGGAACTGTCCTTCCGGTTTCTTATCCGTTGTGAAGTAATGAACCCATTGGTAATAGAACACTTTGAGAAGCTGCTCGACAGAAATCCTCAAACAATATTCATGAGTCTCTATTACGAGTACATGACGCTGCATATTGGTCCTTCTTCATTCAATTCCTCTCGTGTTTGCCTCCAAGACTTTTATAGTTCCTCTGTAAATTTTGATCTGACCATTTTGCATGAAATCCTTGAAAAACCAGATCAATATCGGTCGATGGTTGTTCCCTTATTTTTTGCAAACAAGTACCACCATGTCAGTGATAATAAGAGTTTTTTTTACAGATGGGTCAACTACATATAAACGCTTCCACTGGATTTGGAGTATTCAACGAATTTCATAGCGCCTCATATTAACTGCAAAAACCCTGTTCCGTATACGTTGCGGAACTAGCAGCCATATTTTACGCAGTAGAGCAAATTGCCTCACTACCATCTGATCACTATTTTATTTTTACTGATAGCCTTAGCTAGTTGAAGGCTATTCGATCAATGAGGCCGATGAAGCACTCCTCGTATTTCCTGACCGAAATCCGAGCTAAATTGAGTACTTTATCTATCTGCTCCTATACTATCACCTTAGTTTGGGTCCCATCTCATTGCCAATTCCGGGTAATGAGAAAGCGGACTCGCTAGCTAAGGTGGGCGCTGTGATGCCGAGTATGTACGTCCAATGTAGCGAAGTCCGTACAATGGAATGACGAGTGGCCCATTGGATGGTAGCTATATTCTCCCCATAGAGAGTGACGACACTCACACTAGTATAATGCGTGCAGTATATATAAAGACTCAGATTATAGATCACCACATCCCCTTTCCTTTCTAAGACTGTTAGTAAATGTTTGGTGTTTAGAAACATATGGTTTATTGTCAAATTTGTCTTACCTTCCTCGTAAGGCTCACCAACTTAACTTACATCATGTATACATTACCTAAGGGTTGTATCGAGTTGGTAGTTTGCGAACACGGTTAGAGTAACGACGTTTTTCGATGTCAGGGGTCGGCAGGGGAACGGCCTGTTGATCAGTTTCTTCATCAGTGTCATTCCTATCAGAATGACCAGAGAACTTCTTCAAATGAGTTACGTTTCTCTCGTAGCATTTACCACTATCCATGGAACGAACTCTTACCTTTGAACCATTACGCTCTTCAACTACGAATTTCTCTGCAAGGAAGTTGGTAGACAGCTTGTTCGTCGGGTGGAGATTTTTCATGAGAACCAAATCGCCTTTGCCGATATTATTGATTCTTGCTTTTCTTTTAGCATCTTCTCCTTCCTTTCCTTTCATTTTGTGAACTGCATCCTTGTCCGAATGTTCAGATGACGAAATGGCAGTGCTTAGATCATCTGCGTCTGGAAATTTTAATCTCAACTTCCGGTTTTGTAGAAGCTCACTTGGAGCTTTGCCCGTTGTTGAATGTGATGTGTTATTGTACATTTCTAGGTATTGACTCATTTCAGCTTTCCAGTCTCCGTATAGGGCATTTGCTATTTTTAAGCGTTTCAATAGAGACCGATTTTGTCGCTCCACTTCGCCATTGGCCTGTGGCCAGTATGGCGAGGTATGGTTTAAATGAATTCTCTTTGTAGAACAAAAATCCTCAAACTCAGTAGACACAAACTGTTTTGCGTTGTCGAGCGTTATAGTGCGAGGTACTCCCCAAGTGCTAAATATTCTGGCCAGCCGTTTGATGGTTTCTTTAGCAGTGATGCTAGACATAATCTCCAAACATAAGTATCTGCTGTAGTAGTCAATAACCACTAAAATATGCTCACCCAAGAAATCGATAGCGATATCCACCCATGGCTTGTCAGGCAACGATCGTCGTTGCATTGGTTCTGGTGGGTCCGAAACTTGCACCAAGCGACATCCCTCACAGCTATCGCAAGTTTTTGCAGCTTCCTGATCCATTTTTGGCCACCAGCAACGATCCCTTAGTCTTCTTTTCATTATCGTTTGACCTGGGTGGCCCTCATGTGCTAATACAAGCATTCTGTTGCGCAAAGAGGAAGGAATCACCAACTTTGATCCTCGCATAATTAGTCCGTTCACGAATGAGAGTTCATGGCGAAATGCTGCATACGGCTTCACCAGTTCTGATGCCCAATTGTCATCCATGACTGCTCTTTTAACCGCTTGCAGTTCTTCGTCCTTTGCACTTGCTTCTACAACTTCCGCAATATCCATAGCAGCCGTCTCTTGAATAGTCCGTATGAAAATTTCCGTGTCTTCATCAAAATCCCCATTCGTCGAGTCATCCAAAAGCGTAGCCAATGTTGAAGCTACCATACGACGAATGTAAATCTCTGACTCTTCCAGCCAATTATCTTCAACGTGAGATGATAGTCGTGACAGCGAATCTGCAATGTTCGACGAGCCTTTCCTGTAGACGACAGTAAAGTTGAACGACTGCAACCGCAGCATCCATCGTTCTATTCTTGCAGTTGGACGAGATTTTACTGTGAATAGAACTTCCAATGGACGGTGATCTGTCTCCAGAGTAAATGAAATTCCGAGTAGATAAACTTTAAACCTCTCTACAGCCCATACTATTCCCAGAGCTTCTTTCTCAATAGGTGGATAGCGTTGTTCAGTCATTGAGAGACTTCGAGAAGCATAGCTTATCACGCGAGGCTTGCTATTCTTCACCTGTATCAAATTTCAAAATTCGAGGATAAAAATCCTTTTACTGAAGTAATAATAATAATTAAATAAAAATACCTGTATCAATACTGCTCCAAGACCAACACCCGATGCATCAGTAACAAGAATTGTCTGGTCCTTAGGGTCATAATACCCCAAATTTTGCAAATTTCCCATGTTTTGCTTTATTGCGTCAAACGAACGTTGGTGAAGAGAATTCCATTCGAACGGTGTCGAATTCTTGAGCAATTCTCTTAGAGGATGGTTTTCCGTTGCCAGGTTTGGGATGAAGCGGGAAACGTAAGTAACGAGTCCAAGAAAACTTCTCAATTCTTCTTTACTCCGTGGTGCTCGACATTGAAGAATAGACCGAACTTTGGAATCGGTTGGAAGAACGCCTTTTTCTGAGAGCTTGTGTCCAAGAAATGTAATTTCTTTTTGCTTGAACCTACATTTCTGCATGTTGAGCAACATCCCATGTTCTTTCAGGACTGAAAGAGTTTTCCTTACAGCGTCGTCGTGGTCTTCTTCGGAGGTTCCCCAGATCAGAATGTCATCAATGAAGACAACTGTATTCGGGCAGTTCGACAATATGCTTTCCATTAAATTTTGAAAGAATTCTGGAGCATAGTTGACTCCAAATAGTAGTCTTGTATATCGGTAAAGTCCCCAATTAGTCACAAACGTTGTTATCTCTCGACTTTCTTCTGCCAGCTCGACTTGATGGAATGCTTGCTTGATATCTAACGTAGTGAAAATGGTGGCACCATTGAACTTTGGAAGGATATTTTCGAACACCGGGAGCGGATGATTTAGTCGCTGAATTGCTTGATTGGCGCGTCTCATGTCAACGCATAGACGTAATTCCCCATTGTCTTTGAGAATGGGAACCAGTGGTGACACCCAAGATGACGGTTTCGTTACACGTTCGATTATACCCATCGCTAGTAGTTCATCCAGTTTGCTTTTTACTTGGTCCAGTAGGGGAATTGGACAACGTCTTAGAGGCTGAATAACTGGTGTCACATGTCGATTAATAGGCAGGATTAGTTGAAAATCTCTGATTTTAGGGAATAATTCTACCGGTTTTACTTGGTTAACGTCATCTTTAAAGGAACTAGGTAGACCAACACGCAAAAGACCAAGTTCTCGAGCTGTTATCTTACCCAGCAACGCTTGTTGGCCTCCCTGAATCACATAGAAGGTTGTATTGGTGGAAATGGTTTTATTTCCATCACGTACTTCGATAACTGCATCAAAGACAGTTAACAGGTCCAAAGGTACTCTGCCATAGGCCAAGAACTTTTTGGAACTATCAAACCTTTCAGAATAATAGTTAGCCTTACTTAGCTTCATGAGCTCCCATGTTCTGTCGTCTATCAAATTGAACGTAGATCCAGAATCAATAAGCATTTCTATGCTGACTCCTCCGACGCGACATTTCAGGAGTTCATCATTTTCGTTGTCAATTTTGTAAACGGAAAATTCTTCTGGTTCACCTGTTTCATCTGCCAGCTCTACATTCATAACGCTCTTAAATCGTTTGCTCTGAGCCACCTGCCCAGAATGCATGGGCGAAAATCTTCGCTTATGTGTCTCTGATGACTATACAATATAAAATATTTAAGGAAATTACAATAAATCATTAGGATCTAACTCTACAAAACTGAATAGTATTCTTACATTCCTCGCATTCTGTTTGCACATCGATTGAAAGTGACCTACATTTCCACATCGATGACACTTCCTGTCAATGGCAGGACACTTCTTTGGTGTCACATGCCTGAACCGTCCACAACGATAACACCTATCTTTATATGCGGGTAGCCCGGAGTCTTCTGGCTTCCGTACAAACAAACGATTGATTTCTGCCGGATGGTTGAACTTAGGTTTCATTTGATCAGCTTGGTAGATGACAGACTGATAAGCATTGACGATTTTTGAACAGACGTCCAAAGTTAAATTGTCTTTTTCCAGCAACTTACGACGCAATTCATCAGAAGCATTTTGAATAATTTTATCAATTATGGCTGTTTGACGACATTCATGCTCCGTTTTGCCAAACGAGCATTTCTCTGCTTTTTGCTGTACTCTGAGCAGAAACTTCTCTATGGGCTCATCCTTTTCTGGTTTCATAGTCCAGAATTGGAACCGCTCAAAACTATCATGGTGCTTTGGTGCGAAATGCTCTGAAAGCTTATCTTTAGCTGTCACATACGGGTCACTTCCATCCAAGCCATCAACGTCTGCTCCAGGAATTCCATAAAACACTGACTGAAGCTCAATGCCACCCATGGCCAGCATTTGAGCCTTACGACTGTGGCCATCCAAAATGTTTGTGGCCGTCATGACATTTTCAAACCACCTTATCCATGATGTCCAAGCACTCCTCACTTCAGTTGCCGGTAAGTGGGAGTACTTAAACTGTGGTAAATTATATGACGCTGGGCTGAAGAAAGACATTGTCTGAATAATCGGTTCGTCGTTTTCCATGATGGCCTAGTACAAAAAAATTATTTATTTATTTATTGTTCACCGCCTTCGACCACATGGTCGCACAAACTGATTGATTGGCAAAATGATTGTTTTTTTTTCTTTCATAACTTAATTTTTTTTCAGAAATTTATTTCAAATCACGTTGCTTCAAACACACCGTAGTCCTTAAAATTTCACAGGCCTTGTCCAGTACATAACAATAAAAATACCCATCACCAATAAACACAACATTAACTACAATAACTTAATCACGCAAACGTCTATCACAGATTGTAATCAGTGATTTCACCATCGATTTCAATAGTGAATGTAATCATAGCGTTGATAACGCTCTCCGTGAATTTAATCACAGTGCCTGATGCACTCTCGTGAATTTAATCACAGTGCCGATGCACTCTCGTGAATTTAATCACAGTGCCTAATGCACTCTCATGAATTTAATCACAGTGCCTGATGCACTCTCGTGAATTTAATCACATGCCAAGTCAGATCCATGCTCTAACCGCAGCTACCATCACATATGAGTCAGTTTATTCGAGCATTATTTTTTTCAAATTATCAACCAAAACCGTTGACTACACAATCTAACTAGAGCTTCCAACAGAAACAAGGCTATGATTCAGTGTTTGATATCGAAAGAAAAACTATGATTTTTTTCCCCACTGCTTACCATTCTTTTATCGGTGTTTGTTGTAGTCAGTGTATGCAAGTTTTCAAAATCTGCTCAAATTCGGCTCATTTCCAAAGTAATTCTTTTTTTTTCTGCATGACCAACAAATTCGAGTACATTCCAACCAATACTATTCAGCTATTCCAGCACTAACACACGTTTGGCAATGGAAATGAATCATTGACAATTATAAAGTCTCACACATCCATCGCTCAGCTGTTCAACATGAATGGTGTGAATGGAACAAGACCATCTCTAATTGGACATTATTAAATAAAATTCTAATAAGACTACACGAGATAGTCATATCATTTCTTTTTATTTCACTGTTGAATAGTAATGAGAACTGGTCGTTGAGAAAATTAAAGTTACATACCTTAGTTGTCCGTTAGCATCAGTTAAAATACCTTACCCCTCTCCTAACGCATCAAAATTTGCAGTCAAGACATCCTTTGCGGGCTTACTCCAATTTCAACGCAACGCCAGATGGAAGAATTCCAGCTAGTAGTCTTCTCTACATTAACACTAACACACATGAATAACATTTCTCTAATCACACGTATGGGTACATCTTTTGCATTTCTTCCGACACTGGGGTATCGGGGTCTATCTCTCACTTTCTCTAGTTTCTTCTATCAACACCACCACTGTTTACCACCATTTTATTATGGCGTGTTCTTTCCACGCAAGCAGCAAGATGACCTTGAACCATTCTTATACAGATTCACATTTAATAAATTTTGCCTCATGCAAAACACTTATTTTTTTTTTTACCGTTGCATTAAAGATCACAAAATTAACATAAACGTAGTACATTCATTAATTAATTTTTTCCATCACCATTTTTTTTTCTGACCGATTCCAAGATGGCGGACTACGGCGTATTTGATTGCGATTTGAAGCGAATCACTTTTCTAAGCTATATCACACATTTCATATTCCACTGAAATAATCACCTGCTATTCTTGAAATAATTACCACTTTAGAACATTGAAATTTAAATTCACAAAATTATATCCGCAAAACTTCCACTTTTTTTTTTTCCTCGTCGCCACGTGTGATGCCGAGTATGTACGTCCAATGTAGCGAAGTCCGTACAATGGAATGACGAGTGGCCCATTGGATGGTAGCTATATTCTCCCCATAGAGAGTGACGACACTCACACTAGTATAATGCGTGCAGTATATATAAAGACTCAGATTATAGATCACCACAGGCGCTATGGAAGGCGATATTTTTGATCGACAAGTCGCCTTTGCGGAATTTTTCTCAATTACCCGTCAGCACGTCCTCACCAACTGGCAACAAAAATGGAATGAGAGTGATTTGGGAAGATGGTTACATTCTATTCTCCCACAGGTATCGAACAAGCCATGGTTCATCCGTGACTTTATACGTGTCATATCAAGGGTCATGTCCAATCACTACTCGTTAGACTCGCATTTCTTCCGAATCGGGCTCGCAGGCAGCAATTTGTGCGCTTGTGGTAGTGGCTATCACGATATCGACCACGTGCTCTGGTCATGCACCCTCCATTGTGTTGCTAAATCCGAGTTATCCGCATCCCTCAGGGCCCGAGGAAAACAACCTATGCGTCCCGTTAGAGACATCTTGGCGAGCCGAGACCTCGACTATTGCAATTTAATTTATGTGTTTTTAAAACGGATAGATCTGAGGATTTAGTAGTTAGTGTCATCTTGTGTTCCCCCAAGTTGTTAGCTGCCCATCGGTGTACCCCCATGTTTGTCTTTTTCATCAGTTGGTCACTTAGTTCGAGATCAAGAGCACATTGCTTTCCAAACCTTGTGTTCTCAATCCCTACCCTGCCATCCATTTGTTACAATGTGTTACCCCTAACCTCGAGATAGCCGCAAGTAATCGGCCTCCGCTTTACTAACGTTAGTTTTGAGAAATTTTGTAACCTTAACAATGAATATCGGCTCCGCAAAGCTACGGAAAATGAGCCTGGAAAAATAAACGCATTAAAAAAAAAAGTAGCACATCAACACGAATAAGAAGACTTATAAAAAAGGTTAAAGTAGAGCAACAAGAGTAAGAATTAAGCTAAAGTAAGTAACAGTCAATACAAGCATCAAGAGTAGGAAGCAACTTAAAGTAATGTATCACGAGTAAGAAAAAAGTTAAATACAATAAACCTGTATTCAACAACGGAAAAAAAAAACTATTTTCTACGAAATATCCAAAATATACATATTTTAATCAAAATCAGATCAAAGCAATGGCTACATCATATTAAAAAACAGATTAGGTCGGTAAATTTAAAAAACATCACCATTCGATTTTTAACTGTATAGTCAGCAAAACTTTAACAATTTCATCGAAAAGTTTTATTACTTAATACTGACACCCTGTTATTACATTACTAAATCCAGCAATGAACTTACTGAACACGCCGTGTGTTAAGGTAAAAACTGCAGTTTTTTACACTAAAAGTTACCGAGTATTCAGCTGCTCAAAAACCCGATTAACTTTTTAAATTTTCCAATTTCCTAACTGTAAAAATGTTCCTTGAGTTATGTATGCCAGTTTGTTTTATATAGGTAGATGTAGTTCCAATTTTCCTATAATGTGTTCCAATTTTTACGCTCCCTGCGCTTCGGTCAGAGAGCGTATAGGGCGTCGTTGTGCCAATTTGGTCGTGGCACATTTCGAGTATGAGAGAGTAATTGCAGTTAGATCAAAAGTGCCTGAGAAAAATGCAAGTACTTTCGGAGATTACCCGAAGTTGCGATAGTGAAGGTATGATCACAGAAAAGCAGACATAACGCTCTTAAAACGTTCATCAAAATCGTTTTTAACGGTCAATTTAAATGTTTCTTAGTTGGTAGTACTGCCATTTGTGGTGCACATAATCAATTCCCTAGCGTTTGACGTTTACACACTACAACCATCTGTTGAGTGTATTGCCCATCAAAGTATATACGACAGATGGTGGTAGGGTTTACAATTATAAATTTTCAGTGTGTTGTGTCTGCTTGTCTGTGAAATAACATTGAGGTAACGTTAGGATAAATTCAAAACATTGAGAAATATTACGCATCACTTTCAGAAATACTTCACTTCGCAACCGATGAACCATTCTGACGGCCCGAGTAACCATATTGTTCGGATACCAAACCAAAATTTTTGTAGCAGCCTCTTTTTTTTGTGGCAGCTCAAACTGTAATATTAAGATTTTATTAGAAAATTAAATCCGATAAATTTGATTCCGAACTTACAAGAAGTGGTCTAATTCTACTTTTGTGCGCTACACAACCGTTTCCTCGTTCTAGCTCTTCCTTCTATTTACCACGAATTCTCCCGTTCAAATCGTCGCTAGCTTTCCTATACGCCTGTTCCACTAATTAATTATTTTGTGTTAATGTTTTTCTTTTCCAGGTACCTGCTAGAACTACTTACAATTATAATTTCCTTCTATGTTCGGGACGCCGAAGGGGAACCAGATGCACAATATAGACGAACTTTATGATCCGAAATATTCCTTGAATTCCTGTATAATTTCACTTTATCTGCTAACAATTTCTATCTGCTAACAATGTCCATTTATAAATTGTGTTTGGTTTGTTTTGGTTTTGTTTTTCTCTTCCCTTTCTTCACTTCTGACAACGGTACGAAATGGCAATAACATTAGGTACGCCAACCGCAGCTACGCACACCGTTGTGTTGGGTTTGCTGCCCTGCGGTGTTGACATACCCCAGCCCGTAACATCCGGTAGTTCCTCCGGAAATCCCGGATTTACTTTCAGACCTCCATCACCGCTAAGTTCGCTACAGCACGCCGGTAGACTCCTCTAGCCGTCCGCACTATCGCTTGCCTCACTCTTCCGTCTGGTCCTTGGAGTATCTCTTCCACGATCCCTCGGATCCAGCTTTTCCGGGTTTTTCCATCCACTATGAAGACCAGGTCGTTCACCTGTAGCGGCTTCTGCTCCTCGAACCACTTCGTCCGTCTGTTGATTGTCGGCAAGTATTCCTTGCACCATCTTTCCCACATTCGGTTCGCCAGGTATTGAGAACGCTTGTAAGTATCTCGTAGAGCCTCCGCAATGTCCACTGGCTGGACCACCAGATCCGCACTTGTCACCGACCCACGAAGGAAATGGTTCGGGGTAATCGCTTCTTCCTCAGCTGATTCCTGCGGTATGTACGTTAGCGGCCGGGCGTTAATCATGTCCTCTGCTTCAGCTAGTGTTGTGTGCAGAACCTCGTCGGACAATGTTCGCCCATCGTCCAGCGCCTTCATCGCCTCCTTTACCGACCTCACCATCCGCTCCCAGATACCGCCCATGTGCGGTGCAGCCGGTGGATTGAAGTGCCACGCGGTATTATCGTTCGTTATGCTGGTCGCACAGTCGTTGTTGATCTTCTTCAACTCGTTATCGGCACCTACAAAACACGTCGCGTTGTCCGAGAAAATTTCCTGTGGTACGCCTCGCTTACAGCTGAACCTTCGAAGGGCCATCAAGCAGGATTGCGTTGAGAGACTACGCACCACTTCTAGGTGTACCGCTCGTACAGCCAAACAAGTGAACACCGCGACCCATCGTTTCTCCTTTCTTCGTCCCAAAGTCACTTCTATCGGACCTAGATAGTCGATACCCACCGAGTTGAACGGTCGCAGATAGGGTGTGACTCGCTGTATCGGAAGCGGTGCCATCATAGGAACATGCGGCTGACAGCGATGGACTTTACACCACACGCAATTGCTCATCACTTGACGGATTGCAGCTCGGGTGTTCGGAATCCAGAACCTTTGGCGAAGCTCGTTCATCACCGTCTCTCGATTGGCGTGTCCATACTTCTCGTGGTAGAACTGGATCAGCTTCTCCGTTGTCGCGTGCTTTCTTGGCAGAATTATTGGACACCTTTTATCGAAAGGCATGTCGACGGACATATCCATTCTACCACCCAACCGCAGCACACCTTCTTTGTCCAGAATCGGAGTCAATTTGTACAGGCAACTGCTCTTCTTCACCGTTTCCATTACTACATCTGGTTGTTGTTCCAGATTCTTGGTGAGGATGCTCATCTCATCTGGGAATCCTTCGAACTGTGCTTGCTTCCACAGGATGATCTGCGCAGTTCGAAACTCATCTCTCTCGAGCGGACGTTGCATCGATTGCATCGGTACCAGGATTTGATGTTGCTGGTTATCTGTTGCCTTCAAGGTGACTATCGGCAGCCCTGCTACCTTGCGTTTGCAATTGTCGATGAACCTGACCGCACACGCCATCACCCTTTGCAGCGTTGTCCATCTCGAGCATCGGTCTACTTCAACCACGCCATGGAATGTCACGTGGCCCCTGGCTTCCTCGTACGTCTCTTCGATCGTCACCTCCATAGTCGGCCACAGGTCTTTGGGCTGGTGCAGGAACGGTGCACCCGTGAACCATACCCCATCGCTTTCCAGATCGTTACCTCGATGCCATTTCGTCAGGACGTCCGCCATATTCTGCTTCGTTGGAACCCATCGCCAATCCGTCGCTCGTGTCAACTCCAGTATTTCTCCGATCCTGAACGCAACAAACTGTTTGTATTTATGTTGGTCAGACCGGATCCAACTCCAAACTGTTCGTGAATCTGTCCACAGTATGCATCGATCGATTTTCAGTGAATGCGTAGCGATCATCGTTTGACTCATCCGCGCTCCAAGTACAGCCGCCATCAACTCCAGTCGCGGGATTGACTGCCGCTTCAACGGTGCCACTTTCGATCGAGACATAGCTAGAATACACCGCACAGCTCCGTCGATGACTACTCGCAGATACGCAACACAGCCGTATGCGTGTTCGCTGGCATCCGTGAAGATGTGAATTTCAATTGACTCAACCGCAGACGACAAGGAATCTCCAAGATAGCAACGTGGAATCCTAATGTTCTCGACTTCCGGCAGTACAGCAATCCAGCGCTTCCACATTTCCCAGCAATCGTCGCTAATCGCGTCGTCCCAATCGCAGCCACTACGCCATAAGTGCTGCACGATGATCTTTCCGTGGATCGTGAACGGAGAAAGTAAACCAAGCGGATCGAAGAAGCCCATGACGCAGCTTAACACCGCACGTTTCGTTGGCCGTTTGTCTCCGCATAGGTACGGAAGATGCTCTTGGCGATGTTGGGTGGAGAAAGATAATTCATCACGATCCGGATCCCAGATCATACCTAGCACGCGTTCGTGTGACGTTACTTTGTCTTCGGTGATGTGGACGGCTGAAACCGGTTTCTGCTCACCGAGGCTCTGGAGAACTTCCGGCGAATTCGAAACCCAGTTCCTAATCTCGAAGCCTCCCTTCTGGTGAATGAACCT
This sequence comes from Ochlerotatus camptorhynchus, assembly GCF_037179485.1. Lineage (NCBI taxonomy): Eukaryota > Metazoa > Arthropoda > Insecta > Diptera > Culicidae > Ochlerotatus > Ochlerotatus camptorhynchus. Next base: position 827,166 of record NW_027040739.1, read on the forward strand.
GACTTGCTCCGTTCGCTCGATCGCCTCGTCTACGGTGTCGACGCTATCAAAGTAGTCGTCGACGTAATGACGGTTGATAACCGCCGCTGCTGCCTCCGGATATTGCCCAGCGTACTCTTGAGCGTTGAGGTTCTTCACATATTGGGCCGAACAGGGAGAGCTCGTCGATCCAAACGTGGCAACGTCCATGATGAACACGCGTGGAGGTCCCTTGGAATCTTTCCGGAAGAGGAAACGTTGTACTTGCCGATCCCGAGCGATGATCTTCATCTGGTGATACATTTCACGCAGATCACCACCTACAGCAATTCTGTATTCCCGAAACCCAACAACAACAGTCACTAGCGGCACAAGCATGTCAGGCCCTTTTAACAGCTGTGAATTCAGGGAGATACCTTGCACCGTTGCCGCAGCATCCCACACGAGGCGTACCTTACCTGGTTTTTTGGGGTTCAGTACCACGTTTAGTGGAAGGTACCATACCTTATCGGGTTCCGTTCCAATGAGCTCCTCCGGAGTAGCAAGGTGCGCATACCCCTTCTCCTGATACTCATCGATCTGCTTACAAACGTTCACGTGAAGTTCCGGATTCTTCTCTAGCTTCTTCTCCAACTGCTTCAGCCTTCGCAACGCCATCGGGTAGCTATCCGGGAACCTTGGATCGTCCGTCTTCCACAGTAGCCCGGTCTCGAAGCGGTCACCGATTCGTCTCGTGGTCTTCTCGAGGATCTCGCGAGCTCTCTCGTCCTCAGCAGACTCCCGCGGTACGCCAACGACCGATTCTTCCAGTGCGTAGTGTGCCTTCAGCAGCTTATGAAGGTCTTCGTTTGTCACTTCCTGGTGGATTCCAAGATACTCGCTGCTCGCTTCGACAGCGTTCGCTTGCTTCGGTCCATAGACCGTCCATCCGAGCTTGCACCGCACGGCTATCGGATCAATAACTGCACCGAGCTTTGCTTCAATCGGGGCGAACGAGTGGATGTTGTTCAACCCGATGAGTATTTCCGGCCGTCCGTCATACGAGGAGATGGGCAATCCTCGCATATGCTTATACTGCCGCAAAAGCCCCTTTGCGTCCAAAGCTTGTGTAGGCAACATCAGCTTTTCGACAGTGCGGACCGTCTTCAGAAGAAGTTTTTCATCCGCATCAACAGCCGAGACCCACAAATTCATTCGCTTTGACTCCTTCTCCACTCTAGCAATGTCGGCCGTCCACTTTATGGTGAGTTTCTCGTGGACTCCGACTGCTCCCAAGCGATCCGCCAAGTTCCTTTCCACCAGAGTCACCGATGCACCTTCATCCAGGAAAGCCAACACAGTGATGGATATTTCTCCGCAGTGGAGACTAATCGGTATCATTCGGAACAAAGTGACGTTGTTTGTCCGAATGTGCGCTGTGGTACCAATTGCACCATCGATCGGATGCAGAAGATAATTGTGAGCTTGTCTGCATTCTCCAACGTTGCATCGCAGCTTGAACTTACACTGCGCCGAACCGTGTTCGTTCAGACACACGTGGCACAGCTTCCAGCGATCCACAACCTTCATCCGGTCCGCGTACGACAGGTTCTTGAAATCTTGGCAGTACCGCAACCGATGGTCTGTACGCTGACACGCCCTGCACGGCTTTAGATTCCTTCGTTCTCCAACGCCGGATTGACGATTATCATCTTCGCTGTGGTTGAACACCGCACCCTTCTCCTTCGCTTTGCTTTGGGCATTCCCCGAACGGTTGTCGCTGCTAAACCTTCCGGTTGACTTGTAGTCCATGCTGACGTTCGCTTCGCAGGCCTCCGAGACTATTTCGGAGAGGAAATCGGTGAAGGTCCTTAGGGTTACTTTCTTTTTCCCGCGCTTGAAGCGCACCCACTCGCGCTTGTCGTTATCTGGGAGCTTTTCAACCAGATCTTGAATTAGAAGCGGATTTATCAGGTGCTGTTTGAGTTCCGCCGCCTCCAAGTGTTCGCACAGCTGCTCGACTGCCGTGCCGAACGGAATGAAACTGGCCAGCTTACCCACTTTCGGTGGTTCCAGCTTATGGACCTTCTCCAAATGGCTCTTCAGTAGCTGTTCCGGGCGGCCGTATAACTGGCGAAGTTTTCCAATAACCTTCGGAACCGATTTCGGCAGAAGAAGTTGTCCACGCACCATCTCCAGAGCAGGACCCTTCAGGCATTCTTGCAGCCGCACCAAGTTTTCAATGTCCGAGTAACCGCAGGCTTCATTCGATGCTTGGTACATTCCGTAGAACAACGGCCATTCTTCCGGCTTTCCAGAGAATGTGGGTAGTCTTTTACTTACGCCACTTCTCGCTGCCAGTTGAATTCTGGTCGGCCCGGATCGTGCCTGCCCCAGCCCGTGTTGGCTCAATCTACCGGACGTTTTCGTTGACTTGCTGTTCTTCGTAGCTACACTTTTCTCCGAAACACCATCGGATTCTTCGCCGGATTCGTTTTGATCATCCTCCATTTCATCAGCTGTCTCATCTTCATCGTCTTCATCCGAATTTTCGTATTGAGCAGCCCTCAACTTCTTCAAATTCTGCTCCGTTAATTTTCCGATCTTCGAATGGCGCAGTTTTGGCTTTACTCCTGAAGTACCTTCGCCGGCATCGATGTCCTTTGTTGCTCTCTTCTTTTCGGTGTTCTTCGTCTCCGACATAGCTTCATCCAGTTCCTTCATTTCGTCCGCGAACGACTGCTGCCTAGCTTTCATCCGGTTCAACTGCTCTTTTCGCTGCTTCAATATCTCCTCCTGGAACAGCTTTTCTTCTTCTTCTTCCTCTTCGCGTAACTGCTTCTCTAACAGCATCCGCTTCATCTCAATGGATCGCTTGAACTCCATCTCTTTCTTTTTAATCTTCATCTCCATCTCCAGCTCTTGCTCCATCCGTTTTTGTTTCTCCTCCATCGCATTCAATTTATGCTCCAGAGCGAGCGCACGGTCGGATTTGACACTGGAGCGATCCGATTCATCGTTATTTTTCTTGCTGCGACTCTTCTTCTTCTTGATCCGTTGACATGGTTCTTCGGTACAGTACCACGTACCTTCCTTCTTCGCATCAGTAATCCCGACGCAACGGATATGGTACCAACGTTGGCAACCATCACAACCGATCATCTCCTCATTTTCGGTCGAAACTTCATCGCACGACGCACAAGGAGTCTCCGTGAGGTTCAGAACGGGTGGAGCAGGATTGGCCATAGCGCTTTGAGGTTTATCCGATTCTCGTACACTTCTTTTTGAGAATGTTCGGATACCAAACCAAAATTTTTGTAGCAGCCTCTTTTTTTTGTGGCAGCTCAAACTGTAATATTAAGATTTTATTAGAAAATTAAATCCGATAAATTTGATTCCGAACTTACAAGAAGTGGTCTAATTCTACTTTTGTGCGCTACACAACCGTTTCCTCGTTCTAGCTCTTCCTTCTATTTACCACGAATTCTCCCGTTCAAATCGTCGCTAGCTTTCCTATACGCCTGTTCCACTAATTAATTATTTTGTGTTAATGTTTTTCTTTTCCAGGTACCTGCTAGAACTACTTACAATTATAATTTCCTTCTATGTTCGGGACGCCGAAGGGGAACCAGATGCACAATATAGACGAACTTTATGATCCGAAATATTCCTTGAATTCCTGTATAATTTCACTTTATCTGCTAACAATTTCTATCTGCTAACAATGTCCATTTATAAATTGTGTTTGGTTTGTTTTGGTTTTGTTTTTCTCTTCCCTTTCTTCACTTCTGACAACGGTACGAAATGGCAATAACATTAGGTACGCCAACCGCAGCTACGCACACCGTTGTGTTGGGTTTGCTGCCCTGCGGTGTTGACACATATAGTCGCAATATAGCTTGTATATTCTTACTGTGCTTGAGTATGGTTAGTTGGGGAATCTGATGAAACTGTAACTTCTTGAAACTGATCCCTTTCGTATTTCTTTCATTCTCCTTTCGCAAACGGAGCGCTCGATGGACCAGTGACTTTGGACGTGAGCCTCGTCCCAGATCACCATGGCAATTCAATAACATATGGTGGACATCAAACCGACCAAAAAAGGCAGAATCATATTAGAACCAACCAACCAAGGACGGTCTACGGAAGGAAATTGCCGGTGAAGCACGGAATGAAATACGAAGCGTTAGAGAAAAAGTCCAAGGGATTCCAAAAGAAGCAAATAACGACAGCAGAAAAGCAGAATATGGTGAGAGCTTTCCATTTATTAAAAAAAAAATATCAAAATTACACTAAATACATGCCAGGGTTGAAAAGAATATTTTCGAACCTGGAAGTGTGTATGTATCACCAATATCCATTTGATAACGGTGATGCATACATGCGGGGCTTATTGTGAGTGAAAGTAACCTCGGAATGGGCGTGACTCTCCAGACATTCTGAAATGGGTTGCTGGATCTGCAATAGAGCTATCACCTTCTAACTCCCGGACTAAAGCTGTCTACAATTACCATAAATGCCACATATGCGTAGGATATTGCACCCATTCATTCCTAGGTTGGGTATCACTGACGTGATGATGGATTTAATTAATTAATTAATTGTTCACGCAAAACAAATGTCATTAACATAACATATAGCGTATCCGGTGGTGTAGTGGTAAGCGTGAGTGCCTCTCATCCCCCCCCCCAAAGCCCCTCTAACTGAGAAACCTTTAAAAATAATAATCAGGTTTATGAAACATGGATATGATATTTCTTAGGAATGTTTGTCAAAAATTCGATCACGAGACATATCGGGTGTTCAATAAAAAATGAGAATTTTCAGTCATATACATAGTAAAAAAAAAATCAACGAATTCAGTATTTTTTTTTATTAAAAACATAATGTTTATTCTTCAAAAAAACGTCAATGAATATTGGAGAAGAGGCCCTGGTCAGTTGAAAATGAGAAAAGGAAAATTTTAAATGATGGTATGAATCGAACGAGCATTTACTTTGCTATCTATTTGATAGGCAGAGAAGTACCATTTATACTATACTTTGGCATTATGTAACAATAGCGGATCTTATAATGTGATTTCTTAATAAAGCTAACATGATCTCTCTAGACACTGGGTCACTGCCATTGCTACGGATGAGATTAAAGGTTTTATTTCAATTCCAGCAGCTTTCCCTATCGCTATGAAAACATCTCTCTTTACGAAAATAAATCTTACCATGGCCTTTGCACTGATGATGCTCCGGAGCAATGTTGTTCACGTCAGAAATGTGAAAAAGCTTTCTGGAACAAGGGACACTCCATACTGTGACGATTGCTAGTGTCCAGTGCTTTTATGGTTCTTTCTACACTCTTACTGGTCCAAACTATGTCCGACTCATCTCACATTGCAACTGCAGCATCCAGTGAGTAGAACGCTTGGGAGCTACATATCTTCAACGTTTAAACACGTTCTCTGCCGGCTCGCATGTACTCGGATTGTTAAGGGTCGAGGTTAAGTGTGATAAAAAGTTAGTTTTATATGACATGGGACAAGGCTAGTTTGGACAAAACATGGGTTTATGGCGCATGCTGCATCATACTGTGATCTTTTGTTGACTGTTAAAAATGTTCTCCGTCAAATGTAATTAACTCTGGCAAACAACTGTCTCATACTAAAATCATTAAATGGCACATTCGCAAAGAAATTCAAACCCCAACTTATACACCGATGCTGACCATTATTATTAATATGAATTCCGACTTAAAATCTCAAGGGAGCTGTCTCTATACGGTACCGATCAAAAGTTTTATTTTCTTTCTGAAATAGTGCAATGAACTGTAACCTTCCAGGATGTGCTTAAAAATTTCTAAAATGTTACAACTCACTGAAAAACAAAAATATATAGGTTATGTCCAAAATACGACCATACGACTATTATAATGTTAGGAAGCCCAATATTAGTCATACATCAGCCTTTTATCGTTAAAAAAAAGATTATCGAGTTAACTCGGCTTTATTACGTCCCCACCGGGACTTTACACCAGCTCACAACTTAGTGTTCTTAGAACACTTCCATCAGTTCATTCATTGATTAATAATAGTATTGACTTACAAAGGTCTTACATGCCGCTTACACACTTTTGATTCGATGCCTGGAGGGCCAAGTGTCACATACCATTCGACTCAACTCGACGAGATCGTGCCAAACAAATCATAAGACACGTCAAATCACATGATAAATCTTAAACCAAATCTATGGTGATCATATTGAATGCTCAGGACCACATTGGCCACATCTGGATATGGTTTTTGAACCCCACATGAGCAATTAAAAAGAAACAATGGAAGTTATAACGACTGCCCAGATGCTCCGGGTTCCTGAGAGGAAGTGGTTAAATTCTTACCTGTGTTAAAACCCATCATGTGATACCTCAAATCTAATGAGAAGTTCAGAAGATCACTGGTTGTTATATTGAGTGTACAAGACCACACTCGAAAATGTTCCGTATTCTCCCGGGGTAGTGGCCAGAATATGACTATCAAATCACATGAGAATTCAACATCAAGATCATATTGTGTGCCCAGGACCTCATTGGTGTTAAAGTGACTATAATTAAAAAAAAAAAACAACAACAACAACAAACTCATTGGCCACACCCGGATATGTTATAGGTGCTTCCGGGGAAGTTGCCAGTTTCTTATTTAAACCAAATCTCGTCTTGCGATGCTTCACATCACACTAGTAAGAAAAAAATATCCATTTAGATGGTAGTCATAGCAAGCACCCAGGAACACACTGGTTATGCCTCGGTAGCCCTCCTGTAATTTATCAAAATTTGACAGATGTCAAAAGCCACCATGCGACACTGATAAAAGATCAATATCAATAATATTGAGTGCCCATGATGATATTGGCCACAAAAGTTCAGGGTTTCATCAAAGTAGTGGCCAGAATATGATGTACACACTTAGAAATACCTAATCTCACACGTGACGGAATCCATCTTTGACATAAAGGATGAGACGCAAACAAACATGTCATGTTTTTTTTTACTTTTTTATATTATTATAGTCACTTTAACACTCTTGGGTCATTCGTGACTTGTCCGGGGGTGAGATTTGAACTCGTGACTTTGGCGTGAGAGGTATGGATGCTAACCACTACGCCGGGGTCGCCCCCAAAAACATGTCATGTAAAATTAAGTGCTCCGAGACTGAAAAGTTCGGTACTCGACGAAAAGTACGTTTGATTGAGCTGAGTTTCACTTCTATTACTACTCAATTTTATGTCAAAATTGACGCTCGTATATGTCAGTCTCAGAGCACCTAAATTTACATGAATTTTTCTAAGTGAGTAGGGTGAAATTATTCCTTATATTCTTAAACGTTATTTATCTGGATTTTGCTGTTGCTCTCCTCTCATTATTATTTTTTTTCTATCAATATCAATAAACAGAATGGTGAAAAAGCTTGGAGAATAACTCTTATTTTATATTCCCCGTAAACCTGCCAAGATAGAATACACAGCAAAAAAATAATTTTGATATCACATCAAAGTGGATGCACTACAATCATGTCGAAAATTTCATGTAATTTTTATGACCACATAAATAAACAAATGCAGTAAAAGCAGCGTAATGTCAGGTCATGCATTGTATTAATGATAATTTTGTCCTTTTTAGCAAGTAATATTACACCATATTTTCTACATGATTGTAGTGCATCCACTTTGACGTGATATCAAAATTATTTTTTTGCTGTGTACATTGGCCTGATTTACTTCCTGCTTAGTGTTTCTATTTTGTAAATCACACAACCGGAAAAATTTAAAAATTCCGGGAAAAACTGAGAAATTGCTAGATACGATTTGCTAGCCACAATGAATACTGTCACTCTACGTACTCTAAGTCAATATACTTAAAAAAAATTACAAGGTGCTTCACAAAATGATTTTCCAGTTACAAGAATAACGGAAGGTACCCAACAGTCTCTTAAAACCTGTCAATTTTGCTTTCAGAGCGTCGCCATCAGCGGTTGTATGATTCGTGAGCGTTCCTCAGATTTTTTTTTTTGTCTTTATTAGGCTTTGCACCGTCGGGGTTAACCTCAATCTGATGACAGTTTAGTGGTACTGTTTACGTGGACTTAGTCGATTTTTTCTTGGGTGGATTTTCTCGATAATTTTTCAGACTGCAGTGAGATGTAAACCACATTTCTGCAATGTTCAATGTTCCTTGCAATGCGCTTAACAATTTTCAAGTTAAAATTAGGAAATTTTAGAATTTTTTTTCTTCGAAAAAACGACTAAGTGGTTGTAAACAGTACCACTAAACTGTCGAAAAGGTTCAGCCGATTAACATTGAGTTCATTTGTGACGTCACGCTGTAGAACCTAATTATAGAGATTTTTAGTTCATCTCTTAGACCGAACGTTCACTCAGAGTGAGCGCTTACGAATCGTAAAATCGCTTATTGAGGCGCTCTGAAAGCAATATTGACAGATTTAATGTGTCAAACACATACTTTATAACCTCTTCTTGTAACTTACAAGTATTAATTATCATTACAACATCTAATGATTTCATAGTTCCGAAAAACAGTTTTTTTTTATAGCCAGTGAGTGAAAGCAACCCCGGTACCCAAGTTGAAAGTTTTACTAATGTTTTTAAGCGTTCTTCATGATAAAATCGTGGTATACAAGAAGACTATGATAAATCAAAAATTATTTCCTATTTAGTAACCTAACCTTTGTGAGAAACAACATCAATATCATCACTTCTGTCAGACTAATTCAGACTCTTGCAAGTTATTAATAAACGATTTTCAAAAACATCGTTGTATCGTATTTAATTTATAATACTTGAAAATAGATTAAAGTATTGTAGACCGTTTCCAAAAAATGGAATCAATATGCTTTCATTACTGAGTAAAGTATTTTACAACAAATCTTCTCAAAATAGCGTTTTTATTTTTCTCTGGGTAATATGCGCCATTGACATAGGTTAGGATATGTGTATAAGAGTCACTTCAAAAGAAAAACAGTGTAACTCGCATCACGGTTTTTGAAAGATCACCTTCCCTTCACTTGGCAACAGAAGACTTTTGCATCAACTTCAAATGACTTATATCGAGAAATTAGCGCAGCGGCTGTAGTAAATCATTATATCAGTAACATTGTCGAATTATCTGAACAATATATATATATTACAAATTTTTATTACGGATCATTACCAAACGTATCTCATGACAATTTAAAGTTCACTGCGTGTTTATGATCATTTCTTCGATTACATTTTATTACAATACCTTTCGTGGAGTTTTGATTGCATCGTAATGTTTGTTTACTTTACATGATACGCGGTAACCGCAAAATACCCAATAATGACTACAAAGTAAGCATTTTCGAGGGAAACTGGGACTACCAATTAAATGAGTAAAATTTTATCCATTTATGAGTAATTACAACTACAAAAACAAGTAGTAAGTATTCCTTTTTAAGTAAAATGTTTACTCATTTAATGGGTAGACCCAGTCTCCCTCGAAAATGCTTACTTTGTAGTCAATATCGAGTCTTTTATAGTCATTATTGGGAATTTTACGGTTACTGTGTAGGTAGCAGGTTTGACATTTAAATAGGTAGATATGGCTTCACTTACGTAACTTTTATAAACCGAACCTAGCAGGGGTAATATCGGTAATATTCGCCGCCACATAAGTGTTATGCTTTTTGCTATATGTTATGTAGGTTACATACATTAAGGCGCTATCTGTACGTTATTATTGCGAGAATTTGTGACCGAAAAACTTTCTGTTTTCACACAGATCATGAAGCTGGTCACACATAATCAAGTTTATTCATATATAAAATGTGCTGAAATGCTGTTGAAATTTTTTTTACAAACTTTTGAATAAATCTTACATTGAATGTCACGAAAATAAATTTTTATTTTATTTATTTTTTTTGTGAGGAGAAGTAGTATTTTTTTAGAATAGAATAGCATTTATCCCCAAAATACTACCTGTTGATGCAATATGAAATATCGTGGTAGCACGTAGTACCCCGCTGGCGCGTTTTACACCTTTTCCCCCAACTTCAAAAAATAAGACGGAGAAGCGTTTCAATATTTTGACGCAAAGGGGAGTTATTGACAATAATATTGATGATGTGAATACAGAAATATTGTCAATACCGATGTATTGACGTCAATATAGAATGTATTAACAATAGATTATTGTCAATAAAAGCAAACGTGTAGGGTCCACTTTACGAAGTGAGGCAGTTGATGTGAGAGTTCTGTGACTAATATCCAAGGAGCGGAATCGGAGGGATGTGTGTTTGCCTCGAAGATACAATATTCATATTCAATTGAATAACGCACATAGGGCCCAATTAATTCGAACACCACGTATCGTGGCACCAATAAAGATGAAAATTAAACAAAACTCCACTTAATCAAACTTTCCCAAGATGCAATAGGAAACAATAAAGTGCAGCAAGTCTGCATTGGCGTTTCTCCAAACATTTGCTAATTGGATACTTCCTTTCTTCTACGCGAGAAATTTTTCGCCTTGGGGAAAAGTTTGCTCCCACTTGGGTCTGGCATAAAATTTAATTTTGTTCAAATTACTTATGACGCAATTATTTGCTCTTCCTGTCGGGATGAATTTTGAGCTCGAGTTGTTCTCTTCTTCTGCGCGAGGAATACAAAGGAAAGAAGCATATCTTCGACGGACTATGTTCCACTAGTAGCTACTGGGAAGGACGGGACATGAAATTAAACGAGAATTTGAGGATCCATCTGTCCCATGAAACTGCCATAAAGTTAAATTGTTTAAGTGCAAAATTAACAACGGATTATGAAAATAACGAGCCGAATCTTCCAGTAGTTATGGATGTAAGGCTGTGTACGTTTGGCCTTTGCGGCGTTGGGGTTGCGATTTCATTTCGATCCAAATTGTTCATGGTAGGATATTTTTTATCTAAGTGGGATGAAAAACTTTTTTTTTTCTTTTCAAGCATATTAGCATATTAGTTTAGATTGATTGCACATATCCACGATAAATATAAATCAGTGAAATCAGACAATCAGACAACTGATTACCTGGAGTGGCTATTCTCATTGTACAATTTTCAGTGACTTCATATATTAAAGTCCATACAGTCACGGGGAAATGAAAATTAAATATTAGAGCGTGATTGTGACTGTTTTGAGAACGTTGTCTAACTCATCACAGGGGCAACTTAACAACTCCAGTATAGTGCGAGTATACCCCAAAGATTGGGTGCTGGTGGTTCTGTCATATTCACAAATATCAGAAGTGTCTTCTGAATGGGGTGAAAACAAAAAACGATGTCACTAATTTTGAGCTTACAAATTCATCTTACATAATCAGTTTATGAAACTCATTTAATTACTAAGTGTATAGTTGAAGATGCTAACTGTACTGTAGTGGTAATTTTTATACGATAGATGGAGTAGATGAAAGCATAGAGTTGATAGTTCCGTTAGAGTACGGCAGTGTGAAGATTGTATATAGATATTAGACAAGCGAGCTAGGACAACTTTTTAGGAAGGTACAAATCGGTTTTTTTTTTTCATCTCTCTTTACCAATAACAATAGTTGCAATTTCCAAACCTACGACTGGATGCCTTCCTTCAAATAACAACTGAAGTGCGGTAAAAAATCGGTAGAACTGTTTCAAACACACAGTTGGTACATGAGCGGGTCGGTTTTCATCTCTTTTTGCCAGTGGTGGCGGGGGGGGGGGGGGACACCCCTCACCATCCCTCTCCAAAGGGGGAGTTTGGTAAAGAGAGATGAAAAAACCGATTTGTACCTTCCTTAAAAGTTGTCCTAGCTCGCTTGTCTAATATCTATATACAATCTTCACACTGCCGTACTCTAACGGAACTATCAACTCTATGCTTTCATCTACTCCATCTATCGTATAAAATTTACCACTACAGTCTGTTATTTGAAATTAGCATCTTAAACTATGTAAATCGTTGACTTCAAGTAGAAGTAATACTAAAAACATATAGTCAAAGTACTAAGTGTAGCCTAGTATGTCTTTGAACAGTACGGAACCGAAAGCATAAACATTTGATTTGTAAAACGAATACATCGTGGGTTGCATGCGTACTGCTGGTATAAAGCTGTAGTCTCTCAAACCGTTTACTTTTCTCAGATGCCCCATAAGGGAAACCCGGGAAGTAAACTCATTTTATTCATACGGTCAATGGCAAATCTTCATCGTACAACAATGCTCAAAAACATTAATCTGAAAAATACAAATACAATCAAAGCTCATTAATACCAAATCTGAATTTCTTAATATAATTTTTTTCTAAAAAGTATTTTAATTACCTTTGATTTGATATTTTGATCTTTGAAATTGTCAAAATGGTTCAGTTATTAATTTAAAAAAAAGGTTCGGGACCGCCCTAACATGGAAATGGTCACCCTAATAAAAAAATAAAAAAATACGGGTCAAATATTTTGCGATAAGAAGCAAAACTACCAATTTCTACGAAATTCTGAGAACCACTATATCGTTTTGCTACGGAATGGCTGTATGTGTAAATTTTAATATACTTTTTACTTTTTCCGTACCGTAACGTCCGAGTTTTATCTGTTGCAATTTTCATCAATAACGACCTGGGATAGATCTTAAACTCTTTTCCCAGCAAAGCTCAAACATGTTATTGGACCTGGGTCGACCAAAAGTCATATTCTACCGAAAATAGGGCTTTTGTATTTCAAATCGATCCGACAGATTTCTCACACGTAAACAATAAAACATTAGTATTGAAACTTGACAATTAACCTCAATAAAATTAAAGCGTAGTATACGGATCTGAAAAATATACAAAAAATAAAACTACATTGAAACGGGTAAAATTAAATGCAAAGCACCTACGTTTCTTGACTGAAAATAATGTATGCTTGATACAATCGTATCTGATGTTATTTTTACTATGCCCCATTTGGTTCCACTTTGTGGTAGTTTCTTCCAAATTATATATCATTCCTACTATATGTATAGCATTGCGCTCATAGTAGAGTTGACCATGCAATTGATGCAATTGCAACCAATAGGAACAATATCAAACAATCACTGCAGACTAAAAGCAAAACAGGCTATATGTCTACGCTTATTTTGATTTGATTTCAATTGCATAAATTTTAAAGACAAGCTAAAAAATGAATTTCGTGTGCTATCTGCTTCTCCCTCCAAGAAAATAACCATAAGAAAGAGCTTAACGACGTGTTCGGGGTATCAACCAAATCAATTGTGGGATAGTTCTACCATCCGGGCTACCGTTCGTTTATGGTATTTGTTTAGAAGGGGATGAAACCGATTGATTCAATTTATTTGGATTTATTTTATTTCACCACAAAATTTATAAATTCGCCCTTTTCATATGGCATTATTGTCTGTTGTTGATATCCACACATGGTGAAACAAAATGTTGGTTTCCAATAGAGAAATCCCGTTGCGGCGGTGAAGGACAATCCCGTTATTTACGTCGTGTGGAGACATCTATTATTTGCAAGTGGATAGGTGTATAGTCGCTATATTTATAGACTGGCGGAAAGATTCTCGGGAACCAATTGAGCTGTCAAATAACGGAACCAATCGAGCATTTCACGATCAGCAACAGAAAAAATATAATAAATTAGTACGTCTACTTTGTAACATCATGAACATATCTGATGATTCTGAACGATGACATAAAGTCAAAATAGGGTTTTTAATCTTATTTCCGTCCTACTAAGCAGAATCGTTTTTATAACGGGTTTGAACAAAAAATGGAATATTTCTGTCATAGATTTTTTTTTACTTGATTTGTTTTTCGTCAATCTTGTTTTCCGTGCTGAGCACCAATGCTACCGACGCCAGGAAGGGAGCTCTCACACCTGGACCCTACCTATCGACACATCAACTCATGAACCGGGGACCAACGGCGGAAAAAACCAACCAAAGGAAAAAAAAAAAGCTCAATAGAACGGGGGGCGATTACGACGAAGTAGCGCTCTATCCTACATTTTACGCGCAGTTTTGAGCATGGTAGACTGATAATTAACTTTTAAGAGTGTCCGGATTTATGGACTGTGTCTGGACATTACGGTATTATCTGTCACCTTGTTGGGAGCTTGGGTTAGCTTTACATGCCCGCCCCTCAAAAATCACGGGAGGAGGAATTTTGTTAGTAGCTGAGTGACGTCCGTTGGATCAGGATTGTTTTGATGACCGAAGAGTTATTCCTATTTCCAATTAAACACATATAATCTCATAGTGATAGCAATGTTTAACATATTAAGCAGGGTTTTAATCATACAAAGCAGATCGCTAGCTTTCATGCTAAAAATACTGATTTTTGAGTCAAAAGTTATTATGCGTCGTTTGGTGGCCCCCCAATGTTACTTTAGTCAAAGTGTATTTACCAGGATATTCGGGAGAATTATCAATCACGGGTTTCTCTGCGCGGTTACTTAAAACAAACGGTATCTCTATAGAAATCGGGTGACTTAAGTAACATCTAAAAATATTTTGATCGGAAGGTGATTACGTCAAAAAGCAATTTGACTGGTAGATAAATTTAAAAATGGGATGTGATCATTTATTCGGACAGTATATAGTGCAGGAGCATCGATTGACACTGATAGCTCGACTTTGTTTACCTTTGTTACTTTCGATAAAATGAAAATTTGCTCTTAAAGTTATATTAAATATTTTAGATCAAATTCTAGTGTATCAAATGAAAAGGGCCTATTAGCTTTTGTAAGCAAACTTGTAATGCTCTTTTCGCGAGAATCGAAGCTCGCCTATGCGAACCAACAACACCATCGGGTAGGGGAATCACTCCTCTTCTCGGTAGTTTCCTTTCCTTAGTTTGCATAAGTTCGCACGATAAAGCGGGACATACAGTCCTGCGTCACTGTCAGCGTCACCGTCATCGTCAGCGTCAAATATGAATCTGATCAAAATGGACGGAATGACGCAGCGTCGATGTGAAGTCGCCAAGTAGAGATGACGGTGGAAAAGCAACTTGACATGCGTTACACCTGTCATTTGAGGGACGAACCTCATCGTCAACGCTGACGGTGACGCAGTATTGTGGGTCCCACTTTAGTGTGTTACACGTTATGTTTTCAATAACTGATAGGCCCTTTTCAAACGTTACGCGATAATACCAGATAAGTTCGGTCATCACCAAGAAAGGAATCAAGAACTACACCCTGCATCATGTCCGCACTACTAACATGGATGCCCTTAGTGTGGAGGTGGAATCGTCAACTGGAAACGTCCGGTTCATCGATGTTTACTGCCCTCGACAGTGTGCCGCCAGCAACGTATTAGCAACCTTAATAAACGTCCCGACTACAATAACTCGTATTGGCTCCCGTTTTAACGTTGTGGGAGACCTGACTGCCCGCCACGAGGCTTGGCGTAACCATCAACGAAACCAGATCGATTGTCTACTGTTTGACCACATGGACTGTACACAGTGCAGTTTCCGGACGAATCAACTTTCACCTCATCGGATTAACCAAACCGGTGGTGCACAACGAAGCTCTGACCACCACCTGCTTGTAGCTGAAGTCGGTGTCAACGTGGTTCCTGTTCCAAGTTGACTGCATAAAAACTACCACCATATCACTCGGTGAAAAATCGATGGAAATCCACCGGCTGGCATTGGAAGGACTTCATCGGGCCATATTCGTGGTTGATGAGGCGTGTGCTCGACGACTTTCTGTGAGGTGAGGGGTAAATTTGTTGCTATTGATTCCCACAGCCAATTGCTGATTCGCTTGAGAAATATTGGTAGACGCCAGTTTCTCACTCCCAAACAAACATTTTGGGCGTGTTGTTCAATATATGGATGACCGCTAAAGACCATTCTGTAAGGTAGCCAAACTCTTAAAATCCCATCTTTCCCATTACCCCACAGTAGAATGCAAATGCGATTGGTGTTCATCGCATTTGCTTTACATCTTTCTTCAAAAAAAAATCACCCGCGAAATACCTGAAACAAAGGTCATTTAGGGTATCGTTGAGGGGTTGTCTTTCAGAACCTTTTTCCATCCCAGCAGGAGTTCTGCATGGCAGTATGCTGGGCCTGTTGATATACAGCATCTACACTTCCGATATTCCTCACCTCGGAGCCGGCTGCGTGTTTTTCTTGTTCGCAGATGATATCACAATGGCCGTCAAAGAAACGATGCCTCGCTAAATAATTAATAAACTACAACGATGCCTTAACGCATTTGCTGATTTTGCCAACACTTGGAAAATTAATATCAATGGCTCTAAGACCCAAACAATTATGTTTCTCCATTGGAAATCCCCCAAACTAAAACCATCCACGTCTCGTACAGTAGTCATGGACGGAACGAAGGTCGAGTGGTCCGCCGAAGTGACATATGTTGGGCTGTTGTTTGACGAAAAACTCCTCTTATGTATTTGAGAGAGCTCTAGTAAAGTGTTCTGCCTTGATTAGGCGTCTGTATCCGCTAACCTGCCGCAGATCTCGCCACTCAGCTCCATTGTGGGGATCATAGGAACAAAAGTCAGGTAGCGCAGAACAGAACCTTGAGGATGATCCTCGTCCATTTGACACAAGGATACCTGAGGCGATAACCAAAAAAAAAAAAAGATTTTTAAATTTGATGATATTAATTAAATTTGTTCAGAAATGCAACACATCACAATATGCTTTGATAAGCAATTTTGTGTGTAGTAGTATTTAGTAGATAAGGCTAGTTTTAGGTTTTAAATACAGTAATGAAACGATTTTGTCAGTTCTCAACGCATGAGACTTTTATCTACCAATGAATAATTTTACATGACCCTAATTCCAAATCATTCTCATTCATCTTCAAGATGGATATTTGAGGTATACTTTGGTGCAATAAGACCACTGTTTCAAGATTTTCAAAAAAGTGATTGGCAAAATCGGATTATTACTGTATTAGTTTTAAGTAGTTTCTTTTTTCCTATTTTCACATACCAATTCCTCCCAGGTGGTTATTCTCCAATTAGGTCTGCTAGGACTGGAAACTGTAAATAATAATTAAAATTATCTAAACAACTAAAGCTGAAAAGAGACATATGTGTCACTTGAAATTTGAACATGTATGCATGTATAATCGATAATCGTATTTATGTATTTATGTATGTATGTATTTATGTGTAAATTATAGAAGAGTAGGTGGCTTAATAAGGGAGCTTTGTATAGGTAGAGTAGATAAAATCCGACACATGTTATACAACAAATTTCAATACCTTTAGCAGAGATCGGAAAAACTCAAAAACTCAAATTTCATGCATGAGTGTATGCGCCTATGAGTTTTGCCTTCCAAAATTCAACGTCGCAAAAATCACCGATGAGTTTTCAGTTTTAAAATTTAATTTCTTTATATGTCTGCACTATTAATTGTTTTTACTATTGTTTGTGCATCAGTGATTGGAATGCTAACACAACATGCAAAAGCATGCTATCAATTGACGTTTGAGTGTTTTTTTTATAAATTTAAAGCTAAAATGATTGTTAGCATTTTGAGTGTGAGTGCGTAAATATGCATGAGAATCTCAATCGTGAATTATGTTTGCCCCATTTGCACGCGAGTTTATTCTTGCTAGGAGGCTCAATGAATGAGATTTGAGAATGACTTTCTGAATACTCTCTTTTAGAGACTATGCCAATCTAGAAAAAGACAAAATCAATCAAAAAATAGTTAGATAGTTAGCAGAATAAGTACTGCTAATGTGCCAACAACGCAGACAGAAACTTCACAATCTAGATATCCTATCCTCCTTATATTATTGGTTTGGAAATCTGGTAAGTGAGTTTCGTGTGCGGCCGAATACAAGTAAACATTTGTCGAAAACAAGTTCAGCCCTCGCAAAGCATCAAACCAACAACAACAGCTGTCTTTTACTTTCAAAAAAGAATCCTCCGATTCCTCTAACAAGCAGAGAGTTTCCGCATGGTCCATGGGAGATACTACAGATTGATTTTTTTACTGACAAGGAGTTGGGATTTGAAGATTTTCTTGTAGTGGTTGACACTTACTCACGATACCTTCATGTCATCGAGATGAGAAATATGGATGCGAATTCAACTATCAAAGTACTCAATACAATCTTTGATGTATGAGATGTGGTGTACCTTTAAACTTCCATTTCCTACATTCCTTTCTGCTTAACTTTAAACAACAATGTTTGGTCATCGTTTCCAAAACCTACTTCCAAGCACACAATGTACTTACCAGTAAACTTACTTATTTCCTCATGCCACCACACCAGAAGCCCACAACTAGGTCATAAGAACGTAAGCTACAACGGTCACTCATGCTCACGTAAGAATGTATGACAGAGCATGTGTGGAGAGAAAAAGAGAATCGTACGATAAGCTAGGCGTAAGCATTCTCTTGAAGTGTAGCTGAAGTACTAGAATGTAAGATATAAAATATGAGTGGAATAAACACTGGACGGATTCTTGATCAATTCTTGTGTATAGTCGTCACGTCCGAAACACCAAATAATGGCTAATGGGGGCTACCATAGGGGTTACCCATTGACTATGCAAAGTGACAATGGTCCTCCGTTTCAAAGCGACAAATTTGTGAAAACCTGGGAGAACAAAGGCGTAAAAATTCGTAAGTCCATTCCATTAAGCCCACAGACAAACGGAGCTGTCGAAAGGCAAAATGAGGGAATAAAGAAAGCTCTGGCGGCCTCCAAGTTGGATAATATAAATTGGAAGACAGCTCTTAACAAGTATGTTTACATACATAATAAAGTACGACCACTCACACGACTTGGAGTGACGCCATTTGAGCTACTTCAGAGGAACTTTTCCTTGCTTATGGAGAACTGATGCTTCTATGGAACTGGATCGAGAAGATATTAGAGAGAAGGACGATTTTTCTAAGTTTGAAAGCAAAAAGTACGCTGATGGTCGAAGACGTACCAAGGATTCAAATCTTACCGTTGGAGATAAGGTCGTCTTAACACAATCCAGGCGAATCAAATCGGATCCAAAATTCGGTTCTGAAAAGTTTACTATAGTAGCTAGAGATGGAGCTAAATTTATCGTCATGAGCAACCGTGGGGTCCTGTATACAAGGAACGTAGGAGATGCCAAAAGAGCTATCGAGGAGTATGAAGAGCCTTCTAATGAACACAATCAAGACCAATATATTGATTTGGGCAACACAGGACCATCAGCAGATGGTAAGCTTTTTTATTTTTTTTTACTTAGTAACTGTTGATGTAATACAAATATATTATCCTTCTGTTCATAAAGATGAACCATCAAATGGAAGAGAACAGCCGAGTCAATCTGACAGCAGAAGTTTGACGGAATTATGACCTAGACGGCAAACTAGGATCCCGGATAAATTAAAAGACATGATTTTATATTACATTTATGAGTGAAGAGTAGAGATAAGATGGATTGTAGTAGATATAGTTGAGTTAAAAATAAAATAAAATAAATGATTTAAAATAAAGAAAATAAAATAAACTAACCCTTCATTATTGAGAAAAAATAAAAAAAAATGTAAATAAATGATACCCAGTAATAGACAAGTTTGCGAAAAGTTATTATGACTCGCGAACATTTCTCATGGAGAACTAGATGGCATTCATACAACTGATGTGAAAAGAGTAGCATCCAACAGCAGCAATAACCGCGAGCAGTACCGCGCATCAAATCAGCGAGAGGACGCCTTCCAGCAACAGCAGTAACCGCGAGTAGTATCGCGCAACGAACCAGCGTGTTCAACAAACAGTCTTTTTCAAGGCTAACAGTTGATTTTGAATTTTTCTACACTGAATTCAAGTTGCACTCCGAGACGGTGTAGACAGGATCCAGCTTATCAGCAGTCACCATGGCCAAGAGTGTCGACTGGCAAATTGAAAGCGTGCCCGGACGCGACACTGATGTGGCCAAAGTCATTGAACAACGAGAAGATCGATAAGATGGGGATGGAAGGGACGATTTTTAAAGGCGCTACCAAATCCGTACCAGTTATCGTAACATGAAAATTCCCGAAGCTCGTTACTGAAAGTTACAGCATTATCGGTTGAGCCACCGGAAAAACTGGTCCGTCCACCACAGCCATTGGAACCAGTCATCAATATTCGTCTTGATTCGCCACCGGAAAATATAATCCGTCCTCCACAGCCATTGGAACCGGTAATCAATATTTGGCCGGATGTGACAGCTCCGAGGGATCATTTCTAATCATTTCTTCAACCATCTGCCACAACCACAACGATTGCCCAGACATCTGCGGAAACAGCGAGAGCAGTTCAAATTGTGCAGCCGTCATCAACATCAAACGTTGTCCAGGAACGAATACTACGTATGCCTGGGGACTTCATGCTTCAACAGATCCAGTTGAAGCCGCTGGAGACTACTAGGGTAGAGAACTATTTCGGCCTAATCGCCCATTTTGGGCCTATCGAGCAGACAACTTCAAATAAATCCATGATTTCAGAGTTAACAAGTCAATTATGCGTTTGGTACGATACTATAGTTAATAAGCTACCGAGCGAAGTCAATGAGAACGCGTGATATGAAGGTTTGCACCCATTATTCCCAAAAACAAAAGAAGCGCTCCGACCGAATCAATTTTTATCTTCATCCGATAGGCCGAAGTGAATTCATTGGCGTTTCAATGGTGTTGCAATGCGTTAGGCCGAGTTTAGAATCCGTAGGCTGAGTTTGGCGTCAAGAAGCAATGTTAGACTTTTGACAATATCTCAACGATTGGTATCTCTTTATCAAATCTTACGGTACGTACGGAAAGGTAAATACATTTGGAAGCCATCAGTAATAATAACATTCCGTTTGGTGCTAAACTGCGCTAGATTAAGAAAGACTAAGTGCGAGCTGTGCTTAATAGGCCGGAAATGGGGTAGTTAACCCTAGTTCCCTTCCAGGTAAATACTTCAATGATAATTTTGACACCGAAAAAAAAATCTTGGTTGCTTTGTTTAAGTTAACAAATATAAATGACATTATTGGTGTTTTGGATTCATGTGTTCCATTTGGTGTGTTTTCACTTCAATTTGACAGATTTTTTTTTTTTTAATAAACCTGCTATTGCAGCAGACTTATTTTTGACAGAAAAAAAAATCAATTTTGACAAACACCTTATCGAAAATCGGCCGATCAATAATAGAGGGATTTTCGGACATCTTAATTTATTTTTAATGTGTCAAATTTAAGTGAAAATTTTCGAAATGTAACACAATCTTAGTACCGAATGAAATTTATTGATTGCATGCATTTTGCAGATTATCGATCGTTTGCGCCAAATGTTCCTAAAGAGAACATTCACTTTGAGGCTTATACCAAGAATATGGATGTGGAAGGTGTATTTGAGTTTTTATATTCATTTAATATTGATTATCAGCTTTATTTTAATCATTGTAAAATCAAAACAAATAATGAAATGTCCTTTTAGGCGAAGGTACCGATCAAGTTGAAACTGCAACGGACCTAGATGCACTTATTAAACAAAATATTTTCGATGCAGTCAATGATGCAATGCGGAATTATCTTAACATACACATATCTCGAAAACATAGTAACTGCAGCCAAGGGCGTAGCCAGGTTTCGAGCTAGGGAGGGGCGAAAAAAAAATTACCATGGAAAATTTGGCCGAATGCCATTTCACCGAACGCCATTTCCTCGAAAGCCTTTGTGTTGCTGAGTTTAGGGGGGGGGCAGTCGCCCCCCCCCCCTGCCCCTATCTGGCTACGCCTATGACTGCAGCTGTCGATAGAAGTTTTGCTACTAATTTTGGTCGTCTAGCAGCCATGACGGATGTATTGAACAAAACGGCATCCAAAGACGACTCAGTTATCGAGTAACGATCACCTGTTGATACTGAAAAGCATGTTACCGATTGTTGAGTTGACAAACGATGCTCTTCAAATGAAATATGTGAGTACTCCAATAAACCGTTTCATAAATTATTCAAGAATTCAAATGTATCATAATTTAAAATATTACATCTTTTTTCAGATGGAATTTTTCTCCCGAATTATTGTTCCTTATTCGTACGTGGAAAAAGAAGGTAACGCGTTTTACGTCATTGCAGATTGTCTATTCACTAGAAAATTTTGGAATCGATTTACTTGGACAGGCGTGAACAGAGGACATAAATCCAAACGAGGCTTCCGTGAATTTGGAAACGTCACGGAACTGCTTTAAAAACTTATTCAGATTGGAGACAACACTTATACAAAACAGCAGTTGGAAAAGTTTTGTAAAACCCGCTTATTTAGACATGCTAAGACACAATTTGCTAACAAAATGCTACGAAAGTCATCTTATCGTACTAAGCG
Organism: Ochlerotatus camptorhynchus; assembly: GCF_037179485.1. Lineage (NCBI taxonomy): Eukaryota > Metazoa > Arthropoda > Insecta > Diptera > Culicidae > Ochlerotatus > Ochlerotatus camptorhynchus. The sequence goes on from NW_027040739.1 coordinate 849,481, forward strand.
AGGTGTTAAAATGTCAAAGCCTCATCATGAAGATGCTATGAGTGTTACAGACTACATCGCACTTGATGACAATGGCTCTGATGGTGAGAATATGGAAGACTTTGAGAGCACCGGGTCAATTCATCAACCGAACGACACTGATACATCTGAAGGCAATGATGGTGAGTTCCAAGCTACAAGCAACGGTGATGGTTCTTCTGAATGATTGATCACGGAATTAAGGATTAAAGTTACGGTGTTGACTATTAATGATTTTATTTACATTTCTTGTTATTTTTTAAATGAAAAATTGTTGAATTAGATTCTTAAACAAATAAATTGCTTTGTTAGTTTTATTACTTGATTTAATGCTTACATGAGGTATTATCTGTTATTTTAAATGCGAATCGTATATAAAAAATTAGGTGAAATTTGTCATTGTATGCATAAGTGGTATGAATACAGTTTTATCTTTACGGTTGATAGGAACCATTTTACATAAAATCAAATCAGGTCTGTAGAAATTAGCATTTGAAAAATTTTTTTTCACAAGTTTTGAGCTGAATACATGAAAAAAAAGAAGAATCCATTGGTTTTAGGAAGAAATTTTCCTTTTCCAACAAATGTTGTCCTTTGATTAATACTTCATCTTCATCTTCATGAACATCTGTCATTCCAACTAATTCTAATGTATTTGTGAGAAACCATTTATTGGTAAACTTGTTTGTCAAAATAAATTCTGGAAAGGTTTTTTACATACTTTTTAATTTTTTATGACATTGATTAAAGTAGGATTGGAGAAATGCTGTAATTTTGATGATTTTTCACTACATTCAGCTTCTGTAATTTGGTTGGCTATTTGAACTAACGGATTAGGACCGGGTTTCACCAGCTATTTCAATGAATGTAGGCAATTTTCGAAAGGATATGCGGAAAGAGATATTAATGTTCCAAATTTTTCCACTTCGTCTATAATATGGCAAAGATTGTGTACATTACTTGTGATAAACTCCGTACCATACAGTATCTTGTAATCATTTATAAATTCAATTAAGAGCATTCTCGCGATTGGTAAAAATGATTTGTATCTTTCCACAGAACAAATACGGACTGCGCAAAACAATAATAAAAAATGTTCATAATACTTAGATGATCTTTTAGAAGCACAACTCCTACATAGTTCAAAAAAATTCGATATTCCAACCCTTTCCAAAATGAAATATGTTCCAACGAATGCATATGTCGGTAAATCTCTACAGGGAACCTTAAATCAACCAAATATTCAGAGATAACCTGTTTTCCGTAAGCGCTCCATTTCGCTCGTTTCGTCATGCATCCCATACGCCAAGAATTAATCAGCTTCCGCATAATGCCTAACTCTAATAAATGTAACGCATCCCCAACAATGACATTATCAATCATGTCTATCGGTAGTTCCGTAAGTAGAGACACGGCACGTTGGTGCTCTAGGGATTAGTTCGTAGCTCTGCATTCACTTCTGGGAATATTTTCCTTTCGTCGTACAGTTCAGGCATCCAAACTTGCCGTTATAGTTTGTTACACACTTAATAAAGGCCCGAGCGGGAGAATCACATGTAAACGCTCGAATGTTTGCGGAAATTTTGTGAGTATTAATTATCACACCTGAATTCAGAACTGTTGTAAGCTCGTTGATGAAAGGAGATAAAAATTCATTGGCATCTTTTGGTTTGCTTGCTCCATAGTAAATACCAACGATGATTGGAGAAATGTGTGATAACTCATGGATTTTCACAAGAATTGGCCAAAAATGATTGGCACTGCTCTTATACATGGGAAGACCATCAATGTTGATGTTGAGGGATATATTCATATCCACAGCAACATGCTCCAAGCGATTTTGTAGGCCACGTTCCAAGCCATGGTGCCAGTATTTACCATAGTTTTTCATGGTTATGATTTCCAAAGTTCTAGGGGTTCTCATAAAAGTTTAAGTTAAAGAGTTAAAGATTTTTTTGTAGATCCACCTGCAAGTGAGTATTGAGCACACCAATCAACGATTTCAAAGCTGCTTGCAATATTTGATATTGCGAAGCCCATTTCAGATTGAACTGATCTTAAGAATGAAAGTACAGTTTTTTTTATAATCGTTAAATTACTCTTAGTAAAATTTGGTTTTACCTTTGTATAGTTCATTTTCAACTATATCTTCTAAAATTTCTTTCGAAGCATCCATATCGTGAGTATTTATTTCATTATCCAAAGCCTTATTAAAAAAAAAGAAGAAGAAATCGATAAACTAGAATAATGCTGCTGGTCCACATCGTTGTTTTTATCCGAATTCTTTTGAGAAATCTAAGGGATGAACCTTTTTTTATGCTTTTGAAGCAAGCGACTGTACGTTCCACTTTTGCGGATTCGCGTCAACTTATTTTTTAAAACAAATGTATTCATACTCCGCCTGATTTTCCTGACCTTCCGAATATTTGTTTTTAATCGTAGATTGCACAATGATTCCACAATCAAATAAATAAAAACAGACAGATATGCAATATAAAATAACTTCAAATAAATAATGTTCATCAACTTTCTCGCAATATGAGTTTGGGTGGCCAATTACGGTGATTTATGCAACTAGAAAGTTTTATTTCAATCATAAAAATTCGTTATATATAATCTTTTTACAACTTGATACAATATTGGCTGACGTTATATGCAATTCTAATTTAATATGCGTGTATATACGACTTGATTTGAACATTCTTTTACGATTTATGGTTTGCTGGGTGGTCTTCGAATGTCCTAGATTTGATGATGTGCGAGAGAAGATACTCGCCCTTAGCGCGGAGAATGTCGTCGAAGAAATGTGTCGAGAAGAGGGCACCTTTAACGCCGTCAGTAGAGCAGTAACGCAGATCATGTCAGCGCTGCAGCGAAAATGGCGAGAAGACCAGCTAGAAAGTAGTAATGTTCTCACACAAGTGCGAAGTGAAAGCCGAAGCTGGGAGATTTCTCCGTCAGAGTAGGCTGAATCCACCACCGGGGTTAACCAAGTACAACGCGACGCTGGGAGCTAAATGGCTCACAAATTGCAGAGACGATCAGCGAACTGGAAGCGCCAATTAGCTAAGGTAAAGTTAGGTGCGTAATGCACGGCCCCCTCCGAAGTAATACAAAAAGTGGTAGGATTTCGACCTGGGCCCAGGTTATCTTCAGGTTTTCCACTTTGGCTCTTTGCGCCACTGAAAATGCACAGGGTGCTTAAGTAAGTAATATGGAATATAAATCATTGTATACGAAGCGTAAACAAATTTACATCGTCCTGGACAATTCATCTTGAGCTCTACATACTCAATGAAGTTTTGCACGAAATCCCAGCTATTAATGAGTCCATAGAGCATCACGGATCCTCATATTATAAAATACAATTTATATTTGTGAACAAAAATCAACCTGGATATCATATATTGATGTTATAAAGACTCAACGAGGTGTCGTACAATCCGAGACCTTTGGTGTGCTAGGCATTTATACTAGACCAGTCCCCATACACTTAACTAATCAAACTGAACAAAGTTAAGGGAGTTGCTTCAATTAAGAAAATAATACGATTATCATGTAAATCACCTACCACCTACACTGACTAAAAAACGGCAGTCCCATCCTTCAAACTTGAAACTAATTAAAAAACGTTCTCTTTTTATGACTTCATCACAATTAAGGGCCGTTTGTGCCAGAGTGCTCTTGCTCGAGATTTTTTAAGATGCTCATTACCACAGATGATCTTAGCAACAGCGCATTTTAATTAAATTCTATCATGCAAATTAGACACTATTCCGCAGTCTGCAGGGAAAGTGATAACCATCTGCTAAATTTTGAGCCGACCTCGAAAATTGATTTCAACAAGGAAAAACAAAATCTGTCTGCGGATGTGATAAGGCACAGAATAAGGTTTTTAGTGCAATAAACATTGGCTTTTGTCTTGCAAATCGAAAAGTTAAATTATGTTGATAGAAATTGCTGTGAACGGATCTCGGTGAGTGTTGATTATCAACGTTGTTTATTGCTGTGACCCTCCTACTAATTTCACTTGCAAACAACCCAACAGTGTAAACATTTCATGCGCATGAATACATTTATGAATCAACTCTGAAAATGGCTGACAGGTAAGAACCGACAATTGTCCTCCGTTGATAAAGCTGTCGCAATAATTTACTCAGAATGTTGGTTTTCGCACTTCCAACTTTCTAAAACCTGACCCAGGGGTAACGTGCGGCAAGCAGGACAAGCGTCAACATAGCAGAGGTCCAATGAGGCAAACAGTGGGTGTTTCGGTAAACTCATGAATAATGCACATCGTAAAGTTTACCTTTTTCGACACATACCTTTGGGATGTTTGCAAAAGTCCGCGCACACAAAATTACACTAAATTGGTGATGATGGTAAAGTAAATTGACCTTGCCACCGCTATAGATCAGTTCAGCTGAAACATGTTCAAGAGGTGAAAGAATTAAGATTGTTGTTTTAATAGAATTGCTAATTACAGCATAGTCCAACAATGTTGAGTCACTACTCGAGGCACCATTTTGTAAAAGGGTTCACACATATTAACCTGGAGGGAGGAGAGGGTTACAGTCTTATAATTTATAAAAGTAATGGATCGCCTTGGGCAACTAGTTGCTCATTTATATATACAAAAAATACATACATTTAGGCGTTTCCTGGGCAAGTTTTTGTGATGATCAACCAATGATTTTTGTAAATTTTGAAAACATCTACCGATTTGATAAGCTTAAAATTTAGCAAAAATCGAGATCAATGATTATTGTAATTAACTCTTTGGTTAATTTGGAGCCGCAATAATTGATGAAATGCTAAATCATGCACCGAAAATTACCAATGTCCCATACATTTTTATATGGCGTCCTTATATTTATTTCCGTAGGAGAAAATAACATTTTCATTTATTTCTCTCAGGTATATATGCAACTGGTTCATTCTAAGGTTTATAGTGTAACATGATAATGTGTCTTCCAAATGCTAGAATGTTGCAGGAGCCATGCTTTAAAAGTGTCTTTATATTTATTTCCACTAGTGTATTAAATTCCTAGGTAGGTATGATGAAATCCGCAAGAAATGGACCATTGCATTTCAGGTATAATATTCAACTTTTGTGTGTTGTGTTGGTGTTGCTTTGAATATACTTTTTCTGCTTACTGTCACCTTTCTCACATTTATAATTTTTATGACCTGCAAATGACATCACTGAATATTTCATATTTTAGGGAGAGGATAAATAAGAGCCTATTCTCTAGCTTCTAGAAGACAAACTCTCAAAATAATGTTGCAATTTCAGATTCTCATAGTAATCTGCTTGGAAGTCGATTTGGATAAACGTTTTACTGCTGCCATGGCGCAGTGTTGATCCCCCTTCTGATGAAATTAATTCGAGCAATCATTTTGATTTACTCACGGATGTTGAGAATACATCATACAGCTGAAATTCTAGTAAACTTTCCCGGCTAAATGCCAAGAAGGAAAAGATTCCCCCTATTGTGATAAACACTTCCGATTTCCATGCTCTTCGCACGGAACTTTTGAACTTCGTGAAATTCATGTTTTAACTGCAAATTGGTTGTCGAGGTTAATGCCGTGTATTGGCTGAAACCTTGGACGAATTCAAATGTCCTTCTCAAGTATCTTACTGAGAAGCAGCATCAATTTTGTACTTACGACACCAAAACTGAACGTGTGTTCTAGGTTGTCATGGAAGGACTGCCCAGTAGTGAATCTTGGAGTTATGCCACTCCGAGTAATAAAAATGAAAATGAAATCCCGTCCTGGCGATTCACGCAACGGGATTACTAATGATTTTTATTTAGTTCACTTCAAGTCTAGTGAACTAAACACCTTAAGGCCTTAGAAAAAATTTAGCCTTATGCTCCATGTTCGAGTGAAGTGGGAACACTTCAAGAAGACTGGAGGAAATTTCCAAAACCTCACGTAGTGCCGTTAGTGCAAAAAAAATTAAAGGGTTGTGTGCTATACACGACCGCAGTATGACGTAGAACTACGCAAAATTGATGTATGTCATGCATTTTTGGCTATTATACTTTATTTTAAATTTATCAAGTATTTCAATGTTTCGGTTATGGTTCACTTTTTTTCTTCCTTGGTTTGTTTTCCGTGCTGAGCACCAATGCTACCGACGCCAGGGAGACAGTTCCCCCACCTGGACCCTACCTATTGACCCATGAACCGGTTTGGCACATATAACTTTTCCGCGTTCCGGTTTAGTGAAACGGGACCCAAGGCTCATTCCTAATAGTGAAAGGTGATCACGCCGTCCACCTTTAGCCGCTGACTTGGTCCTGCTTGTTACAGGACCAAGCGCCACGCCGTACGAAGCGGTAATGAGCAAAAGCACTTTTGACTTTAAATGATCTTTATTTCTTGTGTTTGTGTGGTTGTATACATGTATGAATTTTCAAGTGACACAGATGCGTCTTTTCAACTTTAGTCCATTTGAGATTTTAATTATTAATTACAGTTCCTAGTCCTATCAGGCCTGTTTAAGAGAATGACCACCTTGGTGGAATTGGTTTGTTTTAAATTGAAAAAGGAAACTACTTATAACTACTATTTACAACTACAACTAACCTAAAACTACTATATACAACTAATTTACTATATACAAATCGCTTATCAAAGCATGTTCTGATAAATTACATTTTTGTGCAAATTTAGTCTTAATTTCGGTAATTCTGGAATCTATTTTGGCAATACCTGCCTCTTCGTGTAAATTTGTTATTCTAGTGTCGAAAGGACGATCAAGAACCATCCTCAGCGCTCTATTCTGAGTGACCTGAATTTTGTTCCTGTAAGTCTGTGCACATGATTCCCACAACGGAGCTGCGTAGAGGATCGCAGGTACTATGATTTGTTTGTAGACAGCCAGTTTGTTCACCCTTGAGAGGCGGGATCTGCGGAAAATCAGCGGATACAGACACCTAACCAAGGCAGAGCACTTGACTACTGTTTTCTCTACATGCGAACGGAAGAGGAGCTTTTCATCGAACAACATCCCGAGATAGGTTACTTCGGCAGACTACTCAACCCTTGTGTCATGCATGATTACAGTACAAGGAAGGAGCCGGTTTCAGTTTGGGCCATTGCCGATGGAGTCAATTGCCATTTTTTCGTCAATGACAAAGATTCGCCAGGTAACAAAAAGTGTAATTTAGTACATTCTGTGTCACATTATTGTTATCCAAGTAGCTCAGGACGTAGATACTTATTCACTAAAATGGATCCATGTAATTGTTTTGCTCAAGTCATTTAATTTCGTTAAAAATTTAGCTAATAAATAAATCTGCACATGTTTGTCACTGACAGCATTGTCATTGACAATTGACATGGTTTGCCTTGACTATGACTGCTGGCTCCAATGAGTGACCAAAGCAGAATTGTCAATATCACCGTGTACTGTCGAGATTTTGCAGCACTGCCCAACATCGGTGGGAAGAGTAGTGTACACACTTAGACTTTTTTTACAGAAATCTGTAAAATTTTACCGAATTCTCAAAATTTGAACGTTCGGTAGTTTCACAGATTTCGTGTACTTTTTCACAAATATCTGTGATTTTTTCACAGATATCTGTAAAAAATTACAGGAAAACTGTAAAACTGTTTACCGAACGTTCAGATTTCGGTAAAATTTTTACAGAAATCTGTGAAATAATCTTAGTGTGTACCTATTTGAGGAAGGTACTGAGCTACCCTCACCACTCTTTTTCTTCTCCGCTTGGTTACGAAGTCTGCTCCGGGAGCGCTGTCTGCCCATCACGCGATGCGACCGATACTACTGACGACGCGACGTGCAGTATATCTGCGAACGTTTGTAACAAACTATATAGCTTTATCGAACAACTCGTCAGAGCGAGCAAAGACCGAACTGTACTGCTTGACGTTCAAGCAGAGAATCCCTGAGCAGAGGCATGACAGCAGCGCTGTGTTATATCTTTTCAGGTTCAAGCCAAACGATGTTCAACCAAATGGTACTCGAGTGTGACGACTGGGTTAGGGAAAATCGTTTATTTCATGAAAACAGAGATAAAATTATCATTTGTACATTTTTCAAATGTTTTTTGTGGAAAATCGAAAAAAAATTCAGCAGATTTGTTATGTAATATCCTATCGATTGGCAAATTTGGAATTTATTTCCATCTATAAATGACAAAGTTACAAGCGTTCAAAACCTAACACTATTTCACCACACATCTGTTTTGATTTGCACCCCAGTATAGTCGACAAAGACGTAGTTCTACGTAAAAAAAAACGCGGAAACGCTCCACCAGGTACAAATTCCTCTGCTGTTAACAACGGTCAGCGAGGAACAATTTCTACATTCGTACCCGTAGGTACAAATATCACTCCTGCTTCAAATTCTTCATCAATACCTACTCCTCTCGCTGCTAGCAATGTTCAGCGAGTAAATGGAGCTACCTATGCTGCTATTGCAGCTGATAGAAATCAAAATACTACCCAACATACAAAATACTACCCAATGTAAATTTTGATGATTTTGTCTTAGGAAGCATTACTGCTCCTAAAATGGAATTTTTACAGAAATCATTAATTGAAATGATTACTGATATGCTTAAATCAAACTCCGTATTGATGCTTTTCAAACTAGAGTTAAATTTGCAAACAATATCGTCATGACTGAAGTTCAGTAATGGATTTTAAAACCTAAATATTTTAATTTGGAATGCTCGATCTCTTAAAGATAATGAAGACGAGCTTTTAAACTTTTTGAAAGTTCATAACGTGTATATTTCCGATATAACTGAAACGTTTCTTAAGGGGAAGCTCACCGCTCCGAAAAAAATAATTACGTTTTGATTTTTCTAAAAATATTGGAAAAAGATATCAAAATTTTAAGAAAATCACATATTTTTTAATTTTTCAAAGAAAGTTCACGTTCAAAAACATTTTTTATTGTTTATTGTTTATTGTTTATTGTTTATTGAAAAATTCAACTGACAAATACTGTCAGTTGGGTCATTATGGCATAAAGTTGGACTCAAAAAACCACAAAACATCGACTTTTCGGTTTTGCTGAAAGTCCAATTTTTTTTTCATGATGAGATAGAAAAAAAATTTTACATGTAATTTTTGACAAAAATCTAAGGAACAAACTGATTTTCTTTGATTTTTGATATTTTTTCCCAATATTTTTAAAGAAATAAAAATGTACCGAAAATATTTTTTTATTTTCGGCCCGGTAAGCTTCCCCTTAAACCTGACAATAAGGTTAAAAGGGACGCAAATTATTTCATTTTTCGAAATGATCGTTTTGATGGACCTTGTGGTGGCGTTGCCATCATTGTTCATAGACGAATCAAACATAAAATTCTTTCTTTATTTGACACCTAAGCTTTTGAAATTTTGGGAGTTTCTGTTGAAACAAAATTCGGACAACTTAAGTTTGTAGCTGCCTTTTTGCCATTCAGATGCGTAGGCAAGCAAAAGAATTTTCTCAAGGGTGACCTACAAAAACATACACGTCATAGGTCTAAATTCTTAATTATTGGTGATATTAATGCAAAACACCGCTCATGGAATAATGCTCAAAGCAATTTCAATGATAATATTCTTTTTGATGATTGTTCTGCAGGTTAGTACACTATTAAATATCCAAACAGCCCAACATGCTTTTCTTCAGCAAGAAATCGCCCAACTATTGATTTGGTCTTAACTGATTCATGTCAAGTTTGTAGCTAACCGGTTACCCATGCTGACTTCGGTTCTGATCACCTTCCAGTAACTTTTGAAATATCCCAAGAAATAATTTCTAATCCCAACAGCTCTACTTTAAATTACCATAGAGCTGATTGGGAGCAATATCGAACATTTATGGAATATAGCTTTGATCCAAACATTCCTTTGCAAACCAAAATGAAATTAATTATATTCTTGAATCTCTGACTACTTCTATAGTTGAAGCAAGAGTTGCCTAATTATCAATGTTTCTTTATCGATAGAATAAGGGTTTGATTAAGCAAAGTGAAGTACCGTAGACTAGGGTCAAATTGATCACTTATGAACGTAATTATGTAAGGTAGACAGGTATAATACACCCCTCTTAAGGTAAAACGGCTATATTTTTACCGTTTTCGCTTTAATTATCGGAACAATCGACATTCGTTACTTTCGGAGTTAGACAAGTTGTTATCATTTTTTTTTTCAGTGGCAGTTTAGCCAGAGATGCCGTAGTCAGCTTTGCGTTTCTTGATGAAATCCCAGAAGCGCGAAGGATTTTCCTTAAAACTTGTCTGTATCCTACACAAGTAGTTTTCGTGTGTTGCAGAAAGGGCAGCTTTGTACTTCAACTCAAGCTCGCGGAGTCTAGCTTTATTCGACACATTTTTCGTGTGGAAAAAACTGTTGCATGACCAATAGCTTTGGAGATATGGACCGTTCTCTACAGTTATCTCTTTAAATTTAGTTACTAGCTTTTTACGAAAAACAAATCAAGCAAGAAAAAGGGTAAAAGGTGGTAAACCGGGACTCAATATCAACTACTCATTTTAAAGCTTAGACTTTGTACTACAAAGTAGTAAAGATTTCATAGTTGAAGATGCTAATTTCAAATAACAGACTGTAGTGGTAATTTTTATACGATAGATGGAGTAGATGAAAGCATAGAGTTGATAGTTCCGTTAGAGTACGGCAGTGTGAAGATTGCATATAGATATTAGAATAGAGAGCTTAGGACAACTTTTAAGGAAGGTACAAATCGGTTTTTTTATCTCTCTTTACCAAACTCCCCCTTTGGAGAGGGATGGTGAGGGGTCCCCCCCCCCACCACCACTGGGGGAGTTTGGTAAAGAGAGATGAAAAAACCGATTTGTACCTTCCTTAAAAGTTGTCCTAAGCTCTCTATTCTAATATCTATATGCAATCTTCACACTGCCGTACTCTAACGGAACTATCAACTCTATGCTTTCATCTACTCCATCTATCGTATAAAAATTACCACTACAGTCTGTTATTTGAAATTAGCATCTTCAACTATGTAAATCGTTGACTTCACGTAGAAGTAATACTAAAACATATAGTCAAAGTAGTAAAGATTTGTAAAAGAACAAGTCTTTTTTAATGGTGCCAAAAAATATGAAAAAACATAAAAATTATAAATTTTATAATGTTAGGTAAATGTGCGTTAATTCATGTGTCGTTCATATGAAAAATTTATTGCTTATGGGGTGTTTACATCTGTGCGGATTTGCTACTGCTAGTGTACAAGCCAACTAGCACGAATTTCAGTTGCTCCTGAAATCTCATGCTGGTAGACGCTGAAGCCCTGTTTACATTTGCTAGTGAGCTTTTTTTGCTAGCAGCTAGTTCATTAGCGCTATTGAAATAGCATAAGTGAAAACACCTCATTAGGTGGCGGTCTTATCCCGTCATTCCCTACTTATTTATGCTAGAATACCCTTGCGCAAGACATTTTTTTGGTACGGTGTTACATATTCGAGATTATGCCGACGAAATGCGCCAACAATCATCGAAATTACCCTATACTTCGAGATCAATAAAAACTAGATCACCAATCATCAACTCTTCTTGTCGCACTATGTCATTAAAGCAACTGATAGGAAGGCATTGAATGCACTCTCGCACGATGGCACCAACAATAGTGTGAACGAACAATTGGTGGCAATTGTGTCGATAGCAGGCATGTTATAAGCCTCGGGCATTAAAATTTTAAGGACTCCAAAAAGGTAGTGTTGTGAGATTGGTGGGTTAGCTGTATTTTCCTGGTGATCGACACCTGTTTGAAGTTTGCACATACCAGAAGAAATGCGCAATCTTCCGACCCAAGCACCCATACAATAGACCAGCAATTTGATCTTTCATTGCAGGCACGTTCCAGACCAACGAACAAGAGGTCAAATTCGTCAAAAGTGCGACGACTCACTTCTTCAACTACACTTCTTCGATCGAGACGTAGACGCTAAACCTGCAAATTGGTCCATCTTCGTATGTACCTTTGAGACCTGAACCAGCAATAAATCAAAGCCGCCAAGTGTGACAACCCACTTCGTCGAATATTCTTCAGCAACGTCAGACTCTACAACGCAGAATACACGAATGCCTTCGACAGGTAAAGGAAAAATTTATCACCAGCAAATGTGACGAATGAATGGTTAACGTGAGTGCCACCTCTTCAGAAGGCCTTTATTTACAGTCTTAAATCCACTGGTTCATCGACGTGACGCCAACGCACTATCGATTGCTAGTGCACCTTTCAATTTGTGAGTAGCTAGCCGGCCTGAGTAAAAGTTTGAGCGAGAGCAGTGTGGTACTACACTTTGAACCACTGTTCTCTTCCGCAATATCGATGCCTATAATTAGCACGGTAAATTGACTATGTTTGCCGATATCTTAACGACATTAGGTCAAGATCCGACAATTCTCCAGTCTTAATCGGACCAGACAAAAAACCCACTTTCGCGTACAGTAATTCGCGTTCGGTCAAGTGAGTGATCGGTGATTATTTGGTGATACGAGTGTGAAGTAGCAGAACTATCATGGATTTGGAACACCTTGTCACAGAGGAACTGGACTTTGAACTGGCGGTAAGATCAGCAAAAGGATTGAGAGGACAGGACCGAAATTGGAAGACGTCACGACTGTTACAACTGATGAGCAAGGAGATCGGAGGAGGAACAGCCGCATCAACATCGCCCTCACATGTGCTTTCGGACGTCGACAGCATATCCAGAGTGATTTGAGATTTGGGCGTAATTGCTTTTGTAAACAAACACGTCAATCGCCGATTTCTCGTCAATAAAAACTCAATCTCGTAAACTAACTATACCAAATGATAGAGGAATCATTTCTCTACCTCATAGTGTTGTTAGTTTTCGAAATTGAGATTTTATTCGCGAGAAATCAACGATTGACGTGTTTGTTTACAAATACAATTACGCCCAAATCTCAAATCACTCCGGATATACCAGTGCCAAGCGAAACTACCACCAATTAGTCAGGCGTTGGATTCAGCTTTACGGCAAAACGACAAAGGTCAAGTAAGGATGTGCAGATCCAGGCTGTTGCAGTACAGATTCAGATTGTCCGTCATTTCGGATCCGACGATCACAGTAAACGCCAAGAAAACGCTCACCAAGATCGACACAGCTCTGGAAAGGATTGATGAATTTCTAGTAAACTTGGCATGTGCGAATCCCGATCATGAAGAAGAGAACCACGATCCAGAAAAAACACCCGGAGATCAAGACACTCAGCAGAGACTGAAGATCGCGCAGCTGCAGTCTAGTATCAAAGAAGCTTCCCAACAGCAGCAACAATTAGAGCAGGAACTCCAGCAGCAGTTACTTCAGTAACAGTTGCAACAACTGAAAGATCCAACGATACCCGATGAGCAGCAGGATCAGGAACAGGCACTTCAACGGCAAATCCAACAACAGCAGCAGGAATTACAGCAACAACGAGAGATGCTACAGTTGTGGGAAAAAGGGATGCACCACTCGAAATTGCGATGCTTGCATTTCAAGATGGAGGCAGCTAGATTCGGTAAACGGTCCACAGTATTCGGGAAACAGCAGCTGGGAGAACCCTCAGTAAAGGGCGTGTAGTACCTTTCGGGCTGTCAACGGCCAGTCAAGCGCTTTCACGCGAGAGATGTTACGCCAGCATCAGTAGCAATCACAACAAGAACAGCAGCTTAGACAACAACAACAAAGGCAAGAACAGCAGCTTCAGCAGTTGGTGACACAGATGCAGTATCAACAACAGCAGTTGGAACAACAATTACACCAGGAACAGATCCGGCGACAGCAGATTGAAACGCAGTTAGGAGGGCACCAACAGGTTCCAGTACTGGGACCTCACAACAACAACACGATTCCAGGTTTTTGTGATCCATACCTCCAAAATCAATCAGGAATACCACATCATGTACCGGAATTGGAACATATTCCCCCTCACCTACGTGATGACTTCATGCGCTTTTTGAGATCTCTAGGTAGGCCCATCATACATAGAACTTCTAGTCAACAACCGACTGCAGACAGGTTCACACAACCGGTTCACAAATGGCCGTTTGAGTACACTGGTCAACCTAAGTCATTAAGTTAGGTGAGTTCCTTAATCACGTGAACACCTACGCTGACACTGAAGGCATTGATGAGCAAACCCTGGTCCGTTCCATAAAACATTTACTCAAGGGTCGAGCTCTTCAGTGGTACACTCGCTCCTATCTCCACCTGACGAGCTGGGAAGTGTTTAAATCAGAGATCAAGCAAGAGTTTCTACCACCGGACTATTCCGAGATCATCAAGCAAGACCTTTACTTACGCTTCCAAGGTCCATCCGAGTCCTTCACAGCGTTCTACAGGGACCTAATAGCTGCCTTTGAGATAGCTGAACCAGAGATGTCGGAGTCGGAGAAACTGTTTATCGTGATATCGCACCTGAATGCGGACTACACTCCGATAGCCGCATTACACTCGAGCCATAACAGTTAAAGACTTAGTCACCGTCTGCAAAGACTTTGAAGTGTCTCGATCTTATTCAATCCAGAGTAGAACATCCACAACTCCCCGCACACTTTGGACCAAGCCGGAAACTACATCACATCAGCGTCCGGTAGTGAACAGATTGGAAAATCCTAGCCGACCACCATTCAACAGGCAACCGTACAACGCAGCACAGGTCAACATGGTAGAACTAAACCCAGAGGAGGAGGAAGATTGGAACCCACTGGACATTCGAGAACGTGAAGCTGTCCAGCAGGACATCGGTAGACAGAATGAAACAGCTGAAAACGCCTCGGAGGAAATAAATGCAGTTCGCTTGCAGAACAACTGGAGAGAAAGGCCAGCAACAAATTCGCAACAACTATCATCTGTTGGCAATGCGAAAACCAAGGTCATTCTTATCCAAACTGTCCCAACCAGAAACGCTTCCTTTTCTGCTACAATTGTGGGAAAAAGAGATGCACCACTCGAAATTGCGATGCTTGCATTTCAAGATGGAGGCAGCTAGATTCGGTAAACGTTTTCGGGAAACAGCAGCTGGGAGAACCCTCAGTAAAGGGCGTGTAGTACCTTTCAGGCTGTCAACGGCCAGTCAAGCGCTTTCACGCGTGATGAATCACCTATTTATCGACCTCGAGCGGAAGGTATTTGTTTACCTAGATGACTTGGTGTTAGCTACGGAAAGGTTACATGAACATCTGGATCTCTTGGAGGAATTCGCGCGGAGACTAAAGAGCGCAGGGCGAAGTCTTAATCGGAAATTGTCCCAACGGTTCGTTCATTATTCGCCCAGATCGGTGTCAGCAATGTGCTACTTAAAAAAGTATACTGTAAATTTTCACTGCTCGTGGAATCTGGTATGCAATATAATTATCACACTGATTGTTTTGCATATTGTACCCAGTTCTGAATGGTGAATGGATGGAATCATTTGATGTCACACGCGTTTCATTAACCGAGTTCAAAGATGAACTCCGTAGTTTTTATGTTTTTGTTTCTAACAAGTCATAAGACGTATCCTGTAAAAGGAAAAATTCATTAAAGTATGAAACAAAATATTCTTGATTACACCTCGTTGCGTGTACTAACAAAAAACACAGAGGAAAAAAAGCTTGAATGAACAGCGATTTAATTAAGCTACTCGTTTTTGTTATTTGTTATCTGTCTGTGAAAGTGTGCGATGATAAAAGGGTTCGCAAATTAGTGAAAGGTTAAATTAACATCCCAAACTTCTTGCCTTGCTTGACATCGTTTGAATAATTATGTCAGCGGTTTTTTTTTTGGCTTTCTAAGAAAATTTAGTGTTCCTAGAACTAGGGGTTACTATTTCTAATATTGAATCCATAAATTAATGAAGTGATCCTGAGATCTCAGCGGAATCAATCATCCACTAAGTAACAACAAACCTAGACTTGCGTGATGGATCCAAAATAGGAGCGTCACCCACGTTCAACAGACAGACAGAAGAATGATATTTCACTTTGTTGGCAGAAGGATTAATTGTAATTCTCTAAATCGAAGGCAACAGCTCGTTTTAATAGTCTGTGTTTGGCTGTTCATTAAAGTGCCACTCGCAATCGTGACGTCTTGTGCTTTCTAGTTATTTCAAATTGGAATAATATTGTGGAGTGGTGATGAAAAATGAGTTAACCTTTTTCTTAATAAAACAAATCTTCCGTGAACCACAGCTGAGCGGTGGTTGTAGGCTGTATGTCAGCATCTTTTTTTTTGCTGAGTTAACATCGATGTAGCTTCAATAAATTTACATGGAGCTGTGGTAAGCCATTAAGACATTCACTCCAACGAATTATAAAAGTTCGTCCCATAAAAATGCCCTTTCCGTTTCGCAGCGTTTCAAAATATTCTCCCAAAACAACTGAAAATAGCTTGATGATGATGATGGTTTGACAAAGGTTTGAGCTGGACGAGTTATCTTTAAGATAATTAAATATAAACATTTTAATCAGGTTTGAAAATAAAATCGAGCTGTTTACAATTACAGATATACAGATGCTATAGGCATCAATTAAAATCATTTATGTTATCAAGAGTCCATGTATAATCCTTGAAAATACTTCCATTTACACGTAAACCTGGGATTTACACGTATAAGCTTCCGCAGTGCCGGGACTATATCCAGGGAAACGACTTTCAACCATTTATACCTGTATTCCGCGCGCGACGCTCAAACCATTGTAGAATACTCAAAGTAATTTTTACTATTACTACTACAGAATTGAAAAAAAAAAAACTAATACTCCATCATCACCAAAAATGTAGTTTTTTGTATATGCTACACAAATTACTACAATGTCTTTATGACAGTGTCTATACAAAATAATACGTTGGAGATACATTATTTATCAATTCATAAAAAATATATCTGCTAAATAAAGAGCTTTTCCATGTGTGTGTTTTGTTTCTTTTTGTATTAATGTGCATTGTACACCAAAGTAGACCGCAGTTGTAGAAATGGAACACACAATAATAGGAACGTATAGCCATAACTGGTACACCTACCCGACATCGGGTTTAACTTCGTTAAAAGTTAGTTTGGGTCCTCACATTCCTAAATTGGTTCTTCTTAGGCTGCTTCCAATTGACGAGTTAAATTTAACTCGTGATTAAAAGTGACAGCTATAAAGTAAGCGAAATTTTGGCTGCTGCAGTTGCGTTCTATTTGAAAACCGACCGATCGATAACACCGGGATTTTTGAACATTGATAATAACTTTCAAAATGTCACTCCACGAGTTAAATTTAGCTCAGCAATTGTAACACAGCCTTAAAATACTCTGTCGGGATGTTTTTATTTATTCCATTTTATCATAATTTTCTTATCGACACATTGACAGAAAAAATAGTGTTTTTTTAATTTGAATTTTCATATATTGATTATATTGTTTATTTAACATGTAACTTTTGTAATTATTATTATTTTTAATATTAACATCATTGGGGCTACAATAAATTCAAATGCACTGCAGTACATTAAAAATAACTGAGCCGCTTTCTCCAGCATGACTTTATTTCAGTATGTGGGAAAAATTGGGCAAAATGGAAAATATCTGCGGTCTGCACAAGATAATATCCTCTCCATTCGATTAAGCCCTTGACTCCATTCCAATGGTATAGATTTATGATCGCCTACACAAAATCTGTCAGATTGGTAAGGTAATTTTATGACTCATTACTTCCCACTAGACAGGAACAGTGAGAAGGTTCTTGAAAATGTTTTAATATGGTTTTTTTCCTTTGATTTGATTTCCGTCGATCTAGTTTTCCGTGTTGAGCACCAGTTCCTACACCTGGATCCTACCTATCGACCCGTCAACTCATGAACCGGGGACCAACGGCTTTACTTAAAGGCGTGATCAGAGATGTTATGCCTTTAGAACATCCCGGCGGCGCCGACTGGGATTGGACCCAGGCCTGCTGGGTTGAGAGGTAATCACGCTTACCACTACACCACCGGCACCGCTATTTTTTAATATGGTCAAATCATAAAATTATTGTTCGATCACACTTTAAATGATATTTGAGACGATGAGATATTCGAGTATGGGAACAATACAAAATTAAGTCATTAAATACCTGACAAAGAAAAAAATAAATAGGGGAGAGGGGATTTGGAAACCTTGACGATTCATACAATTTATTTTTGATTTTCATTAAAAAAAAGTGACAATGATGCTTACGTCACATGACGATTTGTGTTTAGTAATTGTGGAATAAAATGTATTAGCTACGTGAACATTATTTTCTTTTATGATGCAGCCCATTATGAAAATTATAATACTTTTAAGCAACGATTTTCTCGGCAAAATCGTTCATCTTATTTTTGATTAACGATTACATGGAAATTGAATGATCGATTTCTCTTTGCATAAACTGTTTTTTCTCTTTTTTAGTGGAAGTAGCGCATAACAGAGTATACAGTGCTCTGTGGAATCGCATGTCAACATTTCCGGAACGTGATCGGTAAAACTTTGTTGTCCCTTTGGGGGCAATCAAATTATCAATTGAAAGGAATAAACGAAGCATAGTTATGGAATCGAGTAACCCGATGCATAACTGGCGTATCATCCATCCGATGTTTTATTCAGTTAAATGTTTTTTAATGTCCATTTTATTAAATGCCAAATCCTATTAAAAAAAAAACTATGAATAGCAGTTGGATTGATGTCAATCAAAAACTTCCGTCCTTCTCTTTTCGTGGTTTAGAGCACTGTGCCAGTTCTTGGTTTATACTTCATCTTTCTTCAGAAGCAAGGAGTCGGCATAGAAGCAATTATAATTCTTCTAGCATGGAACAACCTCTGTGCTTGTGAGGTTTTACTACTTATATCCTTTGATGAGCAGGGAGTTTCCCTTTAAAGGCTCACCCCTTTTGTAACCAGAGCAGTTTCTTAGTGACAAAAACAAGTGATGGTACGGTTAATTGAGCATGCATCCGAAATGCGGTCATAACCTGCTTTTGTAACTTGTGTGTCCCCATAAAAACAGGGAAAATCGAATCACACAACAGCCAGAAATTTAAACCTGTGTTCAATAGATACGCCCTTGAGAGGTGATTTATCCGCCTTAAGGGACAACATGACAGGACACCGAATTCCATCACTTGTCAGTACATTGCTTAATATTGTTGCAAAAATAGAATTACACACGACGGGTGCTCCCAACCACAGATCGATATTTTATTCCTTCATCAACCATATTCCCATCCAGCACTGCAGGCGGTTGAAATGGTGCCAATTGTGTTTTATACTTTGGCTGCAAAAGACAACACATTTTTTCCAGAACATGCATGTGGTTGGTTGATATATACCTCCACTGTCGAGTACCAATGGAATCTTATGTGGGAACATTACGACACGTTCGCATGTGAAAATGTTACATTGCAAATGTTCAGTAGCAAAGTCCACCACTAATGGTCTAGGTACTGACTTTTTTCGCACTAGAGTCGGTTTTACCTAGCAATTGCGTAGTAATGATGGTTATTAAAAGAAGGTGCTGCTTCAATTCCACTCGATATTCAAAATAAAATCATGTTCTGAGCATATTTCTTTTAAAAGAAATGTAGGAACAGTCAACAAACAAATTTAAATGATTGTTTGCAAATAAATGAACGTTTCTTCAATATTGTGTTAAGCATACGACGGAAATGGGTTCCATGATATAAAGTATCATAGCATTGTTTATGTCAATATAAACATTTCAACATTCCTTTCATAATTTACTGTGCGTAAAATTGCAGTTCTTTTTGATTTTTTTTATGCATCGGGTTGAAGTAACTTATATAAATTACTTGGCCATTTCATTTATAATGATTATCAAATTATATATATATAAATATATATAAAAAAATATTACAAGTTAAACAAAACCATTAGAATATTTGAGAATTACCAGTAAAAGTAATTGTTTTCAGACGTTTTCCACGAAAAGAAGAACAATATAAATTGCATAATTGATTAAAAAGGGGATAATGGAAAATCCAAATTATATCACACGAGTATTATCTGTACGCTGAATCATTCAATTAGCTAATGGATTTCTGCATCCGGTGGCATCATCAATGCATTCGTGGACACATTCTTGCCAGAAGGAGATATAGGCTGAAGCTTGATCAATTCAATTCATAATGAGTGTAAACCATATTGAAACCACTGTAGCGATAAATTTCCATGTAAGGACAAAACCGATAATTAGAGCCACTCGTAACCACTTAAAGGGTGATACGGTCAAAATTTGGTCAAGGGAAAACGCGTGTAAATCGGTGAAATCGTTTATTTAAAAAATCAAATTAAATTTCTTTTTCAAGTTCAATTAGTATAAAATTCAGGAAAAATATTCAGTTAGGCTTCCGCTTTTCCAAATCCGAATTGCCGGGCCTTACGCTTGACCCCTGCCATCAGATTTTGTACAGCCACCTTGTCCACCTTCTTCGCCGCAGAAAGCCAGTTTGCCTTGAACTGCTGCTCGCCCTTAGCAGTTTTTTTGGTCTTCTTTAGGTTCCGCTTGACAATAGCCCAGTATTTCTCAATTGGGCGGAGCTCTGGCGTGTTGGGAGGGTTCTTGTCCTTGGGAACCACCTGCACGGTGTTGGCGGCGTACCACTCCATGGCCTTTTTACCGTAATGGCAAGATGCCAAATCCGGCCAAAACAGTACGGAACAACCGTGTTTCTTCAGGAAAGGCAGCAGACGTTTATTCAAACACTCTTTCACGTAAATTTCTTGGTTGACAGTCCCGGAAGCTATGAAAATGCTGCTTTTCAAGCCACAGGTACAGATGGCTTGCCAAACCAGATATTTCTTTGCGAACTTTGACAGTTTCATGTGCTTGAAAACATCTGCTACCTTTCCCCTTCCTTTTGCCGTATAAAACTCCTGTCCCGGAAGCTGCTTGTAGTCGGCTTTGACGTAGGTTTCGTCGTCCATTACCACGCAGTCAAACTTCGTCAGCATCGTCGTGTACAGCCTCCGGGATCGCGCTTTGGCCGTCGTATTTTGTTTATCATCGCGATTTGGAGTCACTACCTTCTTGTAAGTCGATAGTCCGGCTCGTTTTTTGGCTCGATGCACGGTTGTAGACGATACACCCAGCTTATTTGCGGCATCTCGGAGAGAGAGGTTAGGGTTTCACTTGAAACTACCGGCAACTCTCTTTGTCGTCTCAGTGGCTTCCGGTTTTCGATTTCCCCCCGATCCAGACTTCCTGGCTGTCGACAAACGTTCTCCAAACACTTTAATTACATTTGTAACGGTTGATTTGGCAACTTTTAGCGATTTTGCCAACTTTGCGTGCAAGTAGCTCGGATTTTCGCGATGCGTGAGCAAAATTTTGATACGCTGCTCTTCTTGCTTGGACGGCATTTTGACAACTGAAGAGTGAATTCCAAAATCAAAATAGGAGCAACATTCTACACACACACACCTTCAAAATGAGGGGTGTTCAGGTTTTTTAAATGCAAAATTGAAAGAAATACGTCAAGTTGATATTGACCAAATTTTGACCGTATCACCCTTTAGCTACACTTCGGTGACCATCAGCCGCAGTTTCAAGCCAATGCGGACGGAATATGCTGGAGAGACGCGGGTAATTTCCGGTCATCCTGATAGCATAGGCTTGAGCCAGTCATTTAATCGCACTTCCCTTCGCTTCGTCAAATCCCTTTATAATCAGTCAGGTATAGTGTAAATATTTTTTACGCGAATCGTAGTTTAAATGTTCGTGCGTGACGGGGTACCAGCTCCCATTTGAATAACATGGTGTTGAAAAATCAAAACAATTCTAACGCACATTAACTTGAGAGCATTGAAAATGATGAGTACACAATTGCTGTCGTGTTGCGAATAAATCAAAAACTCAAATCTCACACTCGATACCATTCACCCATGAGTTCAGCCTTGCGTGCAAGAATCACCGATGAGATTTCCGGGCCAAAAGTGCATTGTTTTATATTTTGACGTTATTCATTGTTATTAGACTTCTTTTTGCATTCAATGGAAAACTAAGAAAACACATGCACACGGGAAAAAATCCGATCTCCGAAATTAGAAAAATGACTCATGATTTCATGAACACAGCCTATTTTTATGTTATGAAAATACACCATGAATAAAATTCATGATATCATGATCAACTTTTGCGTAACACAGCAAAAAATGAGCTAAATTCATAGGTTTAACTTTTAACCAAAAAATGCAAAAAGAATAAAATAAAGCATCAGACTGGATTCGAACCAAGAACCTTGAGATCATTAAACTCATACTTTGACCACTAGACTATCAGTACTTGTGTAAGTTGGAAGACAAAAGGCGTATAAGACATACCTATGTAGTGCGGTTTATGAACACGGTTTGCCAAGTACGTGTAACGCTTGTAGCGGTCTTGATTCCACTGCATTATGAAATCATGAATTTCCATGACGAAATCATGAATTATTGTTACGGTTTGATGGAATGGCAAGTTTTTTCATTTCATGATTTTTTATTCATGAAAATAGAATCGGATTTGTTTCCGTGCACACGGCCAATACGAATAATTAAGAGAGAGAGAGAGAAAGCCACTTCTTCTCAGCTGTATAAATTTCTTAAAACTGCAGGTACTCTTTTTTTATTGATTACTGTATTTGTACAGGCTCAATCGAATAAACTTTACAGAGCCGAGTTATCATTTTCATTATACATTATTGATGTCTCATTTTTAAAGTTACAGGAGCTGGACCGGATACTCGCGGTTGTCTCGAGGTTAGTGGAGATTTACAATTTTTTTGGATGGGAAAAGGGAGAGGGAGGTTTGAGATGTGGTTTACGATACAACTGCAGGTACTCAAGGATGGGAAAAATCGTTTCATTTGGCATTTACTACTCACTCACACGCATATAACATCAAAAACGAGCAGTAGCTTGTTCGAGCCGCACTGATCTCGTTAGTATTCTCATTGCTTTTATTTTCTTCGATAAACGCAGCACTGAGCAAACCAGTCAACTGAGCGTAACATGAATGATTTTGAGTGTAGTAGTGTGGATGATTCCTCACTTATTGTTTTTTTTTACATTATGAGCCTTTTTTGATTGTATTCTGCTAAGTGCAGAAAGAATCCCTTATTATTTTCTAGCTTTAAACACAAATTGACACGACTCTAAGCCATTTTGCAGATCATCCAATCAGGGAAGGGATTGAATGTTAATCTGAGTTGAAGCTTACCACCATTTAAGTGAAACAAAATATTACACTGTAACACATAAACGTAAGCGTCATGCAAATACTGTAAAACTGGTGTGGCCAATTCTACTGATTTAAATCACTGAGCTTAAAAATATCTCACTCGGCTAGCATTTAAATCGATTGCGGTCGGTTTTTACGCAATCAATCGGGTTCTCCCTCGGTAGAGAAAATTATGTGGCTTCCTTTCAGTTTATCCTTCATTCCTTCTATTGCTGTCAGTTCCGAGTCTACCTGGAGAGTCAGTTGGTTTAGAGAAATTACATTCCTTCGGTATTCTGTTTTTAGGTTTTTAGCATGGATATTTTGTTTCTGTGGTGCTCGGGCGAGTGAAAGAATTTCTCCATGCTTGCAGGTACTCAGCACTGAGTTTGTTAAACTTCCATAGTTCTGCTGTTTTCATAGCCAAATCCCAAAAATTTCGTGAAATTTCGTACAATTCCGTCTTATAAGCGTGAGTTTTGGTTGGAGGATTAACACGCGAGGTATTCTCCCAGGAGGACTTAATAAATGACTCAATTTGAGAATGATTTTTAGCGCACGGTTGCTAATGAACTTGATTTTCATTTATTTTTACCAGGGTTGCTTCCACTCACTTGCTATAAAAAATTGTTTTTCGGAATTGAGAAATCATTAGACGATTTAATGATATGTTGTATTTGTAAGTAATAAGAAGAGGTTGTAAAGTAAATGTTTGACTCATAAAACCTGTCAATTTCGCATTAAGAGCGTAACAATAAGTGATCTTATGATTCGTGAGCGTTCACTCAGAGTGAGCGCTCACGAATCATAAGATCGCTGATTGTGACACACTGAAATTGACAGATTTTATGTATCAAACACATACTTCAAAACCTCTTCTTGTAACACACAAGTACTAATTACCATTACAACATCTAATGTTTTCATAATTCCGAAAAAAAATTTTAATAGCAAGTGAGTGGAAGTAACCCTGATTTTTAGTCATATGATGGAAATCATTTCCATACCACGAAATAACACGCAGGCCTTCATCAGGAGCTACAAAATAAAGAGGTCAGTGGTGACAATGCATCGCTTTTGTTATTATTTTTTTCAACTAAGCGCCCAATAAACTGGGATGCTTAAAGCATTCAGTTCAACTAACAAATTTATGCGTGTGGCTGAGGGAAGTGGGTATAAGAAGACGGGTAAATATTTTGTTTTGAGGTTAAATAAAACCCCTTTGTTGTTGTATGGTCATTACTTGTTCGGGGATGAGGTTTGAACCCGTGACCAGTGTTCGGGAAATCAAAATACCAAAACTCATGCTTTAGATTCTCATACATTTTCACGCACTCTCACTCATAACGCCAAAAAACAATACAGCTAAAGCCATCCAAACATCATTTGACGCATGCTTATGCATGTTTTGTTAGTCTTCCATCGAATAACGCAAAAACAATAACAATACCAACGCTGAAAAATTAAGCAATGATTTCTTGATCCGGACATCTCATCGGTGATTATTGCGCAGTTCCCTTAACTTATAAAGAAATTCACAACTTCTTCGACTTCTTCCATAAGTTTAATTCTTCTATGCTTTCAGGAGACCGTTCTGATGTAGTTGTTAACATCCATACATTTCACGCCAAAATCACGAGCCGTCATTTTCCAGGATGCTTTCAAAGTATTGGCTGCGTTAGTGTGAGATTAGATTAGATCAGATACCTTTCACGCCAAAATCACGAGTTCTAATCTCATCCTCAATCAAGTAACAAATGACCCAACATTGTTAAAATTTTTATAAAAAACTAATAAATAAAATAAAATATGATTTCAAAACATCAATGAATTTATCAGAACATCTGGAATTAAGATTGCTGAAGTACTAGAAACTTTCCTGTGTTTCTACGACTATGAAAAAGCTTCTCGGATATTCTGCAAAATGTTCTGAGCTTCTACAAAGTTCATCGAACTGTTTTGAAGTTTCCTGAGCTTTAACAAAATTCACTGCATGAAGTTTAACAAAGTTTCTCGAATCGCTACATTATGTATTCTAGTCACCTTCAGTGGAACAAAGGGCCACATTGAAAAACTTCCATCTTGGGCGGTTGCTATGTGTTTCCCTCAACTTCTCCAAAGTTCACAGAATCACTATAAAGTTCAGTGGTATAGAAAACAAACGAATTTATGTAATGTTTACCTGCAAAGTTTTCTCTATTTCTACGATGTTTTTGACGAAGTCTTTGCAGTTTTATGAAGAAAAGTTCCTAACTGCAACGAAACTCCCCGAAATTCGCTAAATTTCAAGAAAGTTAATTTAATTTCCTCTAAATTTGATAAAGCTCTACAAATTTATCAGATTTTCAATACAATTGCTCTACTTCCACGAAATTAGCTGAACTTCTGTAAAAGTTGAAAAGAAAGTTCCCTGTATTCCTGCACAATTCACAGAATTTCTTTGATGTTTCCTGAAGTTGTACGTAGCAATGGACGATCTAGGATCGAAATATAAAAGATCGATTATTTTGGTTCGATTTTTGTTTCGATTCAAAAAAATTTCAGTGCATTTGCATTTGAAAATAAATTTTGTTTTTTTTTGTCTTCACCTTTGTACACCACTTGCCTTGAACATGGATTCTGCAAACAACCAGTGTGACACATTTGCTATTGCAACGCTCCTTGATCCCCGTTTCAATACACTGTACCTGGAGTCTTCAGCCCACGCTCGGGCAGTTAAAATTGTGTCTGAGCAGATCTATAGTACCGAAAGAGTATACGATGATATTCACAAATCTGTCCCCTCTCCCAAAACCAACCGGAGGCCTGTGGGATATTAATGACGAAATGGTAAAGAAAATTATTAATCTACACAGGGGAAATGGATGTAATGTTGGCCTAAATGCCCCTAATTTGGGCCCATACATAAATTCAGCAATCAACTAACTTTTCAATAGCCACCAAAAATATCCATTATTACTGTCCCAATGCCACGTTCATTTAGATAAAATTGATGATGATGATGATGATGATGATGATGGTCCCACCTCTTACCCCTACAAAGGTTTGAGCTGGACGATTTATCTTTAAGATAATTAAATATAAACATTTTAACCAGGTTAGCAAACAAAAACGAGCTGGTTACAGTTACAGATATAAATTCCCTCTAGACTTTACAGTTGCTTCACAGCAATATACATAAATGTGAAAAAGCTTAGGCGTCCACCTCTTAGTTCGCCTTTTTGTCCACCTAGAATATTCATAAGTATTACAAGCAATCAAGAGTTAATGAACAATCAACAAAGCATCCTATACACTAGCAACCGCGCAATGATGCTATTATAATTTTCAGCAATGTCAGGAATGCTCACGAACCCCCGACATTCAGCCAGAAAACTTAATACTAACTCAAAGTATCTTCCAAATAAGCTTCAAAGTTGCATTTTTTTTTATCAAATGTTAAATTCAGTCCTCTATATCCGTAATACGCGCGCGAGGCTCAAACCTTTGTAGACTACTACTTTTTTTTTTTAACTACTACTTTAATTCAAATATAAAAAAAATCCATCATCACCATCGTGGCGAACAAAATAGTTTTTGCAGTGCTACAATAATTATTAAAAAGTCGTTATGACAGCTATCCATACAAAATAATCCGTTATAAATAACTTCGTCAAGATACATACTTCGTCCATTAATAAAAAAAAAAAATAAAAATCACTGGATAACTGTTCAAAAGACAGTTTTAACGTGTGAAATACAATGTCTCTTGAATTCTGCTAATGTTGTTGCACGTTTAATATGTCTAGGCATCGAATTGAAAACATTTACTCCTTTAAAATACAATGAATTCTGTGAAGCGCAAGTCAAGAAATGTGGTGTTCTTATTTCATCCGCGTTTCTAGTATTATATCTATGAAAATCACTTCCTCTTTCAATTCGATCACACAAATATCGAGGCAGCAAACCATTTACTACTTTAAAAATGAACACCATAGTCAAATAAACTATTCTTTGCTTCACTGACAGCCATTTTAAAGCGTCCAGCATCAAAGTTGAGGAAGTGCATCTATTACATCGCAAAATCAAACGCATTATTTTATTCTGCAAACGCTGTAATCTCGATATTTGTGTTTCATTGGCTAGAAATAAAATGGATGGGCAAAAGTCTAGATGAGGAGAGATGATTGATTTGTATAGCTGTATTTTACTGGCAATAGTTAAATCGTTTTTCAGTCGACATAGAATTCCATACTTCTTGGCAATTTTCTTGA
The DNA here is from genome assembly GCF_037179485.1 of Ochlerotatus camptorhynchus. Taxonomy (NCBI): domain Eukaryota; kingdom Metazoa; phylum Arthropoda; class Insecta; order Diptera; family Culicidae; genus Ochlerotatus; species Ochlerotatus camptorhynchus. Next base: position 876,976 of record NW_027040739.1, read on the forward strand.
TGACATTGTCAATGTGAGAGTTGAACTTAAGTTTGTCATCAATAATCACGCCAAGATATTTAATCTCCCGAACGCGATCAATAGCCTCATCATCAATTACCACGGAGACATTATCATTTACTCGGTTCCGCGAAATTACCATGAATTTAGTTTTACTTGTATTTAATTTCAACTGCTTACACTTCAACCATCTACTTAGAGAACGCAAATCTTCATTCAAATGTGAGACGGCAACTTCTAAATCCTTAGCTGCAATGAATAACACAGTATCATCTGCAAAAAGATTAATGTCGCAAAATCGTAAAACGCGTCGCAAATCATTAATATACATAATAAATAAAAGAGGCCCTAATACACTTCCCTGGGGCACTCCAAGGTTATTCCCCACGGGACTGGAAACAGAATCATTAAAAACAGTCCGTTGAGTTCTGTCAGATAAATAGCCTTCAAACCATTTATAAGCAGTACTCGTAATTCCAAAGCGCTTGATTGTACTTAACAGTAAGGGCCTAGAAATTGTTTCAAAAGCGCGTTTCAGATCCAAAAAAACAGCAACAGTCGTATCTTTACGCTCCAAGTTGTCTTTCCACTTTGCTAACACCAAATTCAACGCAGTTTCACAGGAATGACCTTCCCGATATCCTGATTGTTCTGGTATCAACAAAGAGTTGCTATTCAAATACTCCAACAGCTGGCCTTTAACAACAAGTTCTAAAATTTTCTCTAATGTGTGCAACATGTTGATGGGACGAAACTCTTCGGCTTTAATCGTTCCAGCAACTTTTTGAATAGGAACCACTAAGGATTCCTTCCAAATTTGTGGCACATGTCCAGTCTGCAAAGATTCATTAATAAGGTCCAGCAAGATGTGGCCAATGACATGAAAGCAATCTTGAATAACTCTAGAATTAACATTATCTACTCCAGCCGATTTTCCTAATGAAAAGCAAATAACTCTAAGTTCATCTAAAGTAATTTGGTGAAAACCTTCAAATCTACAACTACTATTAACTGGCTGTTTTATTTCGTCAGGTTCATCGATCAATTCAATGGATTGATTAATCAATGAAACACTTTCGACAAAATAATCATTAAACATAGATGCAATTACTGGTTCTGACTGTTCTAATGTGCCATTAAAAGTTATGGACCGCGGTTTGCAATTACTAGGTTTTAATAAAGATTTCAAAATTTTCCATAACTCTTTGCTGTTGTTTTGATGCTGATCAATCTTCCTCTGGACATATTCACAACGAGTTTGTTTTATCGATTGTGAATATTTATTACGCGCGATTGTGTACCTATTCCAATGATTATCATTATTTGATCTGCAAAACTTTTTGTACCATTTGTCCCTCTTACGTTTAAGACGCAAAAGTTCCAAATTGTACCAGCTGTTCGAGTTTTTCAAAGAAACAAACTTTTGCTCAACTAATTGATTGGTACACGTTTTCAAAGTGTTAGTTAGAACAGCTGCAGATTCATCTAAATTACCGGCCGCGAATGGAAAATCCACGCTTCTCTCAACAAGATTTGAAACAGCCTGTTTCGAATATTTCCTCCAGCACTTCAATTTGACTAAGTCATCGTTATTATTGATATTATCTAATACATTAATCACTAAGGTCTCATGATCGGTTATTTTCAAATCAGCTTCCGGAACTGAACAAATGGAATCAAAATTGGAATAAACGTGGTCAATTAAAGTTCTACTGTGCCTGGAAATACGCGTATACTCATCTACCGTTTGTTTTAAATTGAAAAAATCAGCTAAACGCTTCAAATGATTCGAATTATGGTTGTCACGCCAATTAATATTAAAATCACCAGCTAATATATTTAATTTACTTGAATCAAGGAATGTCTCTAGCCAGTTCTCTAAAACATCAACAAAACGCTGGTCACTAGAACTGGGAGAATGATACAAAACACCATAATTACCCATCTTCATGCCACGCACAACTGTAATGCCCAAGAACCAGTTACCATCGATAACTTCGTTGATTCGAAGGTCGAATTGAATTGATTCTTTGACATAAATAGCAACACCGCCAGTGTGTCTAGAATGTGATAAACAAGCAGCAACAATATATCCCGGAATACTATACTGGTCAAAAGCTTCAGTTTCTACAATATGAGTTTCAGATAATAAAACTAAAAGAGGACGTTTTTCCTCAACAATCTGACGTAATGCTACGTAGTTTGTTGACAACCCCGCAATATTCAAATATAAAAAATCGAATTGATTCACATTCCTGGAACTTGGCTGCTATTTATTGAAACGCAAGCTGCTTTTCTTCTGATCAAAAAGTCTTTTATAGAGCAAACATTCCGAGCTAAATGCGGCATGGTTGACGTCCAAGTTCATTTTACGTTCTTTATTCATTTTCAAACAATTAACACATTTCAATACAGTTGACGTACACTCCGATGTTTTGTGTTGTTGGCTGCACCTAGAGCATCTCTCACAATTTTTGCAATCCATGCTCTTGTGCCCAAATTCTCCACATTTGAAACACCTCAATACATTAATCGCGGGAACTATAGAGCACCGATCAAACCCTACATTTACTTTTTTCGCGCATCACAAACATTTATACGTATCGAAATCGACTTCAATCACAACACTGAACTTGTTGTACGTGAAGCGTGGATTTTCAAACATGTTAACTACTTTTACATCATTTATAGCGATGTCTTCATTTTGACTTTTTAAATAGTCAATGAAGACATCGGAGGAATACTGATCGCTCATGCCCACTATTTTCAATCTCGGCACGGAAGTGGGAACAACAGCACTATAGTTTTCACCCAGATTGCTTTCAATACCATTTTTGACATCACTTACATTTGCTCCTGTTGCACACTCAACAATAATGGAGCCATCTTTACCATTTGTAAAATTACTGATTTTGTGTGTTTTTGGATCCAACTGAGTTTTCAAAAACTTACGAGTGTCTTCGCAAGCTTGTTTGGACTCTTTCGGTTTAATCACAATGACCGGACGAGTCTTACGATTATCTTGTTTGTTACTGTTACTGTTATTTTTACTGTTACTGTTACTAACATGTTTACTTTTACTAGCACGACTGTCTCTTTTTACAACATCCGCAAAACTCGCATTTTCTTGAAAAACATCATCATTATCACTATTACTGATTACTAATTTACGTTTTTTGCGTCTGGTATTTTGGTCCGATTCCGACTGAATCGTCCTAGATACACTGCACTGATCATTCATTACCGCTAATTTGTTTTCCGCATCAATTTTAAAAAATAAACTTTTCATATTATCCAATTTCTCACAAATTAAATTTTCAAAACCATTTACATTTCGGCTTATATCTGCCATCCCGCTTTTAACCGCGATGTCTATCTGAGCAGCAATGTGATCTCGTATGCCAGTGATAGAGTCCGAGAGTTGAAAAACTTTCTTCATCTCTTCTTCAATATAATAATAGCAGATTTTTAGCGATGGGCCCAACCTTAGATCCATAGGCCAACATTAGAGCCATTTCCCCTTTTTATCAAGAATAATAACAACTGGTGAAACCACACTGAATCGATATCGGCTCAATGCAAAGCGTATGGCTCTATTAGCTTTCTTGGAATCCCTCTCGAATGAGTTTTAGGATAGCTGAATTATTAAGTACTTTCCGTACTTACCTGCTTTTACACTCCGACTATCTTATCGTTTTGTTTCATATGTTTATCTTTCGTTTCTTAAATCGTTCATTTAATACCAATAAAACGGATATTATAACCTGTTATATCACCCACCTAATCAAATATCCTGAGCAAAAAGTTCCACATGTCGAATGAAACCAAAATAGTCATTTACTATACTCTCATCATGTATGTATGTTACACTCACAACTTTTACTGCGTACGTACTGCACAATTTATTTCTAAATAATATCAATAATCACAATAAATGATTATTATAAGTGAAATACCATAACAAGATGGCTTGTGTAACGTAATATCAACTTTAGACTAAACTTAGCGTTAATCTGCACCAACTCTCCTATGATTCGATATATTTGAAACATTTTGTACCATTTTGAAAAATTAATCGATTCAAAAGTATCGATCCAAAATGATCGATTAAATCGGTGAATCGATTATTTTCAAAAAAAAAATCGATTCACTAAGATCGATTCTTGCCTCAAGATCGCCCAAAGCTAGTTGTACAAGGGTTTGTGAAGTTCTGTAACGTTCTTTGAAGTTTACGAAGTTCTATAAAGAATGTTGTCTTAACTGCAACAACTTTCCCATCACTTCTAAGAAGTACTCTGATAGTCTGTAAATGCTCAATTTAATAAATCTGAAATATTGAACTCCCCCGCGGTGGAAAGTAGTTGTGAAGAAATGTGAAGACGTTTCGTTGATCTTCGTACCTTCGCATATTGGTAAATTTCAACAAATCATATAGGGATACGAATTCAACTTCCTACGAAAAGGTGCGTTGAAGGCGATGGACACTGTTTTTGGTGTAAGCGAACATGTTCGTATGATTATTTATCTCAGTCAATAATAATAGGATGTGGTGTACATCCAAAAGGTATGTAATAAGAAGCATATGAACCACTATGATTGTAAAAAATATTTGCCATATATCCACCAAAACGCAGTAGGAAATGTAAAAAGAGGGGCTACTTTGGACACGTTTTACATTTTCAGTCTGTACGACTAGTCGAAGACGGTGATATATAAAATAAAATAAAAATAAAAAATATAAAATAAAATAATTTTCTAATTAAATGGACCAAATCAATCGACATCATAAACTTTTTTTTATTTGTTTTCCGTCGATCTTGTTTTCCGTACTGAGCACCAATGCTACCGTCACTAGGGAGGCAGCTCCCACACCTGGACCCTACCTATCGACCCATCAACTCATTAACCAGGGACCAACGGCTTTACTTCCCGGCGGACATCACATCATAAACTTCATCCAAAAACAAACAACCTGTCAAATTACTGGTTTAGTGGCACCGGTGGTGTAGTGGTAAGTGTGATTACCTCTCACTCCAGAAGGCCTGGGTTCAATCCCAGTCGGTGCCGCCGAAATGTTCTAAGTAAAGCCGTTGGTCCCCGGTTCATGAGTTGATGGGTCGATAGGTAGGGTCCAGGTGTGGGAACTGTCTCCCTGGTGACGGTAGCATTGGTGCTCAGTACGGAAAACAAGATATACGGAAAACAAATCAAGGAATTACTGGTTTGACAGAACTTTAAAAAAGTATAATTTTTTTGAATAGAAACATCTATTATCTTTTCTTACTTGGCCATAACATAACTATAAACAATTTGCACAAGGAATATCGTTCACTATCCAGTGTTACGAATGATTATCGACTCCCGAGAGAAGCTTGTGATTGTTTTAAAAGTTTAAACATCGATTTTGGGTCAAATTTTTGAGAAGGAACACTTTTCATAAAACTCTTTGGTAAACTTTTCCACATAATTCTGAGAAGCGCTTAAAGATATTTGCTGACGAGTCCAATTAGCAAGTTGTGGATAAAAATTCATTCGATTCTTTAATCTACTTCTTTTGGTGCAACAAATTTTAATGTGTTCAAAGTAGCTCCCCCCAATCAAAAGTAGCCCCTCACGATGATACCGATACAGTCAAACTGTGTAAGTAACGGCTAGCTCGAACTGGATACTCTTACCTATATCTCAAGGCCAGCTTCCTGTTCCGTGGACTCACAACCCGCTTAAGAATTAAAGGGTACAACCATATACATATTGGCTCGCAATATTCTTGGCTATGATAACCAGTCAATCGATATATTTAAGTCAGCATTTCTTCTAGCCTTCATCCTATCTACTACAGCTAACATCTATAGATAAATTGCTGAGAAATGATTTTTCAAACATTACCAATTTTCCGTTACACATTTTACCGGATGCCTCGTGTTCGGAGTGTTAAGAAACTTCTTATGGAATATTTTTTAGAAGCTTCTTTTAGATGCTTATGTGCTGCATGGCAGGGGGGGGAAAAAAGGACATGGCGACCTCGGGGACCGGAGCTCAACAGTCGGAGCCCGAACTGACGGCGAAGTAAAGGCGCTTATCGAAGCAAAGGCGGATTTCAGACTGAGGCTGTGTAAGGCGAAATGCCAAATTTGACTGCGCAACCACTTCTATATTTACCATTACAGGACTGATCTCTGCAGCATCCCGAGGCACCTTCTCAGTCTTCCTTAACTTCCACTTGATAAATTCCTAATATTTCACGATTGGGCGAATTTGGAGGCTATTAGATAGAATTATATCCTTATTGATGAAATACATCCCTTTATTATGGTACCACTGAAGTTCCAGCTGTAGTGGCAGCTCTAACCAAAACTTCATGAGTCATAAGGAATCGTAGAACATGATTTTCAGGCAATCTTACTTGTACTGTACACCTGTACACTAGAGTGGGTCACCGTTATATGGAAAAACGCAAAATTTACCTCACCAAGCAAGAACAACACTTTTTTTGGTTCCCAAACAACTGTGCAAACTCTGGGGACGATTGGTTGTAACCCGGCTATCCGCATTGCGTTTAGAATAAGTATGGAAATTAGTATGGGAAAACCTACATTTTTACATTTTTATCCATAAAGACCACAATTTGCATGCAACTAACCATGTTCAGATATAGTCCAGAAAGTGAATATCAACTTTTCCGAAGAAAGTATGATGCTAAAATGTCTCTACAAAAAGTTATAACTGTTCAAATATTTATGGTTTGAATTCAATGCCAAAAATAGCTTTTTCTGCCAACACTGCCGGTGAACCAATGGTAGTCAGACTCTAAACGGATTTTTTTTTGAGTTTCATTTTCAGATGGATTATTCAAAAACAATTGCTCAATCTCATAAGCGTAGTTAGAGTGTGGGGGGAGGGAGGGGTGTAAAGGGGAGCTTACTATACGCAGTTTGTGAATCGAAAATTGTTGTAGTGTAAATATTTAATATCCACTTGTCCGTCCGGTTTTTAGTGAGGTGATGTTGTTTGAATTATTAGCAGTTGGAAAATTTAAAATTTCAATAATAAAATATTAAAACGAAAACTGTCTTCACGAGTTTCGTCTCCGACATAAGCACAATCGGATTTCGCTCGTTGGTCAATTTTTAAGTGGGCTACATTTTAGTTTGGCTCCCAAGTCAAACGTCATTTCTTCAGTGCTGATTTCTTTTCGAAATTTTGACCTAATTCATGCGAAAACCGGCAAACGTGTGAGTAGTGATCAGTGTTGGCTAAATCAGAAATCAATGGATATTTTTCCGCTCTCATGCGCACGCAATATCACGCGTGATATTAGAGCAAAATATCATGCTTGATATTGATTTTACAAGCTCCTTTGATATTGCGAGACTATTCACAAGTGCAAAAATCAAGCTGAGAGTTGACTCGACACAAAAATGATTCCATAGTACTTCATTTTTTTTTTTAGAAAGAGAAAGCATAGTTTGCTATCTCTTTTTAATCTTCACCGATGGCAGACGCGAAGGGACTGATGCAAGCCGTTATGGAAGTTTCAGTTGCATTCGGGTGTAAAGCAAAAATCGTTAAACTTAATCTCACCACAGTTTGGTAAGATTTGCAGTTGGTGAGTTTTGTTAGCTTGATATTCCGAGCTGCGATATCACAGCTTGCAAAATCAACCGCAGTAGTTTGCTTGTTGATTTTTGTCTACGAAAATCAAGCGTGATCTTGGGCATTGGTGAAATTTGATTTTTTGATATTTTCCCAACACTGGTAGTGATACAGATTATTGTAATGCGATACAAAACGATTACTAACAATCGATGTGTTGAAGCTAATTTCTGACTTTATCAAGAAATTTACCCAAGACCAAGTTCAACGGCAATATTTGCTCAGGTGATCGAGCAGCATCGAAGAGAGTACCCTGAAAAATTGTAGAATAAATTAAACTGAAATATAATAGTTACCAATGAAATTTGTGTGTATATGTCTGACATTGTATATAACACCAAACGATTAGGGAAGGAGGTGGGGGTACTCACTTTCGAACTGCTCTTATGAGATTGGGCAAATGTTTTTTTATAACCTATTAGAACAACTTGGGAGATGAGAAACTCCGAATTTATTTCACTCTTTAAGGGATACAGAAAGCCCCCCCCCCCCTTCTCCCCAATATCCAACTACGCCTATTTGGGCATATAGTCTAGATACTGGATCAACACTGAGTTGTCAGACGACAGCTCAAACAGAAAGAAACATAAGAAGAGAACTAAGCCTATCAATTGGAGCAAATGTTTTTGAATACATCTGGACGTACCAACTTGACAAAATCAGAAACACCGAAGTTATTTCAGTTTGAAGCTTTACTTTCATTTATATGAGTGAGGAAGGCGGGGTTATAGTATGCCCCTCCTCGTATCTAACTATGCTTATGAGTTTGAGAAATGGTTTTTGAATAATTTATCTGAACATACCAAATCGATAAGATAAGATACTCCGAAATCTTTTCAGTTTGAAGCTTTACTTCTATTGATATGAGTAAGGAGGGCTTGGGAGGGTGTAGTTAATCCCCCTCCCCCTCTCTAATAACGCATATAAGATAGATCTATTGTTTTTGAATAATTGTTCAGAACATATCAAACCGCTAAGATAATCAAATTCGAAATTATTCCAGTTTGGAGTCTACACCGCAGTGTTGGCAGGAAAAGTGATCTTTGAACAGCTATAACTTTTGTTAGAGACATTCTAGCAACACTCATCCTTAAAAAAAATGTTAGCCACTTCCTGGACTATACATTTACATAATTAGATGCATAATTCAAGTAAATTATGGTCCCTAGGAATAATGATGCATAACAGTAGGTTTTCCTATACTAATTTCCATACAAATTTCAAACGCAATGCGGAAAGCCGGGATTCAACCAAACGTCCCCAAATTTTCCACAGTTGTTTGGGACCCTGAAAAGAATAAAAAAACTTTGTTCTAAAAAAAATGATCATTATGACCCATCCTACTGTACACTGTCCGCAATTGCAAATGCCTTGCCAGATTGTGAGTTTCCTTGCAAATTTATTGGTTGAACTTGCTGAGAAAATGTCCTCGAGGACATCGTACACGTTACATTTGGCTAATTTCAACGTTTTCTCAATTTTTGGAACTGATAGTGTCAGATTTTTTATGTGAGTGTCTCCATCTGGTCTTCTTCTTCCTCGCTTTTCAAGCTTATTGCGTATAGCATATTAGCTTTTTGCGTGCTCTCAAACTTAGTATTCTAGATGCACTTCCACAGTTATTAATTGAGAGCTTACGATGCCTGTACAATTTTTGCATTAGTATAATTGTGTGGCAAATACAACCACCGGTGCCCTTAGATTTTTTCGCAAATTTTCTCACACGCACGTCTCTTGCCGATGATATGTGCTAACCTCTCAGTATCTTCTAACTGTCGCATATAACATTCATTTTAGTAATAGTGGCATAATGTAAAAATTATATATCAGACAAATTGTACAATTATTACAAATTTTAATTAAAAGTCTACATTATCAAGCCAGCCCATACGATTAAAGGTTACATGCTCTCTGGTGGTGAGTACTGTCAGAAGCAGAATGAAACATAAATTGCACGAACCCTGACGAAACTTTCAGCTCTGAAAGAGGAGCCCTTTTAAAACAACCTGCACGGAAAAAAAATCAGATTCCATTTTTATGAATAAAAAATCATGAAATGAAAAAAACCTTGCCATCCCATGAAATTATAACAATGATTCATGATTTCGTGATGGAAATTCATGATTTCATAAGGTAGTGGAATCATGACCGCTACAAACGTTACATGGCAAACCGTGTTGACCACACTACATAAGTATCTCTTATACGCCTTTTGCCTTCCATTTTATACAAGTACTGATAGTCTAGTGGTCAAAGTATGTAACCCGCCAGCCTGTCGAGCTTCTCCTTTTTGATAATTGGATGGCTTATGCGCCACTCCTAAAGGAGTCCATCCAACAAGTTAATGCGCTGCCCGGCTATGAGACCTTCCTTAGGGGAGGATCAATTTTCCCGAAAAGGGGAAGGAAGCTGACTGGCCGACTTAAATACGTCCACTGTACTTCACGTGACACGTGTGGATGCCACTAATCTTCAAAACACGTACACGAGGTTATCAATAGAAACGACCGAGTACCAGAAGCTCTTTGGCGGGGTTTTTCATCACCAGCCCAGCCTCAAAATCCCAAAAAGTTCTGACCCGTTTCCGAATAGAGAGCAGTCAAATGGTCAGTAACGGGCTGACCTCCCAGTAACATCAAATTCCAAAAGAAACTAATATCGAACACGGAGCAACATGAAAACCTTAACAGAAATTAACCAAATAACATTCAAAATATACAACGGCTTACATTCAGTGTATAGATACGAAAAACGGTTTATTGGGAAACATTTGTATGTTCTACATAATATAAAGCTCCACTCTCATTTCAACGCAATTAAAGCACAAAGCGTTTTATTGTTGCTCTACTTCTCTACATTCGTATTGTTCTTGTTGTTCCTTTCCCTTTACTTTTCCCATTCTATCTCCTAGCGCGTGTTTAATATCCTTCTTCCCATGTGCGTGTTCACTGTGTGCAGGTTCTTCTGTTGGTACTCACTTTGTCGGTGGATTCACATTCCGACATTCATTCCAATCAAGTCCCGTTTATTAATGGACATACGGGCTAGATAAGTTTGTGCCTCTACGAGTCACATGGCCATGGACGACACAAACGGATAACATGCATGTTTTAGTACTCACGACCTTGGATTTTCTGCTGTGTTGGTGAGGAGACCGGCGGTGGTACCGAAGCTGCGTTGCGCACTACTTCGGTCCGGAAACTATCATCGATGCGATGAACTGAATGGGCGAATTTGGACGACGTCCAAATAACGATTTCCGATTCTCCAAATTACTCACGCGTAATTCCTCCCACAATTAGTGGCATCTCATTCCAACTGCCTATTCAAATCAACCAGTCAAATTCTCTCCCAAGTTCGGGAAAAGTGCGCAAAACCGAATATGAAAGGTCAACGCATTTTGAATCGATTAGCTTGTGGGTCGACGCCCGCAAGCCAATGCGGTGAAATTGTGGCATCAAAGTGATACACCAGGCAAACTATCAGGCTATCGGGACCTTTCCTTTACGCTTGTAGCTTAGCGCAGTGAACTCATTCGAATTGTTTTATGGCTACTGGAACTCTTCTAACTGTGGCTCTCCCTTGGCGGTGAATACATTTAGGCTGAAATTTTAAAGACGAGCTTTCATGCTATAAATAATTTAACGTGACTACACACAAAACTAATGATAACGAATTGGAAAACTAACTAGGAGAATTTACGTATTCTCGTCAATCTAAGCAGCGTCCGAACTTCTATTAGCGATTTCTCAGCATCACACACATACATGACAGGTTTGTTTGTTGACATTTATCTGCTGCTTGCTGTTCTACCAATTCCAATCGACAGAATTGATCAAAATGGGTTGAACATGTTTTTACAACGCTCCAAACTTCTCAGGTGAGTGTGACTATTGTCGGCAGTATCTTTTTCTTCGGCACCCTTTCCATTTGAACTGCGTGTTAACCAGCTGTTCTATTATCGGCAACTCGAAATCAGCCGTATTTTGTAGTGTGTATATCTAATTTAAAGAAAAATATGGCATAACAGGATTGCACAGTCGTAAAAATGTAATCAGATTGAAGCTGAAAAGGTAAGGAATCGGCTTAATACATTCAGCGAAGAGTTTTGATGGGAAAATACAGTGAAATTAACGTTTCAATTTCGGTTGCCGAAAATAGTCAATGGGTGCCGAAGCCATAATTTACCCTATATTTACAGTTGATATATCTTCAATGATATCCAGAAATTAATACAGCATTCTTGCTACAAGTATGGGTTTAATGATCCTAAGGTTCCTGGTTCGAATCCAGTCTGATGCTTATTTTTTACATTTTTTAAAAGCTAAAAGTTAAATTCATGAATTTAATTCCTGATTTTAACTTCATGGTGAATTTTCACAACATGAAAATACGCTATGGTCATGAAATCATGAGTCATTTTTCTCATTTCGGAGATTGGATTTGTTCCCGAGTGCTGTTAAAAATTCAAAATCCGACCACTAGGAGTGTTGCTGGATTCTAACAGAACCACAGTTTAGAGTGACTTTATTATCCAGAGGAACTAAATTAGAATGAAAAATTGTCGACACCGTGAAACTCCATAGAAAAGTATGAAAAGTTGAATCGCTCGGAAGATGCAATATTACATGTCTTTAATTTTAATGATGGCATCGCAATTGAGAATTATATTTGAATGGAAACTTGAGCTATGCTGTTCAAATTAATTAAGGAGAGACGAGTGTACACATCGGAAAGCAACTGTCGAGGTTAAAGTGGTTCTTACGTTGGAAATCACGGCAGGCTGTACAAATGGTATGATACGAAGCCAAGAAAGAGCCTCTAGCACTCTCAATCTATAATTAATGACTCCCTGTCGTCTCGCGTCTGAGCATCAAGAGAATCGCCAACAGGGTTTAATGTGTAATTTAATAAATCGAATGGCCCCTAACGCTTTTTGGCAGTGTAATTCCTGTCTTGGACAGGTAAAGAAACATTCCAATTCATCAGCCGGTCATGATTTAATTAGAATACAGTTTGTGTCACTATCGGACACTGTGATGAAGCAGTTGATGGTTCAAATTCATTAGGCGATGTCTCCGTCTTGTGCGAGGGTAAATTTATAACCACATAAATTAATAGTACATGGGAACCAATCCAATCTCCGAAATGAGAAAAATTACTCATGATTTCATGAACATAGCGTATTTTCATGTTATGCAAATACACCATGAATAATATTCATGATATCTTCTATACACAGCAAAACAAAATTTAATATCGATCAATGTAATTCAAGCTGATGTATGAAATAATGATGAGATAGCAAAAAGCAGATACAAGATTACATCAATTGATGTAATTTTGTTCGCAAAATCCATGAACATCGTACAACGTTATGTATATTTACACAACCGATGGATTGACCTGGTTGCAGCAGTTTGGATGTAATATTCAACAATATTTTTTTTTGTGTATGAGCTATGTTTGCGTAACGCACCTAAGATTTCCGAAAGCATGGTTCATCCGAGTTGAAATCATGATCTAAGTACATGAATTTAACTTTAAGCTTTTAAACCAAATATGTATAAAAAAAAATAAAATAAAGCATCAGACTGAATTGGAACTCTTACAATCATAAAACCCATCCTTTCGCCACCAGGCTATCAGTACTTGTATAAGATCGAAGGCAAAAGGCGTATAAGAGATACTTGTGTAGTGCGGTGAACACGGTTTGCCATGTAACGCTTGTAGCGGTCATGATTCCACTACATTATGAAATCATGAATTTTCACCACGAAATTGTTATGATTTCATGGGATGGCAAGTTTTGACGTAGGACTACGTCTGTGATTTCAATATGGGGATAAACTTTTTGAAAACCAAAAATAAAACATGTAACAAAATTATGAAAGATTTTGAACGTTATTAACTCAACTGCCCCTTTACCAAATTTAATAGTTTTATCACCAATCGATCAGAAATATTCCTACGTATCTGTTAAATTTAAGACTATATCTTTTTTTTTTTCAAAATGTTGAATTGCACGAATGTGTAACTGTTGCTATGATAAATAAAATTATCAACGATTGCCTGCGGAAAGCGATTTCTCTAACACAGATTTCAAAGTTGAATTGCATCCGGTCGTACCAAACGCTTTTTATTCAATCACCACGTGGTGAGTGGTAGTATTCTCCAATACACAATGAAAGGCTTTCCGCAAGCAGCTAGCTATCAAAGGTTCCCACAACCGCTGATCGGATGCAGTTCCAATCACCGTGTGTGGTGATGTGTGGTCGTCGGCATCAGTAGCAGCAGCAACAGCAGCAGCAGTGCTTTCGGCGCGTGGCGTGGAACATTGTTCTCCAGTACACAACGAAAGGCTGCCTGCAAGCAGCGAGCTGCAGCCCACATGAGCATCCATATAATGAGGAAGAAACCACACTGCTATTGATCGGAATCAGTAGCTTTTCGTGAGTCGCGTCATACTAAAGAGTATAAACAGAGAGAACCCCGCTCAAATTGCTATTCCTACACAAAACACAAGCTTCTGCTGCAGTTAACAAATAACGTTTATTATATACGACCACGTAGTCCTACGTCACCATTGCGTACAACCCCATAGAGCTGTCCTTTGTGGTTTTTAAATCATGAAAATTGAATCGGATTTTTTCCCGGGTATTACGTTTAATAAGGGAAAGGTGTAGGCTCGGGGAAATAATTAAATATTGCAATTAAGGTCAAATGTTGAGTGGCAAATACTTGGAATTTCGTGAAAGCTGTGATATCTAGTAAAATGACAGTCTATGGCACTCAAAGTTTCATAACATGGTCCAACCAAATTCAGTTTCTACATACAGGGAAGAGAAAAAGATAATGTCTGAATGATATAGTGGTCTGTGTCCAAGTTTTCATGCGATATATTTTGGCATATGGGCGGCATTTGTTTTAATACTTTTTACCAATGGGTTGAGTTTATGGTTATATGAACTATGAAAAAAAAAAAACAAAATTGATTTGATTCTACAATCCTTCATCCATGAGTTATGCATTTTCAAAGTTTGTCATATCCAGAACATTTGAAAATTAAAAAAAAAAAAACATTTTCCGGGAAAATTCAAAACCTATGTTTAAAAAAATCGTTTGCATAGGTATGAAAAACGCTAGATTTGTCGTAAAATTACACGAATATTTCATGAATATTTAAGCATGATGTCGCATAAATCAACAATGTTGTTTACATGCGAAAAATTTTGTTGTTTCAGATCACTACTAGTCTCGAGGCCCACATTCACCAAAACATCTTCTTCTCCTTCTCATGTCAAGCTTATTGCTTATCGCATATGAGCTTATTAAGTGCTGTGTCAACATAGTGTTCTAGATAAACTTCCACAGATATTAATTGAGAACTTTCGATGCCTGTACCATTTTCATTAGTATAATTGTGTGGCAAATACAATCATACTCTATGCCCAGCCCAAGCAACATTTTCAGCTTTATAACCCAACTTTTCCAGCGTTGTGCTGTAAAGTAGCTAAACAAAGCTGCAGATACAGCTACAATAAACGGCGCCGGTGGTGTAGTGGTAAGCGTGATTACCTCTCACCCCAGCAGGCCTGGGTTCAATCCCAGTCGGCGCCGCCGGGATGTTCTGAGGCATAACATCTCTGATCATGCCTTCCTTCGGATGGGAAGTAAAGCCGTTGGTCCCCGGTTCATGAGTTGATGGGTCGATAGGTAGGGTCCAGGTGTGGGAGCTGCCTTCCTGGCACGTCGGTAGCATTGGTGCTCAGCACGGAAAACAAGATCGACGGAAAAAACAAACCAAAGGAAAAAAAATACAGCTACAAGCAGAA
Source organism: Ochlerotatus camptorhynchus (assembly GCF_037179485.1). NCBI lineage: Eukaryota > Metazoa > Arthropoda > Insecta > Diptera > Culicidae > Ochlerotatus > Ochlerotatus camptorhynchus. Next base: position 892,464 of record NW_027040739.1, read on the forward strand.
GCTAGCAAAATAGTTTTGGATAGCGTTTACTCAACTTTTGCACAACCATTATTCAATTTGTCAGTCGCACTGTATAACATCACCCAATAAACGCTAATGTAATTTCTATGCAAATATTAATCAACTTTCAACTTCTAGCTTCAAATCAAAGCAAATAAAGTGAATATATTATTCATTTGATGGCTTCTACACAACCATCCACTCTTGCTGAATAACATAAAGATCAAAAGTGCTTTTTCAACAATTAAACAACCCGTACTCAAATAATAAACTGTGATAGCGCTATTATGGAAGCTATTTATAACCATATTCAACTAGGTTTATTTTTAGACATGTGCAGTTTTACAGCTTTTACTCTGATTCTTTACAAAGCTGAATTAACTAGTCAAGAAAAAAGATTCATGTGCACTATTATAAAGCCTCTACTCAGCGATCTTGTTGTCAGTTCAAAGTGTTGGCGTAGCGAAGTTGGTATTATCAAGGTTCGCCAATGCGGTCGTCTTGAGTTCAATTCCAGGTTTCGGTACAGTGTAAATAATTTGATGATGCTTATAGCTAACTTTGATTTATTTAATTCGTAGTAAAATAAACTTGATAAATTCCTCCAACAAAAAAAAGTCGTAAACAATATTTAACCTGGCGTCAAGAGAAAACTGTGTTGTGATTATTGGATAATCGGATGGGGCCTGTTTTGTGTTGTGCTTATTGGACAATTGTATATAGGTTGAGTAAAGGATATCGTGTAACATTTGAATACAGCTTGAGGCTGTATACATAAAATGGATAAAACGTTTACATTGTGAAATTTTTTTGTTGGGAGGGAAGGTCGGATCGGAAATCGTACCCAGCTACCACCAGCATGATCTTACTTTGTAGCTACGCCTATACCGACTGAGCTAAAGGAGAGCCATTCACCAGAACATGTTCCGGCCATATCTCCGAAATCGGTTGACTGATTCCAACAATAATGAATAGCGTCTTGTGATTGTTTCTATTCCGGAATCGATTTCCCGGAATTCACAATCATCTCCATTTTCCAGGAAATCTATATATAGGGACTGTCCATAAACTACAAAGTCTGTTTTTGTGCGGTTTAACTACCCTGCCCTAACCTTTCCATGTAGTTTGTGAACAGCCCCGTATTTTAAAATTGTTTTTAATTCAGCTGAAATTAATTTTCTCCGTTGAAATTAATCATTGGTTGGCTGGTTGTGGAACTGGTACGCTTATATAGACTGGTGCAATTTGAGACGGTACATAAATAGTGTATGGCAAGCATGTAAGGTAGCAGCACTATTGTAAAACGGTCTACACTGATTGACGACAAATAAACAAACATGATTCTCTGCCAAATTAGTAAACTACTCCGCTCTACCATCTGCGATTTGAATGAATTTCAAAATGTCAACATACCTTTTAACCGATTTGAGAGGAAATGCTATACTAATATAAACTCGATGCTTTAGTGCGATAATTTATTAGCTAGAGAAAGTTCTGAAGAGGATAGATTGATAGTTCCTCTAGAGTACGGTGCAGTGTGAAAATTGAACAGAAGTTGAAATTGAGCGAAGGGCCATTACAATACTACAATACTACAATACTAATCAAATGCGTACTCCTTTACCTAACTCATACATTAATGGATGAGGAAATTTGAGGTATTAGCATTAGCATCGAACAAGTGAAACAATATCGTAGGTGGTACGAATTGGAAACTATCACGAGACGGATATCTATTACTGGACAGATAGTAAGTAGGAAATAATTACTATCCCCCAGATAAAGACACATTCCAACAGTTAAGGATTGTCCTGGCCACGTCCTTACAACTGGTAGGGATAGGAAAGGTATGTTAGTCCAACATTTACTTAAGAGAGATGCAGAGAACTATACGACCCCTCATAAATGTCTCGGGAATTTGGAATTATGTTAGTGTTATTTGGGTAGGGAAGGTAGTTAGTTAGATAGTTATCTTTATTAAGGAGACTTTCAGCCGAACGCTGGTTCGTCTCCGCGTAGGGAAGGTAAGCCATATTTAGGATACATGCAGTCAGTGTTGCTGGGAAATGCAGATTTTTTTAAATAAATGTTGAAATTGCTGTCCAGATCGTCTGCTGGAAGATAAGGTTGCTGAAATAAAATGAAGATATAACATGGTGAACTCACCGTCGTTGTCACACCCGTAGCTAATTAAAAGGAAGGAATTATGTTGTGTTTTATCATTTTTTGTTTTTATTGATTGAGGGGAAAACCCGCGGTAGTGAAAATAATGTTACTACCTCTTCTCCCGTAGGCACAACTTTTCAACTTGAATCCTAATCAATTAAAAATTTCAACAACAAATCATTATTCAAATGGAAGCAATACAGTTACCAGATTTAACATGATAGATGACATGTTCGAAAGATGGCATCGCAGAGCTCCCGTTGAGGAGTCTTCAAGGTTCCATCGAGATCGACAGCAATCTGAATCTAATCTAATCTTATCTAACACAAACGGGTTAGAAGGATGCGGAGACATACCGTACCAAACGCTCCGAGCCATGTAAGAGTGAATCCAACAATCATATTTATGTGATGCAATGAATGGCCTATAAAATATAGTATAATTGAAGGATCTCAGGATCTCCCAAAATGTATAGATAAAAATGGAATGATCTCACCAAAACTGGTCTGCTTGACTGTGATCAACATTTCCGGACTTCTCCGTTGCAAGATTTTCTTCAGTAGCCCTTTAGCTGCTGTCCGTTGTCATCCGCCAGACGCCTCGTCTCCATCACACAGCTCGCAACGAACGGCCTACACGGATCTTCGTTCTCCTCTGTTTTCCTCTTACCGCGTTTGCCAATCAGGATGAGGAAATTTGAGGTATCTCCCGAAATTCAGACGCAAAAGAGTGCGCATTTGACTTGCTCATATACTGTCTGCCCAACAAACATTCATTGTTGAATAAGAGCTTATTCTGGGAAAAATAAGCTTCTTCAGCTAAAAATGGCTTATTCAGCTGTTGTTTAACTCCAATTGTTTGTTGGGTGTACCTGTGGAATAGTTCTACCGACGCTTATCACTACCCAAAGCCCCACGATGCCGAAAGCAATGGTGTATTATAGTGCAATTCTTCTTTACTCAACTATTATTTTGCTTCTCTCGTCATGATCACCGTAGTCATCTCAAAGAGAAGCAGTAGGGTGAATAGGCGTAGCCAGAGGGGGAAGGGGGGGATGACTGCACCTTCCTAAATTCAGCATTCAATAACATTGGTGCGGAAATGGTAGATTTCACCCTCTTTCGTAGACTTTGTGATTTTCATTCATTTAAGTGTCGCATTCTTACATATTTTACATTATTTTTTTCTTATTAAATAGAATACAAACGTGTCAAACCTCAAGCACAGCAAAGTCGCGAATAACTTTCTCGAAATCAATTGACAACATTTATTTATCAAGCAACGTTCCAATGCACGGCGATACATTAAATGGCATCGACATCAACGATATGACTATATTAAGAGCTGCTTCCAAGCTGAAATCTTCTTGCAACCCTGGACCCGATGGAATCCCGTCCGTTTTTCTCAAGAAGAATATCGATAGTCTATTGACTCCGCTCTGTCACGTGTTCCAATTATCGCTTCGCTGTGGTATTTTTCCTTCTTGCTGGAAGTTTGCTCACATGTTTCCTGTTCACAAAAAAGGAAACAAACGAGATGTCAACAACTATCGTGGAATTACCTCACTGAGCACCGTATCGAAGCTTTTTGAACTAGTCATAATGGAACCGCTACTTTCTCACTGCAAGCATGTTTTGAGTGATGATCAGCATGGCTTCATGTCAGGTCGTTCCACCACCACCAATCTGCTATGCCTCACATCTTATGTAACTGATAGCATGGTTGACCGAGCTCAAACGGATGTGATTTATACCGATCTGTCAGCAGCGTTCGATAAGCTAAACCATGCTATTGCTATTGCTAAACTAGACAGACTTGGGATCAATGGTAACCTATTACAATGGTTTCGATCGTATGTAACCGGTCGCCAACTGATGGTTGCCATAGGCGATTACCGATCTGATACTTATCCTGCTACATCGGGGATACCCCAGGGTAGCCACCTTGGACCTTTGATCTTCCTGCTCTACTTCAACGATGTGAATTATGTGCTTGACGGACCTCGACTATCGTATGCTGACGATCTAAAAATCTACCTTCGGATTCGTTCCATTGCCGACTGTCACTTTCTTCAACGCCAGCTTCATGCTTTTGCTGATTGGTGCACCTTGAACCGAATGGAAGTTAACCCGGCGAAATGCTCAGTAATCTCCTTTTCTCGGATAAAAGAACCAATCATCTTCAACTACAACCTATTGGGTTCAGCAATTGAACGAGTGAGCCACGTGAAGGATTTGGGAGTCATTTTGGATTCGCAACTCACATATAAGCAGCATATTTCGTATGTCGTTGATAAAGCTTCTAGAACACTAGGCTTTATCTTTAGAATAACCAAAAACTTTACTGACATTTATTGCCTGAAGTCATTGTACTCCTCACTGGTCCTTGAATATTGCTCAGCAGTTTGGAATCCAAGCTACAACAATGGTGTTGAAAGAGTCGAATCAGTCCAGCACCGATTCTCACGCTTCGCCCTTCGGCGATTGCCTTGGAGAGATCCTTTCCGTTTGCCTAGCTATGAAAGCCGATGTCAGCTGATTGGTTTGGAAACTCTTTCGACCCCAAGAGACGCTGCAAGGGCTTTACTTGTTGCCGATACATTGCAAGGGAGAATCGATTGTCCTACTATCCTCGAAAAAATCGATTTGAATGTACGACCACGTGCACTAAGAAACAGTCTTATGCTGAGACTTCCCTTTCGTCGCACGAACTACGGAATGAATGGAGCAATAAACGGACTGCAGCGAGTTTTCAACAGAGTTGCCTCAGTGTTCGATTTTCACGTACCACGTCAGACGCTTCGCCGTAGTTTCACCTCGATATTTTCGGGCACAGGTAACCGTGAATAGCAGTGTAATGTTTAAGTTTTAAGCACAGACAATCATGTTGTTTTTTGTATTACTTAACATCATTGGGGCTTATTGAAGCCTGTTGATGGAATCAATTAAATAAATTCAGTAATGTAGATCACAAATAATTTTAAAACATAGCTTCGAAAACGTCCTTTAATTCGACGCAACTGACGATACATATCAAAACAACGTCATCAAATTGTTCAATAATTAAAAACAAAACTATGTGGAAGGAACGAATTTCAGTGAACATGTGTATCTTATAGTGATTTTCAAAATACAAGTTCAACATTTTTCAACTCTGGATAAAACAATTGTCAAAAAATACGTTGATTTATTTTAGTAGCTCCATCATTAGTTTTAAATTAGGTCTCTGAAGCAGAGAAGAGAGTGAAGATTGCATTTTATGATAACGCAACAGGCAGTTGTTTGTTATATTACTTCCGCTAAGAGATACATCTACCGTTTCAACTTCACCGCGCGATTCAACCGGTGTACCATAATGGATTTGGACCTATTTATGTCATTTCCGCACTGCGTCTTAATGTATGTCGTGTTTTTGACGTAAGACTACGTCTTTGTTTTCTATTTGGGGGTACAATTTGCGAGTACGAAAAATGAGAATGTAACGGAAAGGGTCAGGTTTTGAACGCATGAGCGCAAACGCAAAGCATTAGTGTGAAATATGTCATGCAATATGCCATTCGACGGGGGCTTACTCCAGCCATTTTGTGCCATATAGTACAAATAGTGCAAATAGTTAAACAACTAAGAAATTTAACTAAAATTTGTAGAATCAAAATTTCCCATACATTTGCCTACACCATAAGGTGTATTTCCTAACAAAGACATCACATAGTTGGTCCCACACGAATCAAGCCGTTGCCACATCTCCTTTCGAACTTCAAACGTGTTCGAAAGGCTCTACAAGCAACTTGCTGCCAAGACTGCCTGCAAGAGCGCTCTAGACAGAGTAGCAGTGATGAAGCCACACTGTCACTGTTTGGGTACAGTTGCTCATCGTGAGAAAGCATTGTGGGCCACCGTCATCAAGCACGTTATCATCATGTCGTAGCTCACCCAAGCTCACCGTATCCGTGGAGGTCTCAGAATTCTCCAACCACGACAAAGATCGAACAACCCGGTAATGTGCATCAAACCTGCTGCGTCCAAAAGAATACTAACCTGAGAAAAGTAACGTTACGATATTGTGCGTGTTGTTCATCGGCTAACAGCCGAGTAATTTGCTTACCACTCGACAGACGACGATGCGTATCAAACCAAAATGGTCCTTTTCAAGGCGACACAAATAATTCCTCTTAAAGAGTTAATTTTCATAAATTTTCTAGAAGCAAAACCCGTCTGAACAACATTCACACAAAACCGTCTTTTTCGGGGCGCCAATATTAATTTTACCTCCAAAGAGTTGATTTAGATAGTTTAACCATTTTGTCAAGCTTCTGCATTCATTTTCCATCATATGTCACTGCCAGTACTGATAAATATCCTTTCTTCTACACTCAATTTAGCTGAAAATGAAGAAAACCTTAACAGATAGACCAACTACCTGCATGAATTTGAATTTTGAAATAAACAAATCCCTTGATCTAGGCAACCTCTGAGTATCAAAAATAACATTTGTTTTTCTTCATTCGTGGCTGGATTCTCATTATCGCCTCTGTTGTTGTAAATATTGATATTCGTCTTCATCTTGATCGGGATGATATTGAGGATCAAATGCAAAATGATTATTTTCATTTTAAACAAATATAGCGCTGAAGAACGTGGTTTTTAGGCATAAGTCGATGGCAAATTATTGCCTCAAGCTGAACTGATGATAATATCGATGATTTAGGCAGTGTGGTCGACAATATTCAAAGTAATCATTTTGCCCAAAATGTCGTTGATTATTTTGCTTTTGAGGATCACTTCTGATTTTCACAATTTTGGGTTTGATAATCGAGCACTGGTGAATATCAACAAACGCGTATTCGTTGATGTATAATAAACTCATTTGTTCATTTCGCTTGTTTCATAACTACGAAGATGTTCAAAACAAACGCAATTCATCGACACTGGGTTGAAGCGATACTCTTTGCATGTGATGGTAAATGATAAAAACAGACACTGGTCACTGCTGTTGTTTGAAACTACGCAATTGTTCACAGAGGACAGTGCAGAGCAAAACTTTTTTTTTTTTTCACTTTAAATGATCTATATTTCTTGAATTTGTATGGTTTACACGTATGAATTTTCAAGTCCCTAGTCCTATCAGGCCTGTTCTAGAGAATGACCACCTTGGTGGGATTGATTGGTTTGTTTTAAATTGAAAAGGAAACTACTTATAACTACTATTTACAACTACAACTAACCTACAACTACTATATACACCTAATCTACTATATACAAATTGCTTATCAAAGCTTCTGGCGGCTCAACTTGGCCTACAGGTTTTCCAAGACCTATAAGCCATTGAAACACCATTGGGATTCTCTTTGGCCTATCGAACGGAAAGAAAAGTGAATCTTGCGTGCGCTTTTTGTACACTTCAACTGCGCCTTTTTTTTCGAGATCTTATTTTGCGTTCTTCTTGCATTGCGGTGGTCTTGCTGCTATTGAATAGAAGCATCGTATCAAACGGTTGTTTGACACGTTCACGCCATAATCATAGATATATTAGATATGTTTTGTGCTCGATAGCCCGTCAATGAGCGATTAGACCGAAGCAGATTTTCCCCTAACTTGAGTTTTAAAATTATGAAAATTCATCACCTATAGCGCTCCCTAGAGTCGAAAATGTGAAGGTGCCACATTCTCCCATACATTTTGACGATTTTTCCCCATACTAACTTTAACACCCCTTTCCGTTAACCTAATGGCTTCAAATTTTGGGAGGGTGTTCCTGGCTCTTTTCACAAGGGGTATGATTTGAAATTCCACGATTTAAACCTTTTGGGCCACTCCAGTGTACATAACAAACCGTATAAATACCAGCTTAAAATGGAACAAGCATCCTTGGTGCGGCGAATCCGGGAAAACCGCCCGGCAAGCTTTTATTAGCGATTTTTTTTAAAATCGCTACAAGTTCCGGTCACTGTTACCGGCGGAATAACAGCGAGAAGTTTTTTTTTAGAATTTCTTGGTATTGCTCGATGCTCGGGGACGCGATCTCCGATGGGATGAACGCCAACGGAAAAACCTATAGGGGAAACAGCCCTATTATTGCGGTACGTTTGCAGCGTTAGAAGCCTATTGTTGTGTATGGAGGTCTCCATACACAACAATAGGCTTCTAACGCTGCTAACGTACCGCAACAATAGGGCTGTTTCCCCTACACAAAAAAAGGGTGGGGTTGACAAAAATCAACAAGCACGCAACTGCGGTTGATATTGCAACCTGTGATGTCGCAGGTCAGAATATCAAGCTAACAAAACTCACCAGCTGCAAATCTCTCAAAATTGTGGTAAGATTGATGATCATGATTTTTGCTTTACACCGAACGCAACCAAAACTTTCATAACGGCTAGCAGCAGTCGCTTCGTGACTGCCATCGGTGAAGATAAAAAAGAGATTATTATTATACCTTCTCTTTCTAAGAAAACGAGGCGAAACGGAATCATTTTTGCGCCGATTCAACTCTCAGCTTCAATCTAGGCTTCAGCTTAACACGTTGTGAATAGTCTCGCAATATCAAATAAGCTTGTAAAATCTATATCAAGCATTATATTTTGCTCCAATATCACGCGTGATAGGGTTAATTACCCCATTTCCATCCTATTAAGCACAACCCGCATTTAGTCTTTCTTAATCAAGCTCAGTTTAGCACCAAACGGAATGTTATTATTACTGATGGCTTCCAAATTTATTTACCTTTCCGTACGTACCGAAAAATTTGATAAAGAGAAACAAATCGTTGAGATATTGTCTAAAGTCTAACACTGCTTCTTGACGCCAAACTCGGCCTACGGATTCTAAACTCGGCCTAACGCATTGAAACGACAATGAATTTACTTCGGCCTATCGGATGAAGATAAACATTGATTCGGTCGGAGCGCTTCTTTTGTTTTTGGGAGTTATCGGTGCAAACCTTCATATGACGCGTTCGCATTGACTTCGTTCGGTAGCTTATTAACTATAGTATCGTATAATGAGAGAGAGAAGGATTAGTATTTTCCATTTAATTCCACTACTTTATTTGCTTATCCTTGACAGATACGCGTATTTCGTCTACAATGTGCAGACTTCTTCAGTGTCTTGTACTAATACTCGACTGAAGAAAAACATCGCATTTACCGAATATATATTAACACAGGTACATTTTCACTTAGAAACTAGGTAAGTTTACCTAGTTTCTAAGTGAAAATGTACCTGTGTTAATATATATTCGGTAAATGCGATGTTTTTCTTCAGTCGAGTATTAGTACAAGACACTGAAGAAGTCTGCACATTGTAGACGAAATACGCGTATCTGTCAAGGATAAGCAAATAAAGTAGTGGAATTAAATGGAAAATACTAATCCTTCTCTCTCTCATTATACAGGTATTCCACTAAGACGCCCACATTCATCAGGATATAGTATCGTACCAAACGCATAATTGACTTGTTAACTCTGAAATCATGGATTTATTTGAAGTTTTCTGCCCAAAACTGGCGATTAGGCCGAAGTAGTTCTCTACCCTATGTAATATTCAAAATGAATTGTTTACTTTAGTATTTTCTATGTGATGCTAGAGAAAATAGTAAAGTAAACAATGTATTTTGAATATTGATGTTACAGTTTCTATATTCATACAAGATATTTATCTGAGCGTTGTGCTTCTAGATTAATGATTCAAATGTTAAATAGATCATTCTAGCATATATGTCAATTTCTGATTAGGTTATTGAAAAAGATAGAAAGTAAATAAGTAGATCAACATGATAGGTGAGTTATTCACACAGCTTATTGTACTGAAAATAAGACAAGGTAATTAAGGCTGGGGGAAACTGTTTTATAATAACTGGCTTGTGTAATTGCATGACCTCTATGTACAGAAAAAAAAGTTTAATTTTAACTTTCATCAACGGAATGTTATTAGTAATGATGGCTTCCCAATTTATTTATCTTTCCGTATGTACCGTAAGATTTGATAAAGAGAAACCAATCGTTGAGATATTGTCAAAAGTCTAACACTGCTTCTGGACGCCAAACTCGGCCTACGAATTCTAAACTCGGCCTAATGCATTGAAACGTCATTGATACGCCACTGAATTCACTTCGGCCTATCGGATGAAGAAAAAAATTGATTCGGTCGAAGCGCTTCTTTTGTTTTTGGGTAAAATTGGTTTTTTGGGAGTAGTTCTCTACCCTATACGTGCTGAGCAATCTGAAAAAGACATATGAATAGAACATTTCTCAATTGTTATTTTTGTGTGTGTATATTCCCCTCGTCATTTGTTGATATGATCTGTGATGCAAAGTTTCCTATGAACATAGTAGCGTAAGTAAGCCAGTTATGGCGTCCCCCTCAAGATCGCCACCGTGATTATATTGCATTTTATCCAGAATGTTCAATAGAAATTGGCGTCAATCAACTTCAAGTGCAGTATATTTTGCAGGCTTTAAAAAATTTAGACGCCTCAAAAGGTCCTGGACCTGACGGAATTCCTTCAGTATTAAAAAAAAGTCTAGCAATGGAACTCACTGCTCCATTGTTTTGGCTTTTTAATATGTCAGTGGAATCCGGAACTTCTTAAAAATATGGAAAAGCTCATTTCTATTACATATTTTTAAATCTGACGTGCGTAATTATCACGAAATAGCCATTATCTCTTGCATTCCAAAGCTTTTCGAGGCAATTGTAAATGAAAAATTATTTCTACAAACCAAAAATAGAACTACTGACATGCAACACGGCTTCTTTTTAAAGGACGTTCGACCTTAACAAATTTAATCAAATTCTATTCATTATTTGCAATGGATAAAGGAAATCAAGTAGAAGCCCTCTATACGGAAATTAGCAATTGAAAAAAAAAAAATGGATTTGAGCCAGGACTCCTGAAATGGCTTGAAACATATTTAACTAACCGCCAAAAAATAATTAAATTCATCGGAAAGAAAAAGAACTCAATTCAGGTCACCTCAGGAGTCCCCCAAGGTTCTCATTTGGGCCCTCTTCTTTTTATTCTGTATGTAAACGACAATTCCTTCATTCTCAAAAAAAAAATAAAGGGTTGCGTCTTTTACACGACCGCAGTATGACGTAGAACCACGCAATATTGATGTATGTCATGCATTTTTGACTATTATACTTTATCTTAAATTTTTCAAGTAGGTCACGTATTTTAAAGACAACATTGGTGGTGCAATTTCAAAAACCAAAGTCGGTCGCGGCATAACAGTGGTCTGAGTTTGATCCAGAGATGATGGATTTTCATTTCTAATACGCCAATCGATAGGAAATTTTCTAAGTATCTGTTAAAATAAAGACTTTATTTTTTTAAATGCCACTATTGAAAAGTACATGAACGTGCAACTGTTGCTATGATGATTAAAATTATCACCCATTGCGTGTGAAAAGCGCTTTCCTTAACACAGACTTCAAAATCGAATTCCATCCGGTAATTATTCAATCACCGCGTGTGTTGAGTGGTGGTGTTCTCCAGTACACAACGAAAGGCTCCCCGCACGCAGCTAGCTATCAAGGCTGCCCTCAACCGCTGATCGGATTCAGTTGCTCGTCGTGAGTCTCTGTGGGCCATATATGCCAAGCGCGTCACCCTCGTTCTAAACAACATACAGCTCGCCAGCATCATCCGAGTTTAACACCATAATAACCATCACGACAAAAGGGTTCTTCATTGAACGTCCGCTCGCTGTGCTGCCAGCCACATCACCCTCAAACCTATTTGATGCTGTACCCATTATCTATTGAATAAACCAAAAAGGCCGTGCGTTTTGTGCATGAAAATGCGTAATTTTGTTATCAGAACACAAGGTGTTTCCGTGATGGGAAAAAGTGAATTCCCTAACACAGCTCGTAATACAACGTCAAATCTACGGTCGTGTCTTGGATACAACCTCTTACTTTTTTTTTCCGAAATATCGGAAAGCATAAGTGTATATACTTAAGTGTTTAGAGAAAATTGTTAAAAAAATTGTCGAAATCTCAAGGAAAATAATATGCCGAAATTGGTTGAGCTGGATTTTGCTGAAGAGAATCCCTAAAAATTTGCAATTCTTGTCGTATACCTTTAAAACGTACCGAACTATCGAGTAGATTCAATTGATTATACAAAAGAACTTGTTTTGCTGTTTTTACCTAACATCGTTGTTGATCGTTTGTCATTTTGAGATATTTTGATTCCCTGCCTAGCAGTGCATTTAAATCTTCGCGAATGACTTTTCTTAAGAAATCCAAATTCAAAATTGCTTGAAATATGACGAAACATACCTGGGAAAACATTGAAGCCGTCGTTTTGAATGTGCCATAAAAAAAAAACCGTCGGTTCAGCTTCACGCAAAGCATTAACAGTTTAGGCACTACAAAAAACATGGAGATCTTTCCATCTCCCTCCCACACAGCTGTGGTAATACGTCTCGCCATTGATCGTTCGGAAGCCAGTCGCTTTTTCCGTCATTATGAGATCATCGCTGGCAGATTTCGGTGTTTTAGGGAAGCATTTGCTTCTGGCGTTTCACATGGAACCTTGGACTGCACTATAAAGTATGTTTGGAGCTGCGTTACGGTGTCTGAAAGTAAAGTTGAACCATCATATAATACATTGTACAATATCACTTACTCCGGCCTGTTGCAAACACTGTCGAACACTGCTCTGTAGCCTTCAAAGCTCACCTCCTTAACGCATCGTTAGTGGAATGTTTACCGCTCCAAAAAATAAAATAAAATTACTTATTGATTTTTTTTATAACTATTGGAAAATTGATTTTTTTTTATAACTATTAAAAAATCATTTTTTTTCTAATTTTTCAAAGAAAACATGCAAACACATTTACATGTAATAAGTCATCATGGCATAAAGTTCGACTTCAAAAACCACAAAACATCGACTTTTCGGTTTTGCTGAGGGTCCATTTTATCATGATGAGATTAAAAAAAATTTACATGTAAATTTTTCCAGGAATCTAAGAAAAAAACTGATTTAAAAACGTGCCGGGCGGTAAACTTCCCCTTTCACAGATTTTGCAATTTGCAGTGCATGGTTTGGGTGAGAATGGTCCATAGCCTTGTTCATACCAATCGCAGCCATGAAAATAAAATTTGTTGTAATAAGCAGACTAATGCAGTTTGGTCACATTGAAGTGAGATGCAAAAAAATACACGTTGATATACAATGAAATGGAACGAGCAAGCTAGAACACCGTAGCAAGTATACTTTGAAACGACGATAAGAATATAGTAATGGAAAGCAGGGTAAGAACGCCCGGCGAGGTAAGACGCACCACATCGTGTTCTGTATTAACTCTGCAAGGTTCTGCAAATATGCAATACAAAAAGATTTGTTTTTATCATTCTGAAACAATTTCGGTCTTTTACAGAAAAAAATACCTTACGACGAAGCGATCACGGCAAGCGGTTCTATAATATAATAAGTGTGCTGGTGGATGTTTTTTTGTCGACATGAAAAATGTATCCATCTACGACGATCCCTCCTGTGGATCCTCGCTGACCGACAAATGGTTGAAAAGGTACGCTGAAAGCACTGGACGCTAGCAGCGTTGATGATTGGCTTGCGACCGATGGTTAACGGAATTCACATCCACGTACAGGAGCCTGAAAATGAAAGAAAAGTGTAAGTGATATTCGGTTGATAGAAAAAAATCTAAAGGAGTAACAATGATCAGAACCTGAGCCCACTGGCCTCCCTCGATGCACTTCATGAACTGTTATCTGCAATAGGTTTATAGCTAAACAGCCTGTTTAGATGGACAATCCCCGTCCCCATCCCTTAAATAAAAAACAGTGGAGAAATTTCAACTGAGATTTGAATGTTTAATTTATTCCACGTCAATCTCATCGTTCTGCATTCCGGCAATCTCATCGACATGTACGTCGTCGTTGTCCTCTGCACTGATGTCGTCAACGTTCACAAACTGGATGTCATTGTCGACATAGTTGGGCCGCTGCTGCCGCCTGCACCAATTTAGCAATGACTGAAATCGGTCGTGGTGGTTGGATGCTGTTAACATTTCCGGTAACGAAAACGTTGTCCTCGTAAGACTGCTTATGTAGCGAGTTGCACACATAAGCAAGCTTCGTTGCAACAAACCGCCACGACCGGTTGCAGCCATAACTGGGGACGGCTTGCAGCCACGTCCCCACGGATGCCGACAAGAATAGTTGTTCGCCATGGGTCATTTTTGCAATTGTTATTTGCCGGTAAGTGGACGTAAAAAGGGCCACTACCAGCTTTCTTTTGAAAGTTGGCAGCATGGTAGGTGCTGCCGAACACTGCCGCAGAACTTCGTCGTGCCGGTCCTAAAGGAGGTGGTACCCAATCCCTTGTTGCAAGAATACCACGCGTGTATTCTTCAAAAATCACGGTGGGCTGCCTCCAAACCAGAAAAAAAAAGAAAATAAACAAACGTGACCATCCAACTCGTTGCTTTCAAACACCACCAGCTAGGATAGGAAACAACGGCGCCGGTGGTGTAGTGGTAAACGTGATTACCTCTCACCCCAGCAGGCCTGGGTTCAATCCCAGTCGGCGCCGCCGGGATGTTCTGAGGCATAACATCTCTGATCACGCCTTCCTTCGGATGGGAAGTAAAGCCGTTGGTCCCCGGTTCATGAGTTGATGGGTCGATAGGTAGGGTCCAGGTGTGGGAGCTGCCTTCCTGGAACGTCGGTAGCATTGGTGCTCAGCACGGAAAACAAGATCGACGGAAAAAACAAACCAAATGAAAAAAAGAAAAAAAGGATGGAAAATCTTTCCTTTGCCTGGTGGTGTTTGCTTAAGTGAGCAGTTACCACAAATCATATATTGGTGTTTGAATGCAACGAGTTGGATTATCAAAACACATTCATTTATAAACAGAGCTGTATCTCAATGATTTCTTGGAATGCAAGATATTCCAAAAAATCACCGAGATATAGCTCTGTTTATAACTGTATATTACTTACATCATCATTCAAGACAGCAGGGACAACGTGGGCAGCAAGACGTTCCTAGAAACATTCCCACAGCTGTTCTCAACGTCTTTATTTCCGCGGTCATCTGCATCATCGTTATCACGTTAGGATCTGGTGGAACTGTCGTGTCCGTCGACACGCTTGACACCGGTTCCGACGCGTCTGATGGTGCTTTCCTCGCCACCGACGTGCTTTAAGATGTCGCCAGTGGTTGCAGCTGTTTCCGCTGCTTCTTCTTCGGTGGTGGTGGCAGTGATGGCGATGTCGGGCGATGTGGTGGCGATGACTATGCTGACAATGGTGATGCCGAACGCGGCGGCGGTGATCCTGGTGTCGGACGAAGTATACGTTTCCGCCGTGACGATCTCAGCCGAGACGACGGACCGGCAACTTCCCAATCACTTGGGCTGATCAGAGCTTGTCTCTTGGGCGGCATCGTTTAGCACGTTATGACACACACTGCTCACGGCTTGCTTTGTGCAAATGCTGCCGCCCAAGAAAACAACTCCTTGACCAGCAGCATGTGCCACCAATACATTATGTACAAATATATATCGCTGAGTGTAATATACAGTCAGCGATGTTGTTTGTAAATATTGTATTGGTAGGATATGCTGGCATTGCGATGGTAGTGGTAGTAGTGGTAGTGGCTACATGCTGCATGTTTATTTACATGGAACGTGGAATATTAGTGGTCGCTTTAAGATGTCAATACCATTTGCGCACTGACATTGAGGCGAATGATATTGATATTCAAACTGTGGGAACTGATACTGACATCAAGTGGCTAGTGAAATACAGCATTATATTGATATTTTGCAGCACTGATAAGAACTCCGTCGCCTAGGTGAGACCTATTTTGTTGACTGAGCAGAAGTTCAGGGGTTCAAACCCCAGCTCTTTCGTTCTAGAGATTTGTCTGGTTCGCAATTCAAACATCTCATTATCACATACTAAGGTGAATCCTGATCTGCTACCTTTCCACATACATTAAATCCTATCCCATGATAGATGAGGAGATGCAGAGGTGTTCTCGGTCTCTAATAACAACGTGTGTCACACTAACAATCTTTCCCTTCCCCTGAGAAAGGATTGCTAATTCCAAGTCTTATTCGTTTGGTTCATTGTGCAAATTCCCCTGCTTTCAGCTCAATTGTGGCGTAGCAACTACGAATTGAACGGTCCTCAATGCTCATGCTCATGCTCATAGCCTAGGTCAACTGTGTCGAAGACAGACAGTTTCTTGAAAGTCTCAATATATGCCTGTACATGAAGTTTACATCCACACTAGCGCTGCGAAGTGGGATTATTGTGAACGAATCTGTCTTCCATCCTTCCATGGTCTCATCACCTGAAGTTTTTTTCGAAGACAACAACTTTTTTGATGACCAGGATATCAGGATACGGTAAATGGGGGTTAAATGGCTATAGCAGTCAAAATGCGCCCCCTTATATCTATGCTACTAGTTGATGATGGTGATGGCGAAAATGGCTGCTAGTTAATATTATGGAGAAAAATTGCTGCCATACTTTAAACATACTATATGAATGGAAGGAAAACGCGTTTAGAAGAAAGTCATTTGAATTGATAAAGTTTATATATAATGTTTGCACAAAAAAACATGCAAAAATAGTATTTCCTTAATTTAGTATCTCTGAATACTACCAAAATGAAAAATTTGATTGATGCAAGTTGCTAGATACATCCTTCATCTTTCGGCATGTTTATTCGAAAAATAGTACTTATTTTGAACATTACAATTTGTTACTCCAAATGGGGTATAATGCGCTCCCCGAATTGTAGTGTGGAGAGCATAACCATCGGGCGTGAACCATTGATATTCAATAGAGTAAGAGCAAAGGTAAGCCTAAATGTATGCTACCGAGTAGTGTTATCAGTACATATGTGCATTATTTTGACTCTGGAGATTTTTGTGGTCTTTTTCAATTTCACCTATTTAAACAATAATCTATGAGTTTTCGTTAAGCATATCAATTGTAATATCTATTCAATAGCTTAACACAACAAAGAGATGGTATTGCACTTAAATATCGATGCAGTTTGAATATTAAATGGGGATCTTCCTTAGCATGGGCATTCTACCCCCATCTCCCGTATAGCTTATACATGAAATCGACACCCAAGTATCAATTTCGGTTTTATCATGGTTTTGAAGTGGCTTATAAGCCATATAACGGACTTGATTACCATAATAAAACTGGAAATTTTGCTTGGACATGTACACTTGTATCACGTAGCGGAGCATCCATTAAGTACGTCACGTTCTAAGGAGGGAGGAAGATTACAAATGCAAGACAAGCAATGTATTATGTATAGGAAAATCATGACGAAAGGGGGAGGGGGGTTGTTTGAATTTTCCTTCAGTTTTGCGTGATATACTTACTGCATGCTCGCTTGTGAGAAAATTCTGAAATAATCTACCAGCCGTATAATATACTTCCTGTATTACCTTTGTCACCCTTGCAATAAACTTTTTAATGTTTTATTTTGAATTCCTCTTAAAGGACCACTCTACCGACCCTTGAGATTACCCCTTTAATAATATTGAGTAATATATTGTCTGTTGAACTGAACGGCCACAATTCCACACACAAGTCACTGAAAACTACTTTGACCCACTTTACTTAATTATGGCTTCCTGCACTGTAGTGTCGAGATGGGTGAAAAGAACTTACTTTTGGGTACTTTTTTCTTACCAAATATGTTGGAAAAATATTCAGGTTTATTATCTCATTTTGCCAAAAGAATGCTTTTTCTCGCAATGAGGCATAGCGCCTATTTGTTTGGCAGATGCCATACAGCCACCACAGCAGTGTGGCATAATCAGTGGTGGCATGAGTCCTGGAGTATAACATTTTTTCCTTAACATTTGATACTTTTTGCGATAACCATTGTGACGACACACAAAAACTAACTGGCAAGCGGCAAAAATGTCATGACATTTCTAAACTGTTTTCTGCCAGCGACAGAACATTTTCGCACAAAGAAGCAGACAAGACCGGCGGCACGCGTGACATAAATTTATGTCGTGTAGAATATTGCTGATTTCTGGCTAATTACTGCATTTATTTATCTGATTTATTGCATGGAATTAAAAGATAAGAATGAAGACTGACCACTCATAGGCATTGATGTTAAAATTATGCGTAAATAAGGGAGTTGGTAATTTACTGTCACATGCAAGCCTGCAGCTAAAATTTCATTACAATAAACTGTTTGGAAAAATCCGGTTGCGAGATTTTATTTATTCTCTATCTCCGCTGTTCGCTTGGAATGTAGTTTTAAATGGTCGCCCGTGTGCTGGCTGTTTTGTTTCGCTCTGGACGATGGTTTTTCAAAAAATGTACTGTTGCCACCTCTGGGCATAATATATGATTTATAAAAGCAGTATCACGGTATCACCCTATTTAAATGTTGACAAACATCATGTGCGCGTAATATTTCCACGAAACACAATTTTCCCGTGCTTTTCCTTGGCCAGACTTTATATGTTTCGGCTTTGTACGACTTGAACTGTATGCGAAGGTTTGACCATTTCGCCTGCAATTAGGCACCATTCTACTTATGTCTTCCCATACTGTGTCTGTAGAATAAGATTTTTGTAGTCTTTGTTCGCAGCATTCCTGATGATTTTTGACGTAGAACTACGTCTTTAATTTCTCTACAGGGGGTCACATTAAAAATTCAAAATTCAGACATGTAACGCAAAATCCCAAACACGGACGCAACGATAGAGCGCAAATCGAACAAACGACACATTGCGCATACTCATATGAGCAAACTCAACACTAATAAAAATTCAATGATTTTTTGCAATATGATATACAAATGATATATATGATTTATGTGTAAACATAAAATTCATGTGTAACCACACATACTATTTATTTGACTCATACATTTCATGTGTACTTCTGAGTGGAGTCTGTTTATGTGTGGACACATGAAAATCATGTGGAATTTTACCTAGAAATTCGCCAAAAAAAAATGTGTCGAATTTTATGAGTGAATGCTCGCTTGACCGCTCACTATTCCACCAATGAAAGGAAGGGAGGAGAAAAGCAACGCTTGCCAAATCGTTTTCTTCGTCATTTGCTTTTGAGCAACGAACGGATACGCATCGGACACGACGTATGAGTGCACGCATCGCACAAATGCGAAAACGACGGACGACGACGAAAGCAGATGGACGACGACGAAGCAACCGGAGGAAAGGCTTCCCGCAATAGGAAGCATAACTAGGCCGCCGTCATCCGGTCGGCATCGACTTGCACTGATGTGGCCACCATTTGAAAAACGGAATGAGTTAAGAACTATAGTAAATGATCAACATATTTGTTCCGTCCACTAGCGGTCCTCAAGCTTCCGTTCATGTCCCTAGGCCATCTACTTTTTTTTAGTAATTTTAACGCTCTTGGGTCATTCGTGACTTGTCTGGGGTGAGATTTGAATTCGTGACTTTGGCGTGAGAGGTATGGATTCTAACCACTACGCCGCGGTCGCCTCCGCATTCCTGATGAGTTTCTGGGATATAACGGCTGCTCCATTCTGCCGTCAATTTTTTCCTGATCTTTCGGGCACATTTCGATGTTCCACTGGGACTTACAGCTCCAATATGCCATCTTGATTACTGCAAAATAACTCACACGTCATAAAATAAAACAACGGTTTTTGTTTTTTCGCGAATCGAATCGCATCGAACTGCAAGCAACAATACGCCGGGATGTTCTGAGGCATAACATCTCTGATCACGCCTTCCTTCGGATGGGAAGTAAAGCCGTTGGTCCCCGGTTCATGAGTTGATGGGTCGATAGGTAGGGTCCAGGTGTGGGAGCTGCCTTCCTGGCACGTCGGTAGCATTGGTGCTCAGCACGGAAAACAAGATCGACGGAAAAAACAAACCAAAGGAAAAAAAAAGAAACAATTCCAGAACAACATGTGAAAAGGGCATATAAGCTTTTTGTAAACAAACCTTCTTATGTCCTTTTCTCGCCACCCATATGACACCAACGCAAACCTTTAACATCACCGGGTAGGGGACACTTTCCCCTTCCCGATGATATTGCTGGTTTGCGTGGGCGACCCTCGGTTCGCGAGAAAAGGGCCTACAAAGGTTTGTTTACAAAAAGCTTGTATGCCCTTTTCACATGTGGCTCTTGAATTGTTTGTTGATGTTTGCTACTCATAAATTCAACACTATAAATTATTTGATAGTATTGAGAAAACATGCTTGCCAAGCAATAATAAAGGGCACCACACTATTTGGCAAAAAGCCAAATAATTGGAACGTCAAATACAAATCAAATATTTGCCATAGCAAATATGCTTCGCCACTACACTTTGGACTTGGTCAAATATATTTGTCCAAATTTTCCAAATATGTTGCGTTATGTCAAACAGTGTGATGTCAGCTTAAGGGTGACCTGACCACCCTTATTTTAGACTTACTGTTTTGATCATGATAGATCAACATCAAATAAATAATACAGAAAATTTCCAGAAAACCAATCGAGCTATGGCAAATACTCTAAGGATATAAACTGTTACAATTTTGTAAATATTTTGATGAATTGTACTTCAACTCCCGTCTTCGTTCTGGAATTGAAATTCGATAACAAAATTCGGACTAGATCTTTAAATAATGTCTACATTTCAATCACATTAAATCGCAAAAAAAAACTAAATGTTGACGTGTAAATTGATAGAATAAAAAATGAACTTTCATTTAAAGACTATGCAGCTGCTTGAAGTTTGAACCTAATCAATAATAATCTTTTAATTTTCATAAATTAAAATGGAATCGCTCTCTTAGAATCACCACTTAGAACATGCTTGTTTTGATTCGTGTTTTTTGTGATATTGCCACAGACAAACATGCCCCTAGAAGACCAACTCCACCCTACTCTTGGCTTATTTCCATTTCCAAAGTGATAAGTTTCTTCACAAGTCATCTTACTTTTCATCGTACCGTGCGAATGCAAACAGTTGAGCTATCCAATCAACAGAGAAGCATTCGATTGAATAGATCAAATTTGTAAAGCATTTCCCCGACACAATCAAGCAAAATCCATAATATAAATGGAGCTGAATGAATAGCATTCCATCAGTTTCTTGTGCGGTCTGAGGAATGCTTTCCAATGCCAACAACAAAGAAGAACTAAAATACGAGCTTAACCCGGTACTTTCTTAATGTACTGCTACTTCCTTCCTATTTGCAACGGAGTACGATCACGAAATGGACGGAATGCGACCGTCCTCGATTCTTTTTTTTTTTCATTTTTTTCAGTTCTTACTGGAGACTTTTTGTATCCCGAATGATTGCTACCTATATGCTATGTTTGCAGAAACCGAGAAAACTCAAAGCTATGGTCAAAACGAATGCAGAAGGGGTATAATGGGTCCATGGGGGCGGGAGTTATTTGGAGCAATCATTCCGCATTCTTCATTCTAGCGTTGGCATTGCCATAGAAAAATGCTAATAATCGTTTTGTAAATTCTACAAATTTCATATGTTGATTTGTCATCACAACTTCATTAGCGCTTACTTGCATTTCTTTTCATGCTAAGCTCTTTCTAATCTAATTGATTCTGTATGAAAGGTTTCCTACTCGATACGAAATATCAAAGGTGTCGTAGCTAGGATTGCAACATAATAATTCTACTTCGTTGATCGTCCGCTTGGTTCCACGTACCGGCTTTGACTAATAGTGGCTGCACCCATGGGCAACATACCAAAAACCACTGTATGGAAATAAGAGAGCAGTCGTCGAGTTTGCGCAACTAGCATCACTCTCAGCGGAATATTCTATCAACACCTCGTCTCTCGCGGTCCAATCGTCGAGGTCATTTAACGTTGAGAAAAAATAATACCAAGCCTCATCAATAGTGACACGGGTGTCAGTCAGGATGTCAGCAATACATTTAGCTGACTTTCTCTTGTCTTTCTCTTCTTCTGTTTGCCAATAAAGCCTGACCATTGGTACCGTAAATAAACCCATTTGGCAAAGGGCTATTATCTGGTTTTTGGTAGATATTGTTGTTGACGAAAGGGTATTATAGAACCATTACTATGTCACACCTCGGTCGTAAGATGCTGGTCGTAGGACTTATTTGACAGGACATGAAATGGAATACACCTGTCGGTTATATGTGTTAGGTATGAATCGCTGAGTTATTAGGCTTTCCTCTAACGCTGCTGAAGCCATGTGTATAAGCTGTGCTGCAGCTAGAATTGTTAGTTGGGGGGCCCATCAAGGCCTCTTTTCGAGGCGACACCTAACAAAAACTGGACAAATTTGTTAACGGTTTATGTACCATTTTTAACCAACTTGGCTAAATTAGGCAAGAAAGTGACCAAAATCTGTTTCGAATAAAAAACTCAACTTTTTAGTTACTGATTTTTAAAGCCTACTTTGATATCACGCTTAGAAGTGTGCACAGGCGCGCTACGACAGCGGCACCGGTATTTTTTGAATTACGCTGCCGCCGAAATACTTTTACGTGCGGCCCACTCCAGAAAGTGCTTTTTAAATATCTCAAATAAGCACCTCTCGTAACGTGGGTAGATCACCTTTTCGTGGTACGTTTAGTTACGTGGTAATAGACGATTGTTGTGTATTAGAGAACGCTAGGGTGGGACGCAAAGAGACTAGGGTGGGAAAAGGATTCGAAACTCAAATGTCATTAGCCGAATACATCCATAGACGATATAGGTCCACCGTTGTATAATTGGCAATGCACCCGTGTACTGAATGGGAACTGTGGGTACGAATTCCACCGGTGCCCTTTGATTTTTACGCAAATTTTCTCACACACACGTCTATTAACGATGCTATGTGCTTACCTCTCAGTATGTTCAAACTTTCTTACAAACAATTAAATTGACTGCAAGTCGCTAAGCCGTAAATTTATTGTTGCCTTTAGCAATTTATCTACTTGATGATCAATTTGGTTTTGTGGGCTTCCGGGATACGATAGTTTTTTTTATATAAACCGGAGTTTTTGAGTCAACACTAATTTCTTGTTTGTAAAAATAATTTGTGGGCAATGGTTCGTCCTTTAGTGCAAATATGTCACTGTACTGTAGGCACAGGGCTGATAGCGGGTCACTTTTTAGTGACTTTGTCACTTTTTTTAAGGTGGTCACTTCAAAGTCTCTATTTTAGTCAAAAAGTCACTAAAGTCACTTTTTTTAAAGCGAAGGAGGCGCTCAATAAAGAACGCAAAATATTTTTCTTGAAAAAAAAAATGTTTTTTCAACCATAAAATCATTTTCAGTGCACCTATGTATAGCACTCAGCTCTGTTTAGGAATATTGGTCAATTCTTTTTCGCTTTGACAAATTAAATGTTGACTGAAGTTCACTTCTATTCGGGTCTACGAAATATGGCGCACAGGTTGATAGATCCTTAAGTGGACCCTACACGATTACTTTTATTGACAATACTCGTATTGTCAATACATTCTATATTTACGTCAATATATCGAGATTGACAATATTTCTGAATTCACATCATCAATATTATTGTCAATAATTCCCCTTCGCGTCAATATATTGATGCGTGTGGGGTTTGCTTTATGGGGATTTTCTGTGGAGTGAATTAATACGAATGATTCACATTCACACAAGGAGTAAAGAGTTCTAGCATATGAAGATTCTCTTAGATGAAGATGAGTGAGATTAATGTTATTCTTACTCTTTCTGGTGGTGTAAAATTCGCCCAGACATACCGCCGAACAATGAGGTGTCCGCTTTCTTTTATTCGCAAGTTGGCAGATCTCAGGTTGGCATTTTCTATGCTGTAATTTGTGAGTCCAAGTGCTAAAATTTGTGATTTGTGATTGAATAAATGATGTTGTAATTATTGTATGCCATTAGTTAGTCGAGGTAAGTTAATAAAATAAAATTCCGTAGTGAAAACAACGACAAGAGAAATTTCATAAAACATAACCCCACCTAGTGCGTTTTTTTATTGTGCATTTCTCACCCAACTAAACTACTTTTTCGGTAGCTTTCCAAATGGCGGAAATGGTCGTAAAACTGCGCTTTTGCATTGCATCGGCTTGAGGTGTTCGGCGCACTTTTTCCTTGTCTCGTAAGGAATACGCTAAAGTGACAAGACGTCCCGGATTCGCCTTCCTGTCCCGCATTACCAAATGTCCTGCAAAACGTCCCACATTATCAAGTGTCCCGGAAATTGCCTAGCGTTCGAAATGTTGCTTTTGGTTTTTCGTTAGTGTATTTTTGGTTGTTTTCGATTCCATCATTTCTACGGGCTTCTTCAACGTAGTCCTAAATCCTGGTTTCGGTTTATTTAGAACTATAAAAAAAACCACAACACCGGTGTTGTAAATTTTGGTTTATGCTAGATATATTGTGCATTATTTTGAACCTGGTATATGCTAGAAAATCCTTCGAAGTACTTGAAGGTACTATGACGTTTTGAGAACTTCTCTAAAATGCTGGGATATTCTTGTGAGATTTTTCGTATTCTCTACAATTCTGGGAGCTTCTTTTGATTTTTAGCAGCTTTGGAGAAGCTTGGTGATCTTATATTAAGTATTTGGACTAATTGAACTAGAACTTCAATCCGAAAAACAAAATTGATGTGCAAGGAAACTATCTGAAGTTCTGTGAAATAATTTAAAGTTCTATGAACTTTTCCTGAATTCTCACATTTTCTAAAGGAGCATTCTTCTAGCGTAGCATTTTTTAATAATTCAAGACCCCCTACCCCTTCGTCCTTAAAATCAATAAACTTCTCTGAAGCTCAAAGAGCTTTTTGAACTTCTGACATATTCTGCCAAGTTCCTCAAACTTCCTTGATGTTCTGCGATATTGAATGAAAAACTATAACCCTCTCTTTAGTTAGTTTGGTCTTGAAATATTTTGTTCTTTGGAATTCTTTGAGATTCAGGGAACTTTTTTATATGCTTTGAACATTATTGAAATTATAAAAAAATTCCAAAGGATTAAAAAAAAGTTTAGACTTCTTCGAAATGCTGGCAGATTCTAAAAGTTGTTTAATTTTTTTAGAAGCTGGGAGAAATTCTCTCAATATATAAAGTTGTCTGAAATTCTTAAACTTTCTCTGATGTTCTAGGATCTTCTATGAAACTTTTAAGCTTCATTAAAATTCTGTAAAATTCATTAGTTTTTAGGACTTCTCTGAAATTTGAGGAAAATCTTTAAAATTTTCAAAATTTACCTGAAGTTCTTTAAAACTTTCTGAAAACTTATGATCTTCTCTTAAGGCTTTGAGTTAAGATAACATGCTGGAGGATTCTCAATAAACCCTTCAAATTGCTCTTAACTTTTGAGATTTTTTTTAAACTATATATCGTTGAAATAAACTGACGCAAGGTTCTTAAATAATTTTAAAGTTCTCCCAATGATCTTCTCTGAACTTCATTAATATCTATGGAACTTCTTGAAGTGATGAGTACTTTTATAAAGTTCTGAGGGCTTCCCTCTAAAATTGTCGTGTACTCCATGTTTCGTTGAAGTGAATTACTGAAGTCTAAGAAATTAGAACATTTATAAAGCTATTAAATAATTTTAATAAATTAATTTCACATAATGAAGTATTATTCATCTTCTCAGTGAGGAAATTATAAGTGAGTTTATATAGTAATATAATTGGTTAAGGTGATACGATACGTCATGCTTTTTTTGCTTTTTTTTCTCTCCTTTCTATGTGTCAGTGAATTGATTATCATTGATGCTGTAGTGGTGTGAGTGTACATCATGCACTACCGCAACTACCGTAAACCTAGCTGCTAGAGTTCGTTATTATTAGGTCGAATGTGTAACAGAGACTATTACTACATTTCCATTCAATTTGCCAATATTATCGACCTACCACCTCCCAGGACACCCCTTCCTATACAGAAAATAATTATGCGCCTAGCCACCAAGACCGACATGTCAAGTCATCATAGCAGTTAATTGATTCAACATCACACTTTGGTTACATACGACCTCTCCAAAAGTGATTCCAGAGCTCAAACCTCCAGGCACACGGTAAGAAAAAAGATCCCAAAGTGACTCAATTTTACAAATCTCGGCACTTTATTGCAGGAAGCCAAAAGTAGGTAATGTGGGTCGAAGAGTTTTCATTTGATTGTTTTCAATTAGTATGGAACTGACAATTCGTTTCTACCCACAAATAGTTAGTTGTACCCAAAAGTAGGTGAATACGATTATACTCAAAGTCAAAAGTAGGCAAAAATGAACTGGCCGCTGGATATTTTTTCTTATAGTGTATGTTTTTGTTTTTGAATCATCCTTTGCCGCCTTTTGCATATCAGCTGATGGCTTCGAGCAGTGCAACCAGAACGACACATATGTTTTCTATAGAAGATTTCTAGAATCATTTACTATCATTTTTTTGTCTTAAGAAACAAAATAAGAAATTGTTTTAAACATTTATTAGTGATGGTTTCAAAATTGCACACAGTTTAACCACCTTAAAAAGCAATAAAAGCATTGTTTTTACACACTTTGTTTCAATTAAATCGACAACACTGGATACGATGATAGATGATTCGTACACACACCTCCATAATGCGGTGTGTAGAAAAAAGGTAATCAAAACAGTTTCAACTTGCAAAATTATTCGCGGCTCGCGTTTTTAACGAGGCAAATGATATTATTTAAGTAAATATCGTATTTAAAAGTGAATTAACTTGAAAGTTCTTGTAGAAGCACGTGTCGTAATTGTTTTTAGTGTGGTTCTGAGAAGTGAAAGCTAGTGAAAACAGTTATTGAAATTTCATGCCCTGAGCAGAGCAAAATCGGCTGATCGTACTTTTAAATGTAAATATTACCAATGAGTGAATGAAATGGAAATATTTTGGTGGCAAAGTATAGAAATATGTATCCAGATCTTATTCATACAATTCAGGCCCATTTTTTAAGGTATATAATTAGTAACTTACTGTTTTGTAGGAAGATGTCTTTCGTACGCATACCATAATACATTTATTTAATGATTGTAGGGACAGCCATTGTTGCATGACGTGCCGTATCACCTTAAGTATAACTAAACTGTTTTGTTTTTTTTGAGAATTGTTGCACCAAAATAAAATATCTTTAGAATACGGGGATGTTGTTGTACGGTAGCGACACCTACTTGAGTTAAGAGAAGAATCAGAAATATGTAAAAAAAAGTGAGTTGCACGAAAAGACCTTTTTTCGTTTCAATAGTTTGAGTCCATATAAATAGTTTTTATGTGTTTTTTAGGTGAAGTGGCTATGTTCAACCTTTTTCATGCATAAGATCAATGATTCCATGGAGCATTGTTGAATAACGAGGCGATTTGTGAATCGATGATTTTTGTGTGTTTAATTGTGTGTCCAAACTTCAATTTTTAGAAAATTATACAAATTTTCATCCAAGCTTTAAAAGAATTGATAAATTGGGCATTTTTGAACAGGATGATATTTGCTACCGTCGGCAGGTAAAGTATGCCTTTTTGGTGTACGAAATAAACCCTAAACAATGGAAACCAATTAATATCATTGATATGTAGCTGCCATAAACTAATCAAGCCTCTTCCATGATTCTACAGGGCGAAGAAAGTCGTCCACTCATTTCGATACATTGCTTGGGGGAATCTTTTCGCTAATCAACACTTTCGAGGTCCGATGTCAGATTAACTGTGAAAAAATGGCTGTTGTGTTTTGTATTCACATGGAATAGTAACTATCGGGCTAAAAACATTGAAAAGGAAACATTTTTTGAACATATATTGATGCTTTTATAAGTGCAAAAATTTGTGCGTTTTCTTTTCATCAAAAACGCTTTTTAAAAGCACTAATTCGGTTGGTTTTCAATGTACACCTGAAGAACATCTATCAAACAATGTTTTAACATCAAAATTTGCATTCACATTTCACTTCGAACTCAAGTGCATTTTTACGAGCTTTTTTCGCAAACACATTTTCATTCGAGAAAACTCAATGTTTCGCTTAGTAGAAAATTACTATGACATGAAAATCTGACTCTACGAACTTCACACTTTCACCCCGTATCATCTTATAAACATTACTTTAATAAAATACGCGTGAAAATGCTTGTCGAAATGATGACAAAAACATACCATTTTTGTTTACGTTTTTCTAATCGTCCTCGACCCGTCAACTCATAGTGCCCCTTCCCTATAAGTAAACCAAAGACATCGAAACGATGCAATGCAAAAGCGCAGTTTTATGACTATTTCCGCTCTTTTGAAAGACAGCGAGATTGTTCAGTAGGGTGGGCAATGCGCAATATTTAATTTGCTGAATTTTCTTTGGGAACCAGAATCATCTTTCTTTCAAAGACTGGATGTTCTCGTTAATTGTATTAAAAAAATATATAATTTCAGGTCATATTCAATTAATAAGCTAAGATTCTAAACGAATTGAATTAATTTTGTTTTGTTTTTTAACAGTTCGAGTATCAACTGTCGCGTTTCCCTGTGCTTAAAGATGGGAAAATGTTGTTTCCGTGTTGTTTGGTTAAAGCAAGTGGATTCCAGTGGATGCACGGTATCGGATTGGGCCAAGAAACATTCAGAAACGGAAGTGTTCTGCAAAATCTGTAGAAAATCATTTTCGATTACGAAAGGATTCCAGGCTATTGATCAACATGCGAGGTCCGCAAAACATAGAGATGCATGGATCGCTCAACACGGTGCTAACCAAATGCATCTAACCGTAGAGCAAGAAGCGGGGTCCTCTGGAATAGTTCCGAACAAAAAACTTCAATTATTCAGCGAGAAGCATAAGATAAGGTTGAATCACATTAAATTCAACCCAGAAATAGACATTCATTTTACATTTTTTTTTTTGCAAAAAATGTTAATTAAAACAAGTGATTCACTATGGGATGCTGAAAGCTTTAGGGTTTTAATTTGGAACATCTGACTATGTGTTAGATTTTGCTGTGCTTCCGTAATTGGTAATTTTCCGTTTGATTTAATCAATATTTTTCATAAAATAGATACTGAAGAGTTGTGAAAGGAAATGGATTTTACCGGATAATCGCTCCAGTTACCAATTACAATAATACCAATAGTGCACTAAACGAAGCGGTCAAATCTAATAAGAGGCGTAATGCATTAGGAGATGCCATTAGATAACGAATAGTATTGCGAACTCAAAGCTGACAAAAACTCATATGGGACTGATGTGCAGCCCTGCCTGTAAGAAAACTGACAGCATATAAGTGCTTGTATACAATACCAAACCAGGGTCACAGTCTCGTATTCAACGCTCAAAGCTTGAGGGTATTTGTTCAAATGGAATACTATATGGATGCGCATGAAAGCTAGTAGAATTGCCAGTCTTCTTGGTACGTTGTGTTCCATCGAACAGCTGAAATTTAGATGTGTTTTCCTGCAGATGAAGACGGATTATATAGGTTGTTGTATCATAAATCACGCAAAAAACCATACAATAGCGATTGTTTTTATTAACGATAATTATAATGAATTTTCATAGCATAATGTTTAAAATGTAACACACATTTTGGGCAACAATTATGAATTGGAACAGGTTTACTGAAAAAAGGATTTATCTTGAAAATTGAACAAAATGAAAGAGTACCCAGCAGCAGGCTAGTGTAAAAATCAATCACTCATGTCTGTTTACAACAGATACCGATCATACAAGAACAAATACTACTAATATTGACAAAATGCTTAAAACCTTCTTATACATTTTTAAATTGGAGCTCAATAAGTTCTACTTGGGTCTCCTTTTTTAATCACTTTTTGTTCCTTAAAAGCAGAGTTACATTTTCCTCGTGCGTGCAAAAATGTGCTGCCGAGACTCTCAACAAACCGTCTCCCGTCGCAACGAAAACAACATGTGACGAGAGAGAAAGAGACACGCGAGAATAAGATACGAGCGAGAAACAAATGCGACACCCAAAAATCCTGACGTGCGCGAGGCTCGCGCTGATCTCATGTGCCTCATCTCATGTGCTACGATTAATGCTAGAACAGCAGAGCTCTAAGTTCTGGTAGGTGTAGGTAAACGAAATACAGGCTGTTGAAACTTGGTTGCTTTGACCGACTTTCATATGCGTTACCACAAACCATTCCTATTTTAGAGGAAAGGTAGCATATATTTGCAGTGCTTGAATTCTTGAAATCCTCTAACAGCCAAAGCCATTAATTTGCCGGTCAATTAGAATATTCTTTGTTTATTTTTACCAGTTCAACACTTAAATGCACTTGCATGACTAACATTTTTTGACACGTTATTTTCTAAATATGTAATGGACAAAAATTCTACAAAAAGTGTATCGGTATTGTTTTGTACGGGGATTTGACCGTGGCAAGACGTTCACAAATTTCAACGTAATTTAACCATTTATCGGCAACACAACTGGTATGCATTGTTAGAAGGGATGTTACGTATTTTGAATAGATTATATCGGAATGCTACGAATGCAGCAATGTTATGATAAGTCAATGGGTCGAAGAATTTTATGCAGAACATTTTTTTCTTGGCGTATTAGCTTTACGCTTTCACTTTTACTTTGTTACCATTACGTTAAAAATGTTCAGATTTTTTTTAACTTGCCTCATGTGATCGAGTATTCAGATAATTATATTGCCTTTGCATACCAGCAGTGAGTATCGGTACCAATTCCACAAAGCGACCACCAAGCGCCACCATCTACAAAAAACGGTTGACCCGAAAGTCGTACAGCCATCGCTACAATCTACACCAGATAAACCAATCAAATCCAAGGGGGGGGGGGGGAGAGGTGGCTGTCAAATACGAACAATCGTCGCCTACCTCGCATAACTGATTCCAAACGTAAGCAAGCCATAAGAAACCTACAGGGTTTATTTACGTTTGGAACCAATTTCATTCAAGAATGATCAGTAAGTTGATTTGACAGCACGTCTCCCCCCAGATCAAATCACCATGTTTCCACCAGCATCGGAATATGATTAAAAATCTCGTCGCATCCGCTCGCTGGATTTGCAGATTGTATGGTTTAAATTTGGAAAATGCCGTGTTGAAAGTTGATCTAGAAAGTTGACAATATGATATTCAAAAACTTAAGCACATTCTTAAGTCATCCTTTTTTTTTTAGCAACTCTCTAATTCAGATCTGAAGAACATCAGCCAATGCTGGTCTGTTTATACTTCCTGGCTGTCTAGGGAGCATATCTGAAAGAATATCTTGTTACTTATGCATCAATAAAACAGCAAAAACAGGTTATCTTCCATTTAATTCCACTTTATTAATTTTGCAGTCTTCATTAGTGTCATTCCCACTAAAGAACTTATCAAAATCTAACCCCTTAAGTACTCATCCCATAGGTAAAAAAGTCAAGATCATAGGTATAACTTTTTTACCTATTATTCATGGTGTATTTTCATAACACGAAAATAAGGTATGTTCATAAAATCATGAGTATTTTTTTTTTTCATTTCGGATTTTTGATTTGTTCCCATGTACGAAGTTCACTGAAGTTCGGTGAGCTTCTACAAAGTTTGGTGAACTTTAAAAAAATCTGCACTTCAAGCTTCCTGAATTTTAAAAAAGTTCCCTTAAGTTCCGTGAAGTTTCTTGAAGAACTACAAAATCCCTTGCAACTAGGATAGCAGTTCGTACCCTGCACAGCAAAAAATTAATTTTGGTATCACATCAAAGTGGATGCACTTCAATCGTGTTAAAAGTATGGTGTAATATTACTTGCCAAAACGAAAAAAAAAAATCATTCATACAGTGCATGAACTGACAGTACACTGCTTTTACTGCATTTGTTTATTTTTGTGACCATAAAAATTACATGAGATTTTCGACAAGATTGAAGTGCATCCTCTTGGATGTAATAAGAAAATTTATTTTTTGCTGCATCCTCGGCAGAAACGGTTTGCGGATCTGTCGAGATTCGATGCGTTGCAAAGAAGAAAATTGATTTAGATCTCCATTTTAATATTTGTTAAGTCCTTCGGCTCCGCAGAGCTTTCAAAGATGTTGAGCCTACTAAAAAAACATTTTGGAAAACATGGTTTTAAATTCAGAGTGTGACAAATATGTTGGATTCATCCTAAAATTTACAATCCAGTTTTCTTATTTCTCATCATATTTTCAGGTTGAGTACTACTTGGGATGAACACACCATGCTTTTTTTCTAAATATATTAGAAATATTATCATATATATATATATATATATATATTAGATAAATATTAGATTAGAAATATATCTGAACAGTTCTCAAATTGAAGTACATTTTTGAATTAACTAGTAATGTTATCGGCTACAGCTTGAAAGGCTGAAATTACAGCTGGATGAAGTCACACGAATCAATTTCAACAGCGAAGACATTTTTTAAAGGGCCTTTTGAACTATTGGTTCTCTGCCAGCTGGAAAGTACCTATTATATTAAGATGGTTTCAATTTGATCAACCAAGCTCAATTGGTTCCAAATCAGGCTGATCAATCTCCCAAAAATTGAGCTACTTGATGGCGAACTCATTCTGCACTGGCTCTTTGAAGTTTATATGGGAATTGTTATAAAAAGTGTACTTTTTGTTCTCATCGTTCTAGCCCTACACCATAATGATTTACGTAAAAAGTTGTCCATCGGAGCCCCCCCCCCCCCTCCTACGTGAAATTTTCCCATTAACAACTTTGTTGAAAACCACGTTTTAATTGAATGTCT
Organism: Ochlerotatus camptorhynchus; assembly: GCF_037179485.1. Classification (NCBI taxonomy): domain Eukaryota; kingdom Metazoa; phylum Arthropoda; class Insecta; order Diptera; family Culicidae; genus Ochlerotatus; species Ochlerotatus camptorhynchus. The sequence goes on from NW_027040739.1 coordinate 925,319, forward strand.
AGAAAATTAGTTATTAATTTATTTCTAAGTTGATAACTTTCTGGTAGGATTAATCGGCTGCTTTCAGGGCAACACTGCATCTTGTCCTTATGACATAATAGCCTGGATTGTTTTTCCTATTATTCCAATGTTGTCTGCTGAGTAGTAAATAGAGCATGTCAGAAGAACATCATCTTCCTAATCAATTAGTACTAATTATCCTAACGTTCAATTTTTCAATTCCCATATAAACTTCAAAGGGCCAAGTGCAGTATTGCAAATTTTGTTAGAATGATCAGGAGCTGATTTTAAATCGTTTGAACTTGGTCGAGCAAAATCATGAACCATGAAAATTCCAAGCGCATGGATCGGTAACAAATAACCCCGCCGGTAAATGATTTGTAATCGTTTAACTCATCTTCTGCTTGAAATACTTCTATAAAACCACTATCTCTCAACCCTCAAAAACTGAATACCATCTGGTTCAAATCAATCAGCTGTACCAGCAACACTAGAGTGTGACAGGACTACTCGATCAACAGTTCTCCGTTGTTTTCTTTATCACCAACCAGCCACTTTTAGCATGCACGCAGGACGTAGGTACGCTGCCGATCTCCCTGGAGCTCGCCGAGCTTAGCTCATGAGACACAGCACATGTGACACGAATGAGGCACGTAGGAATAAAAAAGAGACGCGAAATAATTCGTCTCGAAATGTACCAGGCACCTACGATCTGATTGAAAGCGTGTCTCAATCACGCGGGATGGATGCACGTGTACATTAACTCTGCTTAAAAGTCACTTAATGGTCACTTTTTTTACTCATTTTAGTCACTTAATGGTCCCTTTTTTACTCATTTTAGTCACTAAAATCACTATTCTTGGATATATTTGGTGCTATCAGCCCTGTAGGCATAACTTCTCGAGCTTTTGTTGTATATTAGAGTCTTATACGCTTGTTAAATTGGGTTCATTTAATATATTTATATTAGTTTTGTCGGTAATTGTTTCATTTTAAGAGACTAATACTGATTTTATGTCAAATTCATTCAGTGGTATTACTGTAAAGCTTATGCTGGTATTTGCTGTAGTAGCAAAATCTAATGAATTTAGAACTTGGACTAATTACAGTGTTCTCATAGAATACGCCGTTTTTTATTCCGTTCGCAAGTATTAGGCTATCTTCTGTTATACTATTAATGTTTAATTTTCGTATAATTTGGCATCTAGGAGGTACTAAAATTTCATTTTTAAATTTATCCTGGATTTTGAAATTCAAATGTCAATAGCCATGTTTTCATGCAAATATTACATGCATAATGTGTTAGAAAATCCCTTCCTAGAATGCCATCTGTACTCATTGGAAAAATTTTATTTACAACTTGAAATTTATGAGGAATTTTGACGTTATCTAATATTATATAAGTGTAGCTTTGCCCGATGCTTTGCGTTTTCCCTTCAATTACGCCATTGATAATACATCGTTCAGCTGTGTTAATATTTTGGAATTTATTTATAATATTTTCTTTAATTAAAGAAATGTCTGCACCTGCATCTACAATAACAGTACATGATGTATTACACATTTATATTTTGAGCGTAATAAAATTTGTGAAGTCAACGTCTACGCTATAAATGTTTACCCCTCAGGGATAATACACCCTCAGGAATAATACATTCCCCGGACACATTTGTTTTGCCGTTACGATAAACGTTGTTATTTCTTGGCCCGTTATTTGAGTAGATTGTTCTATTATTGTTGCTATGATGGTATCTTGATTCGTTTTGGTCATTATTACGAGAATTAATTAAATTATTTCTCTGCGGATTATTAAAACGTTCTCCATTCCCCACTGTCTTTAGAATGGAGGTTTTCGTTGTTGGTTATTGTTCCCGTTATAGTTCTGAGACCTCCCTTAGCTCAGATGGTAAAGGCACAGCTACAAAGCAAGACCATGCTGGAGGTGGCTGGGTTCGATTCCCGGTCCGGTCTAGGAATTTTTCGGGTTGGAAAATTTCTCGACTTCCCTGGGCATAGAGTATGATTGTACTTGCCACACAATTATACTAATGCAAAAATGGTACAGGCATCGAAAGCTCTCAATTAATAACTGTGAAAGTGCGACGTAGTGTGCGTAAGAAACACGTCAGCAGTCTCTATAATTCTTCCGTTTTCGCTCGCATATACATGGGGTGACACTGTCGAATCTTGGTCGAAATACATGGAATGGTGACAGTCCTAGGACAAAAAGGTTGAAATCACGCATAACTTTTCATAAAGGTTAATGTACCATTCAAAACTTTTCCAAATGTTTGTAAAATTCATCGGTTGCACCCGTAGAACAGGAATATACATTTGCCCTCAAATAAAAAAAAATCAAGCTGAACATTGCATTAGGTCCTAAGTAATATTGACAGATTCTCTTCGTCGACTTTCTCTTTGCATCCCCACGGTCATGTAAAGACATTCCCAGGTATTTTCAGCACACAAATCGATAAAAGAAGCTTTTATCTAGCATCCAATATGACAAACACATCAAGAAACGGTTCGGTGAATAAGTTATTAACGAAAGAGAAAGTCGACGAAGAGAATCGATCAATGTTACTCAGGACCTAATGCAAAGTTCAGCTTGAATTGCTTTTGTAAAAAGAAAATAGTTCTCGTAATAAAATCATGCATTATGCTTTTCTGTTCTGCTTTCATCCTATGCACACTGGGCCAGGAATGCAACCTAGCGGAGCAAAATTAATAACTCCGAAACGAAGCATTTCCGCGACTTGGTGTCTTCGGCAAAATTTCTCATCATAATAAGGACCATCTATTGACATAAACAAATTGTTCAAAACTCTTCCGCAAATATGGTGCCACAATCTAACTTCTTGGGCAAAGTTGTTTATCTTGACACCAAAATATACCTCTCTCAAATTTTGATATTTTGTTTATCGAGTATTGCTTAATTTTTGCTAAAAATTCAGTTTGCGATTTTTTGCGCTTTGGAAGATATTAAAGTTCAAAAATTGTGTTCTTTTTCGTTTTTTTAACAATATCTTTGAAATTTGAAGCTTAATCCAGTATGTTTCTTCACAAAAGCTATTTATTTAATGTATTTGCATAAGAGAAAAATATAACATTATAAAGCTGTAAGCAAAAAAACCGAAACAGAAAAAAAACCAAATTTTCGACATTTTTTCTTTAACTCCATATAACTTGGAACCAATAGACTATGGAAATTTAACGTCTTTGAAAGAGCTGTTCATTTTGTCAAGATAAACAACTTTGCCCAAGACATCAAGTCTCCAAAACGTCAGAGAAAGAAGTTAGATTGTGGCACCCTCTTTGCGGAAGAGTTTTGAACTATTTGTTTATGTCAATAGATGGTCCTTTTTATGATGAGAAATTTTGCCCAAGACGCCAAGTGACGGAAATGCTTCGTTTCGGAGTTATTAATTTTGCTCCGCTAGGTTGCATTCCTGACCCAGTGTGCAATGTAAGCATTAGACATTTTAAGAAATTGCGCTTGGTGTTTTTCTCGCTGCTGTCCTCTGTCGCCATATTGTCATTATGAAAATGCCATTAGCCTTGGAATAAAATCCAAGAAATTTCAATAAAATAATGGCTCCGAAATCCGAAATGATTTCCAGTGTGCATTGGTATGAATTTATGTATTGAGATCTATTTTCTGTAAAATTAAGGTGATTCCATCAAGTTCATTTGATTTCTGAAACAATCTTTTTTGTTAACTTGAATTATTTTGGAGGCGCATTTATTTAACGCTCATATTATCTCAATATACACGATAACATTTCAAGCGCATATGTTTTGGAACTTCAAAAAAGTCATTTATTTTCTTTAAGATTTTCACTTATGTCGCCATGAAACAAAATTGATTGCATGGTGATCTTGACACCAACACTCAAACCTATTTTTACGCCAAAGATTTCCATTTGGAAAAAAAAAGTTTCAGCAGAACAGAACAACAACAAGCTAATTTATGGCGGTTGCTTTGATGCAATAAAAATTAAATTGGATTTATAACTGATTTTCACCAAAGCGTAACAAAGCTGCTTGGATAAAATATTGCTCTTAAAGAGGCTATGAGAACCTTTTGTAGAGTATGAGGCTTTATGACAAAAGGTTTTAAGACAGCTTTATTATGATTCTCAAACATGCTTTATAAACCTTATCAAGAGTGGTCCACTAAGCTGTAAGACGATCTTATAGCGGTTATCAAAAGGTTGTGCTGGAGCTATTAATTTTATTGACGGTTTTATGAAATTGATCTCAATAACCACTAATAGAGTGCAATAAAACAAGAAATGCTACTTGGGTATAGTGCCTCAACATAATGTCCCTTATCCATTGCGTTAATAGAAAATGTTACAAAATTCAACAGATTAGTAGTCGTTGAACGTACTTTAACAAAAACCATTAAATGTTTAACTTGTGCAAAAACACTTTGATTTATTATAGATTCAAAGAGTTTAGGAATGCAGGACAATATAGCAACTCCACGGTAATTTTTTGCGTCTGATTTTTTTCCACTTTTGAAAATTGGAATCAAATATGATTCCTTCCAAATTGACGGTAGAAAACCAGATTCGAGAGAAGAGTTGAACAGCCAGAACAATGGCTTTACTATCTCCTGCGATACTGATTTCAAGAATACTGGTGGCAATCCATCTGGGCCTGCACTCTTTGATGCATCCAATGTATTTAGAGAATGTAAGATTTCGTTGAGGGTAACATTATTAACTACAATATCTCTCATTGGCTCAGGAAGGTATGAGAAATACTGGTAATCCCGGTCTTGGTAGGTATATAGTAGGTGCGGATTGAAATTTTTTGAGTTATTTCCTATCGATAGGTGCATTTGTATTTTAATTTCAGCTATAAATGACAAAGTTATAAGTGTTCAAAACCTAACATCTTTTCGTGACGATCTCAATTTTGGATTTTTGTTTAACCCCCTGTACCTTCCCGTAAGACGTAATCCACGTCAAAACAGTTGAAGACATTTTTTCGTTATGAATGATGTATGATCGAGCCTTTGGTGTGGAAAAAACTGAGTCACTAAATGCCAAATCTATTTAAAGCGGTCATTGCACATACACATACAACTAATACTGTGAATAATGTGAATAATTTCACCAGTGATGATTTTTCAGAGAGATTTTCCGTTCAACTATTAATAAAGGACCAATATGAATAACCCGGCTACAAAAATGTTACCTGACGTATTTTTCATATTGGATGCTAGATCGTAGCTTCTTTCATCGAACTATATGTTTTACATATCCTGCCTTTAAATGGCCATGGCTATCCAAAGAGAAAGTACATTAAAGAGAATCAACCAATGTTTTGGACATTTTGAATAGTTGAGCGTAATTTCCTAATATGGAATTATTATTAATGTTTTCTCAATATCACCTGATTAATTTCATTTTATTGTTTAAAAAAAATGTAACAAGAACTCAGGTTCCTTCAAATTAAATCTCTATATTTGAAATATGCATGCGCGCATACTTGAGTGACATTACTGTAGTTTAAATACACTCTGCAATGATTGCTAGTTCGAATAGTTGAAAGCACAGGTCAGTAAAGAAGTGGTCCCACAGTTTAATCAATTTCTATCGAAGGTTGCATTCGAAAAAAAAAAGTTTACTCTCCACTCTATATCAACTCACTATTTTCCATGTTCCATGAAAAAAGTCGTCCTTAGCTGCCGTTACACATTCCAAATGGAGCGCTGGACAGCAAGGTTGACGCAGGGAAATATACTCACAATCGCAATCCATGCTTTTACATGTGGCTACGTCCATTACACAAGCGTAAGTGCAACTACAAAAAAACGGAACCGATGTAACAAAACCTTGCATTAATCAAAGGCAGGACTGGAAGAGAGAATCGTTGATCGAAAAACTATTCTCCTCCTATACCCTTTCCACCGATGGTTGAGGTCAATTCGATGCTGTCTATTCTGCTGCGAATCATGTTCCGGAAACTCTTTTACTCGGAGGGTTTTGTGTCTCCTGAATTGGTCCTAAATAGATTTTTCTGCTTTTTTGTTTGGTTTCCTTGTCTTTGATCAATTGTTAGATCTTCTGTGTCTTTGGTGTGGGTTATTGGGTAACACAATCTATGGCTAAAGGATATTCATCCATCGATTGTAAGGGTTTTCACTGCTTTTTTTCTGAGATTCTATTTGTATTTTATTAGAAATTATTTAATTATTCTAGAATTGCGTTGATTGTAACTTTTAGCTGCATGTATTTTTCAGAGAACATGAAGAAATCGATTGAAAGTTTGTCGCTCACAAGTCAATAAGGCGTATCAGGCTTAACCCATCAACAATCCGTAGAAACAAACAAATAAGACAAGCTGTTTACCCGAGCAACACTAACTCAATTAAATGTATCCCAAAGTGCATGCTTCTACATCGTTGTTTCGCTGTATACAAATGTGAGAAAGGTTAAAAAAATACTAAAAATTTGTTATTGACAAATGAAGACCGTTCTTTTTTTATCTTTATTTAAGAGATTTTAGCCATAGGCTAGTTCATCTCTTAATGAAGACTGTTCATTTTATAAAGTGGATATTTACTTTTAGTAAAAATTATTTTGTGTGTCACCCAATATCGATTCATTCTTCGGCAAGTTGAAGTTCTTTTTTCATTATTAGTGACTTGTCCAGGGAGTTTATTTTAACTCGTGACTTTTTTTTCCTTTGGTTTGTTTTTTCCGTCGATCTTGTTTTCCGTGCTGAGCACCAATGCTACCGACGTGCCAGGAAGGCAGCTCCCACACCTGGACCCTAATTATCGACCCATCAACTCATGAACCGGGGACCAACGGCTTTACTTCCCATCCGAAGGAAGGCGTGATCAGAGATGTTATGCCTCAGAACATCCCGGCGGTGCCGATTGGGATTGAACCCAGGCCTGCTGGGGTGAGAGGTAATCACGCTTACCACTACACCACCGGCGCCGTTTAACTTGTGACTTTGGCGTGTTAGAAAAGAGCACCAAAACTCAATATGACTGTCATGAAGGTTGCTCATGGTCAGTTCCGAAGACCGATTTGTTCTATTTTTCATTCACTGGGCGCAGACATATCAATCTACATGCGTTTCTCTTATAAAATCTGTGCACCAAAATGCATAAGGGAAGTGTTGAATTACTATGCGCTCATATCAGCAAAACTGCGCTGCAAACATACTTAACATAACAAAGGTTCAATCCGCAGTGCTCTTAAATATGGAATTTATATTTAACAAATTAAAGAATAAGTGTTTGAAAAATAGTCCACTTACACATGTGAAAACATAATCCAAACATTTAAAAATATATAGAATTTGAATAAATAAAGATTCGTTGGTCAGCTTTTAAACTTTTTGTGTTCATAATATATATCAGATAATTTCAGTTAAGTTACAGGAAATTTTATATACATTTTGGCAAAAACAGGAAAGTTCCGGGCTCTTTAGATTAATTTCGGATTACTGAGTGATGTTCCGAAAACCTTAGGGGATATCCGATGCATTTAGAGAACTTCCACAAACTGCAGGAAAGTTCCAAGCACTACAGGAAAATTCAGAACTTTGGAGAATATTAAAGATCATTATGGGAAGGTTCCATGAACTGCAGTTCAGTTCTTTGAACTTCAGAAATTTTTCGAAAGATCAGAGAACTTCACGATAGTTCCATTAACTTCAGGTCCGTTCGATTTACTTCATAATAATTGCAGAAGCTTTACAGATTTTCCAAGAACAAATTCCTGAAAACTTCAACAAAGTTAAGAGTCCCATAAACGTCATAAAAATTGCAGGAATGTTCAATGAAGTGAAGGAAAACTTTGATAACTTCATGTCATTTTCATGAATATCAGACAAAAATGAGGACCTTGAAGAAGATCTGAAAGTTTCATTAACATTCTAAGAATATAAAGGATGTTCCGAAAACATTAATAACTTTCAGAATGACATGGTAGTATTAAAATTTTTAGGGTAGGTTCCGTTACCTTCAAGGAAGCTCCATGCACTTCTGGAAAGATACGAGTCCTTCAAGGAATATCAAAGAGCTTCAGAGCAGATCAAATAATCCTGGAACTTCACTGCCTCTAACAGCATAATGTTTAGTTCAGAAAATATCGTGCCAAAACTAGGTTGTCCCATTCATAAAATCCTTTAGCGGTGCCGGTGGTGTAGTGGTAAGCGTGATTGCCTCTCACTCCAAAGGGCCTGAGTTCGATTCCAGTCGGCACCGCCGGGATTTTCTGAGGCAAAAAATCTCCGATAACGGAAGGGAAGTAAATCCGTTGGTCCCCGGTCCATGAGTTGATGGGTCGATAGATAGGGTCCAGGTATGGGAGCTGCCACCCTGACGTCGGTAGTATTGGTACTCATTGCGCAAAACAAGATCGACGGAAAACAGATAAAGGAAAAAAAAAACCCCATAAGAGCATGCGAAGAAACAAATTATCAACAGCGTTTTACTCGGCTTGCTATTTTCCAGGTGGAACTACAAAGTGGAACGGTAAAAAATTGTCATTGATCAATCTTTATTTCTTTTTGAAGTGCAATGATTACAAAATACAGAAACATTATTTTATTAGGCTTCCGAAATGTACTGTTCGGGTTTACGTTTCACACCTTCCATCAGATTTTGTGCCGCTGTTGTATTTACCTTATTTGATGCCTAACGTCAATTTACTTTGAACTGTTTCTCATTTCCAACTGTTTTCAAAGTTTTCTTGAGGTTCCGCTAAACAATTGCCCAATATTTTTCAATTAGGTGCAGCTCCGACGAGTTTGGAGGGTTTTTGTCCTTGTGTAAGACTAACACGTTGTTGGCGGTATCCGTTTCTGAGCCATTTTCCTGTAGTGACGGGAAGCGAGGTCTGGTCAAGTTTTTTAAATGCAAGATTAAAAAAAATCGCCCAATTTCCGTCAACAAATTTTTGACCGTTCCACCCTTTAATATGCTTTTATGGGCAGTCCAGAAGCTTCAGTTTTAAAAACTTCAGTTTACTTTAAGGGTCTTAAGGGAAGTAGCGTAACGTCTGGCAGTTTTGAGAATTCAGGGCTGTTTGATGGCTATCGGGGAATTTTAGGTACATTTTTAGTACTTTAGGGTTAGTTCCTTCAAGAACTTCCAAAATTTAATGACAGTCTGTAGAACATCAGGAGATTTAGAGATCAAGAAAATATCAGAAGCTTCACAGAAATAAACGTCGTGACGTTAAGAGGTCTTTAGGGAAGTTATATTAATTTAAAGGCGGTTCCAGCAACATCATCATACGAGTAGTGACAACTCCAAGAAAGATAAGAGATGATGTTCAGAGGAATGAATGGAAATACATAGTTGAAGAAGTTTCATGAACAGACTACGGGATAGTAAAGAAACTTCTGTAACAATTTGGGCACTTTAGAGAAGCTTCAAGATCTGCAAGGCGGTTCCAATAGCCCAGGTAATATTGCAAGATTTATCAAAGTTTTAAAGTATTCTTCAAGTTCAAACCATGGTATTTAAGACCCAACATTGTTACTTGGGAGAGAAATTGCAGGAACTGTTTCATTGGAGATTCAAGGATCAGAGAGCAAAGAAAGTCAAGAAAACTTCAGAAAGTTGTGATTATTTGAGGAAAATTATGGAAACTTTAAACAAGTTCCGAGAACCTCAGAAAAGACTATCAGGAGAGCTTATAGATCTTAAGGCTGTTACAATCATGATTTAAACTTGAAGAATGGTATAAAACCTCCATAAAACTTGCAATGATACATGGAAATTACTTTTGGGACGTCCAGACTTTCGAGTAAGTGTAAAGATCTGTGAACGTTAGTTTTGATGAATTTAGGACAGCACCATGAACGTCAGCTATATTTTGAGAAATTTAAAGAAGTTTCAGGAATTTCAGGGATTTACAGAGAACTTCTAAACAAATAAGAAAACTTTGGCCATATCTTGGAAATTTCACAGAAGTACAGAGATTTTCAGGGAAGTTTAACGATTTTTAGGACAATTCCATTCATTTCAAGTACCAAGGTCTGCAGGTGATTTTTTTTTTGGACTTTAGGATGACATTGACAACCTCAGGAAAGTTCAATCAACTGCAAGGAAAAGATGGTAACTTTACAGAAGTTACAAGAAACTTAGGGAATTTCCAAAAACATCAGCAAAGTTTCGATATCTTTAGGGAAGAACATAGATCTTCAGAGAAATTTTAAAAGTTTTTAAGCATTTTCAGGGATTTTCCAAGTAGTTGTAGGATCTTTCGAGAATTTCCGACGAATTATTGAACACTCTGACAATTTCTGGGATGTTCTGAAAAATGTAAATATGCGGAGTTTTCAGCGAAGTTCCATGTATATCAGGAACATTTTTGAAACGTTTTAGAATTTGTGACCTAGTTGGAAAATTAGGAAACGTCAGAGAAGATTCGACAAATTCTTGAAAATTTAGGAAACTTCAGGGAAATTTAGAGATTTTAAAGGAAGTTCCATTAGGAAGTACTGAAATATTAGAAAAAAATGTGGGAGCTTTCGAATGGATTTCGTTGTCCTCCGAGTTCTGACAATATCTAGTCAAAAACATGTGGTTTCTTTATGTCCTTCACACCATATTGGGGAATTTAAAGATTTCCAGAGGCAAAACTTCTCAAAAACTACCATTAATTTGTGAAATTTTGCCCCATTGCCTCGTTTCGAAAATTGTTCAGAAAAAAAAATCGTCCTAGCTAGGAAAAAAAATAATTTAAAATGAAGGATCCTGTGTATGAAATAAGTTTGATTCCAAATGCTTTTCCAACTAAGGTCCAACTTTTGCCTTACTCTATGTCGTTCTCGAGGAAATTGAATGCGATTTCAGTCTGAGTCGAGCAATAAATATGCTGCGCATGCTGCGTAATTAATCGTCCATACACATTTTTGGAAATTCTTTTGGACTATACCCTCCCTCTTTTAAAGTATCTACGTCGTTTATGTGCAATCCCTTTATTGTTTTAGTTCTATTAAATTTAAGTGGATATCGCTGTTTTTGCTTGTTTTTTTTTTAAAATAAGTTGAGTGATTCGTTGCTTATACTTAATTCTAGTCACTTTTGTAAAACCGTTGCCACTTGAGTTTTCAAATGCAATTTGATAACACATACATAACACATTTATGGATCCGATAATTTCCCCGGAAGAACCAGATTTGTGAAGTTTGATTCTACATGCATGGTAGAACTGTCATAGCTTTCCGTACATGTAGGAGTTTTAAAATCAAAAGCAATCGTTCCAAATTCCACACAAAATTCAAGCGTATGCTCAGTTGCTCTATTAAATTTATAATTCGATAGAGTAAAATTTTCCAAACAAAGGACCCATCTGAATGCCTACTGCATAGAAATAAAACTTCCAGAGAATGTCCACTCCGATTGCTCACAAGCTTACTCTACGCTTCCTCCGTGTGGTTGTTTATCAGGAACAAGCTAGAAATAAAGAACCGGAACCTAAATAAATCCTTCATAAAATTTCAAATCCGATGCTGTGTCTACCCCCTCCTACTGGTTGTTTAGGATTACGGGAATAAATCACAAAATTGTTTGAGCACTGACGACACGGACGGCCCTTTTCTCAACACAAAACTTGATCCCTTTGCTGTACTGCTGGCTGCTGGTTTGTGCGTGGATGCTTTCGACAACCCGAAGAATCAAATAGGACTCTGCTACCCCAACCGGCAATTGACATAAAGGATTTGGTAAAACAATCAACTACAAGTGTACTGGATTATTTCGTTTCCCCGCGCTGAAAGCACATTTGCATTGTTCATTGCAGCGATGCTGCTGTTGGGTAACTTGCCCTACCTATGTGTATGGTCGGTCATTTTATACTCAACATTGGTGTTTGATGAAAAATAAAATATCTCAGAGCAAGAGATGAGCGGTGAAAATATAATGATTTTGACAGTGGGGTTTTATAAAGCAAATATCTTGCAACACTTGCCAGAAAAGAGCATTTGAAATGACTATTCGTTTCGATTTTATGTGAGTGCAATGCAGTATTTCAGCAGTTCCACGCCAAATGACCTGATGATTGTTTGATATAGGCAATTATTCTCAGTTATGTCAAAATTTGGCAATTATGAATCCATTAAAAAATAAAATAAAAATTGTGTATTCGTTATTTTTCAATAAACCATTCCACGAAAACATCACTTCTAAACGTATTCTGCTAAAAATTACGAATGCAATTAAAACGTTTAAATTAATGGCACGATTAGTTTTCCGACTGATTCGGCATTGTAAAATTATGGTGGACATTTGTTTGCCTTATGCAGAATATACGTATTTTGCATATGTTGAAGGAGTTCAGATCATTGTTTTCGATTTACATTTCTTACCCGGTGGAATGACCTCGATCGTGCGTAATCTATTGCTCGATGGAAGTATAGCTGGTTTAGCTAGTTTTAGCAATTTTAGTTCATTGTGTTTAAATCCACATTTTAGGACTAATTGGAAATAATTAAAAAAATATTTAAATTAATCATAGAAAAAAAACAACTATATCATGAACATCGCGTAATAGTAGAATTTAGTGAAGGCGTAGTTGTATATCCATAGCTTCAGGTCTCCGGGTTTGAAAAATCATCGAATGCAGTGGCTTATTTTGGTTTCAGGAGAAACAGCGTCGGGTTTGAGCTCCGGCTCGATTATTAGTGGTGAGCTATGATATGAGGAGTTTAGTTTACTGATTTGAAAATTATGGTTTCAAACCCAGGCCCATCATATTTAAGAGTTTTGTAGTCACATTGCTTGCTCATCGTGTGTGATGTGATATGAGGGCAAGGTGGCCTTATAGCGACCATTTTGGCTTACTGAGTATGGATTTAATCTATTGCCCCTTTATATTCGTTAGTCGTTTTTTTTTTCCCTAAACTCGACACTTTAATTCAACGTCGTTTTCCAAAACGAGCCTTAGTGCATACCAATTTCTTTTATCCAACATCCCAGTGATTTCTCGTGGAAGTGCAGAGGATTTTTCGGGTTCTAACAAAGCGAGTATCACGTCAACACATCCCTACCCTTTCATTTTTGACCTGCATGCGGACGCGGCCGGTATTACCCATTATAAAATTTGAGATGAGCAGTTTTTAAACATTGCAGCTAGTCCCAAACATCATCTGTTGACTCTCTGTGTAATAACAGGTGATCTGGAAATAACGCAGTAGCAACCGCGGGCGGTCAATCAATCTTATGCTCATGCTGATGATTCAACAGTGTAACATTATCCTCTCTTTTTTACTATGTTAACCGTTTATCCATACAAAACGAGTACTGGAGCAATCAAAAAAAATTACATCAAACCAGACATTTTGTACATCAATTTGATCTTCAGATATGCTTGAGAACTGGTACCCGTCCCCATTTAGTAGTTATTAGTCTATTGGTTGGATCCAAACTTTATTTAAATGGCGTGGGGAACGACTTCAGCTTCCCGAGACCCTATATTAAGCTCGGGTTTTTTTTGAAGAAATTTTATCAGAAACCTTTCCAAAAGATGCTTTATAATGTAAAATAGGCGATGTAAGTTATTCTTTACCTCATGCTTGGAATATGGTTTCGGGGGGCGTTTTCCACCCTAGTTTCTTTTCAGTGTTCATGACATTTTATTTGTTAAACACGTTCTTCACATAGCTTAACTGTAAGATGCGTAGAAAATGTAGAACTTAATTGTACTAGTTGAAAAGATGAGATGTTCTGAGGCATAACATCTCTGATCACGCCGGGAATCGGGAAGAAAAGCCGTTGGTCCCCGGTTCATGAGTTGATGGGTCAAAAGGTAGGGTCCAGGGGTGGAAGCTGCCTCCTTGGCGTCGGTAGCATTGGTGCTCAGCACGGAAAACAAGATCGACGTAAAACAAATCAACGAAAAAAAATGAGTTTTTTATGTCTGTAGGAGAAGGGGTTTGAAAAGAACTACATTTCTCTGCTCCATTAATAAAAAAAAACAGACATCCAAGAGCATGTTACTTTTAGGTGGATGGAGATATAATCCCTACTACAAAGTAGCAGATTAAGATTTTCAATTTAATAATCAAATATTGGCATTTATTTTCTAAAATGCTATCCAAAAAAAGACAACATTAATGCTAATGCCCAAATTTTACTCAAATGAATTTGATCCGAGGTGTATGCACGAATCTATTCAGTAAAAGTGTTCGGAATATTAGATCTGCGTACAATCCATGCATATTTAAATTGAAATCGATTTTATTATTCCTACCCCTTTCCGCGGTGATTGATTAGCCCTACATCTAACTGACATTTGATTTCTGATGTAATTTCACAAGCATCGCTGAAGTCATAGAGAAAATGTTCCATCAACCTGACAGGATCAAGATGCTCATATCAAAAATGGTTCCTGAATCGACAGAAAAGAAACAAGGTTTCCCAGAACGCAATCATTTTGGCGATTTCACTGTCGAGAAATCACAACCAGTTTATAATTGACTTGAGAACAGAACAGAACTCGCATTACGTGCATATCTTCCACAAACATGGGGGGAGAGATTGAACTGAAGAACCACTTTAGAATTGGAAAATGGAAGGTTTGCTTTCGCTTTTGCCTGCCAGTTGAAGCCTGTGGCCGATGTTTACCCTTGCAGAAAGCAAGAAGATTAAGGGTTGATTTATTATTCAGATACATTTATATTTATTGGATACAGCATTCTGGATGGGAAAAACGATTCACCTGAGTTGAATCTCAAGCAGTAGGTATGTATGAAAAAAAAACGATAATCGATAAACCAGTTCTGTTGAAGCACACGAAGCATAAAACTATGCAACGTTTGTTTGCCTCAGGGGAATGAGAAGGAAGACTAATGCATTACAATTCATAACAGTTGGAAATAATTTTGGCGAGCATCCCAACCCCATCCAGATATTAGACAGCTGAGCTGAAATGTATGCTTTAAAAAAATATGTATCTTTAGGCACCAACTTCGTTTGGTTTGATTTGCAGCATGATTAGTATTGACTCAAGTCAGATTTTGACCACTTCCTCGAAGGTACTCGGAACATTTCAGATGTGGTGAGTGTGAATTAACTTTCCTTATCTCACTTCGAATGTTATTGTTGTCTTACTGATCCTTCTATCAGACTACCAGCGAATTTCGCACCATTTTTTCCTGACTTATTTGACGGTATTAATGGTAATTTTGAATTAGACGGTCAACCTCAGACCTTGATTCTTCCATTCGCTTTTGCTTAACCAGCTTCTTCTCCCGTGATAACCACAGACCGCATAAGAACGTAAATACTAAATCGAATCTAGGTTTGCTGCAAATTGAAATTATATTAATATACTTTTGAATTCTATCATGTGTTAATACAAATTGTAAGTATTGCAAAGCTGCGATCCGTTAAAACAACATGCATACATTGTACGAACAACAATTCGAAGGGGCACGAGCAAGTCATATGTTTGGCTATCGTTGTATGTACGAAATTTTTTTGTACGATCCTTCTCTTGCAAACTATAGTTCATCAAAACTTAAACGTTTTTTCGTATACTCCACGAAAACAAGATTTGTCCTGGAAGTTTAGAAACCAGTGCGATGGAAATTAAACAAATAATTGATGGAGGCAACAATTTATTACTTTTATGTAAAATGTCTAGAAACAAGGAGTAGCTCTTGCACTGCACTGGTATATAAAAAACTGGCGATAACTGTAAATAGAAGAAAATCAGGATGACATAGGCTAACGGGTGCTACGAGCATCCATTTGGATCCGTCGTTTAAGATGACCGCTGTTTTTTTTTTAATTTAATTCACATTTACCAGAACTGAGGAAGGCATCGTTCCATCAATGTTGACAGCAATTGACAGAATTTTTAATCCTCATTTAACCTACCATCATAACTGCTTCGGACACTTTCAACTGGATCATAGAATTTAAAAAAAATTATCCTGCTGTTGATTCCAGAAGTTTAGAAGTTCAATTACCTATTAAAATGAGGCATTGAAACATTTTCACAAATTTTCTCCAGTGGATCCCATTTTCAAACATCTTTCTTGCACTCCATGTACTGAAACAACACGACTGATTATCGTAGTGTATTTTATGGCAGTCTTACGTTCGTACGAAATTCAGTTCATGTATGCAAAATGAATGTTTCGGATAACTTACGAAAATTTTGTTTTATTATTAAGCTATAACTTTTCAGAATGTGCATTATTATTTCTCAAACTTTGCCTGCTGGTTGATCAACTATGCAAGGTTCAACGTTATTGGGGTTGATTAGACGAGTCTACATGAAGTTTGAGCAATTCCAGTAAAACTGTTCTTATTTGACTGCCCTTTTTCAAACTGTTATTTCTTGAACCAAATCAATTGAAATTTAGCACATTGTCAAAATATTTATCTTTGATACGCTTTTAATTTGACTAATATTTGTTCACGACAAAAACAAGTGATATCAGTTTGATTTTTTTCATGGAATGGTTTATCAAATAACAGCAAAATTTTGAGAAATTGTGTGCGCATGTGTATTTCATATGTCATCAAATCCATTTTGCTTACGACAATTCTAGCATAACGCACTCATTGCAGTATGCTGAAGAGTCAATTTATTTAACCATAGCCAGATATCAACCCATTGCATTGACCTGTCGCAATTGGTCGTTGTACTGCATACACCTCTTTCAAGCAATATCTTATGACAAACTAAAATAAGGCACATCATCCCCTTTACATTTATGCGAATCCGGGATTTATATAAATGCAAAACTGATGGACAATTCAAGTATTTCTTATGCAAGTTTGACAGCTGTAAAATGTCGAAAAACAATAATAATCCTGAAAAGCATCCTTCCGACGTAATTTCTTATGCCATTTTTGTAAGCATATTTTAAAAGATTTTAATTCCATCTTTGTGCACCTTGATATATCTAATATTGACGTTATAGGACTTGTCTCACCTTTGTTACATACTATCATTTTACTATAGAACACACTGTCCTTTTCTTGTAAGGGGATTTTATATGTTAGGTTGAGCATTTTATATGTGGGGTATATATTTGAAGAACCTAGAATTTAGGCGATGTTGGCATTTTTCCAAACTTTATGTTTTAAGATGATACGATCCAGCATAATGGCTGACTTGCACTGCCAATTCGAATTTTCTAGGGAGTAAGTTTCGCGCACTATAGCGATTTCAGTATGAACCATACTTCTACATATTTGCTATTGTATGTATTTGTGGTACGTGTTCCGATAGCTGATAATTATACTCCGAAAAATGAATACAACTTATTTCCAACTACCAAATACAACTGGCAATAGTGGCTTCTTACATCGATCTGTGTGCTTAAAATAGCTGGGAACGTCTTAACATGGCCGTGAGAATGCAAAGAGAAAGTCGACGAAAGAATCTGTCAGTGTTATTTAGGACCTAACGCCTAATGTTCAGCTTGTATTCTTACTACCAATGGAGAATGTCACATCACTCGGATGACAAACTCAAGTACGTGAAGTTTAAAAAAAAGCTTATACAGCTACACATGGGGCCTCCCTTAGCTCAGTCGGTAAAGGCGCAGCTACAAAGCAAGACCATGCTGGAGGTGGCTGGGTTCAATTCCCGGTCCGGTCTAGGAATTTTTCGGGTTGGAAAATTTCTCGACTTCCCTGGGCATAGAAGTATGATTGGACTTGCCACACAATTATTCCAATGCAAAAATGGTACAGGCATCGAAAGCTCTCAATTAATAACTGTGGAAGTGCATATAGAACAGTAAGTTGAGAGCACGCAATCAGCTAATATGCGATATGCAATAAGCTTAAAATGCGAAGAAGAAGAAGAAGACAGCTACCCATTGAACTTTTTTCTGAGAGTAAACACACTGCACATAAAAGCATAACAGTCCCATGTGGATTTTTGTCAGAAATGAGTTATTAATTTTGTCTGCTGTATCTGAAAAAATACGGACCAAAATATTTACTGGGTCCGTAGCTATGTTCTGTTATGCAACTAAGTTACAACATGATAATTGCACATCCATTGCCCCTACTGTTTGTTTGTTCGTTTACAGTTTTCTGTTCGATACTTTTAACCGTTTTATTGAGTATAAATAGTGTTTTTATTCGTCAAACTTGTTTCGTTCATTTGTTTACCTTTTCTATTTTATTCCGCCGGTGGAGTCTCGTCAGTTTTTCTGACTCGGAAGATTGATATTTCGTAATATAAAAGTGAAGTGAAGTTCCTCTTGTTTTTCGTGTTGCGATAATATCATCTGCCTACCCCTAAGAGATGAACTAGCCTCAGGCTAAAAATCTCTAAAATAAAGAAAAAAAAAAAAAAAAAAAATCTGCCTACCACCCCTCCACGCCGATTTTTTCTTACGAAGTGACATCTGCTGTTGAGTCGTGGTACTAAAGTTGCGTTCAACATCCTGCTACAACTTAAAAGCAAATGGACCATAACACACAGTTCTGCGTGTAGTCTACTGAGAGGCGAAAATTAATTTAAATCGTGTTTTCACCACTTGTGCATACACTGCTTGCGAGTGTTCAACGAAATGGCAAAAACCTGCAACAAATGCTCAGATGCAATCACAGGTATTGACTTCGCCACTTGTCGTGGCTACTGTGGATCCACTTTTCACATGACGTGCTTTGCTGTCGTATTTCAACTTGTTCTGGATGTGTGATGGATGTACGGAACTATTCGAAAACTCACATTTTCGGACAATGACTATGCCAACTAACAATGCAGGGCCGATTTGTTCATTAACAAATGCTATCACGGAGTTACGCAACGAAATACAGCAGATGGCCGTTAAGTCCACTGCTCCGACAACGTTATCGAGGAAAAGGTGGCCTACAGTAGGTCCTCTCGTGACATCCAAAACACGTGCTCCTGATGCATGTCAGGTGGGTAGCAAACAACCAGCTGACAATGTAGTTGTTGTTCCCATAAGTACTGACCAGAGAGAACTAAAATTCTGGCTGTATTTATCTCATATTCATCTGGAAGTTGCCAATGAAGCGGTTTCTGCCATGGTGAAAGCTAATTTGGAAACAGATGACAACCCTGTCAGTCCGCATCGTGCTCTCTTGCCGTGCGGATCTATTTGCTTTTTGCTTAAGGAAGTGTTACTACTACCTAAAGCTACAACAAATTTAAACAGCACTTTTCAGTGCTCAACCTGTAAAAATTTTCTACCTTGTTCAACTCCTCTTATTCTTCTTCGATCCTTGTTTGGACCCTACCCGAGGTAATCCTTCTTGGATATCGATTTGGAAAATTCCTCTTCGATCCTTCAGATTCTTATAGTAATCTGCTTGGAAGTCGATTTGGATAATCGCATAATCGCACTTTTCAGTGCTCAACCTGTAAAAATTTTCTACCTTGTTCAACTCCTCTTATTCCTCTTCGATCCTTGTTTGGACCCTACCCGAGGTAATCCTTCTTGGATATCGATTTGGAAAATTCCTCTTCGATCCTTCAGATTCTTATAGTAATCTGCTTGGAAGTCGATTTGGATAAAAATTTACTGCCGCCATGGCGCCTAAACGCAAAAGAAAGGGGCAAACTCTTGACCCCCCTTCTGAAGAAATTAATTTGAGTAATCAATTTGATTTGCTCACGGATGATGAGAATGATCCATCATCCAAGAAAAATTCTAGTAAACTTTCCCGGCTTAATGCCAAGAAGGAAAAGATTCCCCCTATTGTGATAACCACTACCGATTTCCATGCTCTTCGCATGGAACTTTTGAATTTTGTGAAAGTTAAGTTTTCACTACAAATTGGACGTCGGGGTGAATGCCGTGTATTGGCTGAAACCTTGGACGGATTTAAATGTCTTCTCAAGTATCTTACTGAGAAGAAGCACAAATTTTTTACTTACGACACCAAAACTGAACGTGTGTTCAAGGTTGTCATGAAAGGACTGCCCAGTGGTGAATCCCTGGATCAGATCAAAGATGAACTGGCAAAATTACTTGGAGTTGTGCCACTCCAAGTAATCAAAATGAAAATGAAATCCCGTCCTGGCGATTCGCGCAACGGGATTTCTAATGATTTTTATTTAGTTCACTTCAAGTCTAGTGAACTAAACAACCTTAAGGCCTTAGAAAAAGCTAGCCTTATGCTCCATGTCCGAGTGAAGTGGGAACACTTCAGGAAGACTGGAGGAAATTTCCAAAACCTCACTCAGTGCCGTAAGTGCCAGGGATGGGGTCACGGAACTAAAAATTGCTACATGCCAGCTAAATGCATGAATTGTGGTGATTCCTCTCACGCAAAGGACGACTGTCCTGTGAAGGAAGATCCTAAGAAATTTAAATGTTCAAATTGTGGTGAAAACCACAAATCCAATTTTTGGGAATGTAAGACTCGCAAGGCGATCCTACAATCTCGTTCTAACCGACAGGTAGGAAACGCTCCACGTTTCCGACCAGGTACAAATTCCTCTGCTGTTAACAACGGTCAGCGAGGAACAAATTCTACATTCGTACCCGTAGGTACAAATATCACCCCTGCTTCAAATGTTTCATCTGTACCTACTCCCCTCGCTGCTAACAATGTTCAGCGAGTCAATGGAGCTACCTATGCTGCTATTGCAGCGGGTAGAAATCAAAATACTAACCAACGTTCTAACGGAAATTTTGACAATTTTGACTTAGGAAGCATTACTGCCCCTAAAATGGAATTTTTACAGAATTCATTAATTGACATGATTTCTGATATGCTTAAATCTAACTCCATGTTTGATGCTATTCAAACTGGAGTAAAATTTGCTAATAATATTGTCATGACTTTAAAATTCAGTAATGGATTTTAAAGCATTAAACATTTTAAATTGGAATGCTCGATCTCTTAAAGATAATGAAGACGAGCTATTTAATTTTTTGAGAGTTCATAACGTGCATATTGCCGTTATAACTGAAACGTTCCTTAAACCTGACCATAAGGTTAAGAAGGACGCAAATTACTTGATTTATAGAAATGATCGTCTTGATGGACCCTGTGGTGGCGTTGCCATCATTATTCATAGACGAATCAAGCATAAAATTCTTTCTTCATTTGAAACCAAAGTTTTTGAAACTTTGGGAGTTTCTGTTGAAACAAAATTTGGACAACTTACGTTTATAGCTGCCTATTTGCCATTCCAATGCGTAGGCCAGCAAAAGAATTTTCTCAAGGGTGACCTCCAGAAACTTACCCGTCATAGGTCTAAATTCTTCATTATTGGTGATTTTAATGCAAAACACCGCTCATGGAATAATGCTCAAAGCAATTCCAATGGTAATATTCTGTTTGATGATTGTTCTGCAGGTTATTACACTATTCAATATCCAAACAGCCCAACATGCTTTTCTTCTGCAAGAAATCCCTCAACTATTGATTTGGTCTTAACTGATTCATGTCATCTTTGTAGCCAATTGGTTACCCATGCTGACTTCGGTTCTGATCACCTTCCAGTAACTTTTGAAATATCCCAAGAAATAATTTCTAATCCCAACAGCTTTACTTTCAATTACCATAGGGCTGATTGGGAGCAATATCGAACATTTATGGAATATAACTTCGATCCAAACATTCCTTTGCAAACCAAAGATGAAATTAATTATGCTCTTGAATCTCTGACTACTTCTATAGTTGAAGCAAGAGTTGCCTCAGTACCAAAATGCGAGGTTAAATTCGATTCAATTATAATAGACGATGATCTTCAGCTCTTGATCCGTCTTAAAAATGTCCGTAGGAGACAATTTCAAAGAACACGCGATCCTGCCATGAAAGTTATCTGGCGGGATTTGCAAAAACAAATTAAAAAGCGATTCTCTGCCCTGAGGAACAAAACTTTTGAAAATAATGTTTCTAAATTAGACCCGAGTTCCAAACCCTTTTGGAAACTCACAAAAATTTTGAAAAAACCTCAAAAGCCAATTCCAGCTCTTAAAGAAGGTGGTAAAATTTTGATCACAAATTTGGAAAAAGCTCAGAAACTTGCTAAGCAATTCAAGAGTTCCCATAATTTCAGTTTGGGTCTTACTAGTCCTATTGAGAATCAGGTTGCTCGGGATTTTTGGAATATTTTCTCTCGGGAAAATATTTTTGATGATTCCTGGGGGACTGATTTGGACGAAGTAAGGTCTATAACTAAAAATTTTCAAAATATGAAAGCTCCAGGTGATGATGGAATTTTCTCTATCCTCATCAAAAAACTCCCAGAGAGTACCTTGTCCTTCTTGGTAAAATTATTTAACAGATGTTTCCATTTGGCATACTTTCCTGATAAATGGAAAAATGCAAAAGTTGTTCCAATTTTGAAGCCGGATAAAAATCCAGCTGAAGCTTCTAGCTACCGTCCAATAAGTTTGCTTTCTTCAATAAGTAAACTTTTTGAAAAAATAATTTTGAATAGAATGATGCTTCACATCAATACGAACTCAATTTTTGCAGATGAGCAGTTTGGATTTCGTCATGGGCATTCAACTACTCATCAACTCTTGAGAGTTACCAATTTAATTCGTTCAAACAAATCTGAAGGCCACTCAACTGGAGTTGCTCTTCTAGACATAGAAAAAGCATTCGACAGTGTTTGGCATGCAGGTTTGATTGCTAAATTGAAAAAGTTTAATTTTCCACTTTACATTATGAAATTAGTTCAAAATTATTTAACTGACAGAACTCTGCAGGTAAATTATCAAAATTCAAAATCTAATCGACTACCTGTTAGAGCAGGAGTTCCTCAGGGTAGCATTCTTGGGCCTATATTGTATAACATTTTCACTTCGGACCTCCCTGATTTGCCTCAGGGTTGCCACAAATCTTTGTTCGCTGATGACACAGGCATTTCCGCTAAAGGAAGAAGTCTTCGTGTTATTTGCAGCAGACTTCAGAAAAGTTTAGATATTTTCTCTTCTTATTTACAAAAATGGAAGATTTCTCCCAACGCTTCCAAAACTCAACTTATAATATTTCCACACAAGCCTAGAGCTTCGTTTTTGAAACCTAGTAGTAGTCACATAGTCACTATGAACGGAGTTCCAATTTCCTGGTCAAACCAAGTGAAATATCTTGGATTAATACTTGACCAAAAATTAACTTTTAAAGATCACATTGAGGGCATTCATGC
The DNA here is from genome assembly GCF_037179485.1 of Ochlerotatus camptorhynchus. Taxonomy (NCBI): domain Eukaryota; kingdom Metazoa; phylum Arthropoda; class Insecta; order Diptera; family Culicidae; genus Ochlerotatus; species Ochlerotatus camptorhynchus. The sequence goes on from NW_027040739.1 coordinate 948,418, forward strand.
CAAATGTAACAAATATATAAAATGTTTGTATCCTCTTATTAACAGGAAATCCAAACTTTGCCTGACGAATAAACTTCTAATATTTAAACAAGTTTTTAGACCGGCCATGCTTTACGCTGTGCCAATATGGTCTAGTTGTTGCACTACCAGGAAAAAAGCACTTCAAAGGATTCAGAACAAAATTCTGAAGATGATTTTGAAGTTGCCTCCCTGGTACAGTACTACCGAAGTACATAGAATTTCGAATGTTGAGACTTTAGCACAAATGTCCAACAAAATAATTAATAATTTCCAGCAAAAATCGTTACAATCCTCAATTGCAACGATTAATTCCCTTTATACTTAGATAAGATTTAGTTTTAGTTATTTAGTTTTAAGCTATCAATTGTTATACTGACATGCAGGTTTAAAAAACCTGTTTAAAATACTGAATTGCCAAGGCAGGAACAATGTAAAAACACTTAGATATATATCATAACAATTAAGGCTGGTAAGTTACTGTAGTAACTGGAGCACCTAGGTTAAAAATGAAATGTAATTTATTTTGAATTTGGAACAAATAAAGAGTTAAAAAAAAAAAAAAAAAAAAAGATGACAACCCTGTTGTCATAAAACTTGTACCCAAGGGAAAGGACATCAGCACGCTGTCATTCGTATCCTTCAAAGTTGGCATCGACAAAAGATTGAAGACTAAGGCACTGGATGCTGCAACCTGGCCCGAGGGCATCATGTTCCGCGAGTTCGAAAATTTTGGTGCGCAAAAATCTCAACATCCTACGAAGCTGCCAAAACTGGATCCAAATACGCAAACACCCAAAACGGACACCTCAACAATGGACCAGACATAGTGAAGTTAAAAAACATTCTGGGACGCACCGATGTTAGCACCATGGAAGCCACCAATTCTCTCACCACAGTCGAGCCATTCGTGCCAGCGTTCTACAGTCGTCCCGGCCCTGTGTGTGAGTTGAAAAGGTGGTCTTCCAGTCTGTTACGTCAGGCAAGTATCATCTGTTTCTCGACCAGTACCACTCCTGATTCGTTCATTGGTTCCAGCCATCAACCATCCATCGCCCGCCTGTCACCTGAACACTCTGGGACGCATTGAAGTTTGCACTACGGAAGCCCCTTCTTCTCCCGCCACAGTTGAGTTAATCCAGTCATCGTCCTGCAGTCGTCCTGGACCTGTGTGTGGGCTTGGAGAAGGGGTCTTCCAACCTAAAATTCAAGGCAAGTATGATCGTGTCAAGATCAGTCCCGCTCCTGATTCGTCCATTGGTTCTAGCGCCTCACCGCCTCAAGAGCAACAACCGGCTGGTTCGACTGAAACGTCATACTCCGATGGCTTCAAATCCCACATCACCGATGGGACATACAGCACTGCACCGGATCTTGCTCGCCACGTTTTGGAACATCCCAGACCAGAACGCGTTGCCTACTGCCTCAAGGAAGCCCCTGAGCCACTCAACCTAGTCGTGCTTGCTGATTCCTGTCATCGTAGTCGTTTTGGCCCAGTGGTTGAGAATGGTGAAGGGGTCTTCCAACCGTCTACATCAGGCAAGTATGCGTTTGATGAAACAGTTCTTCTCCTGATCCGTCTCTGTGTTCCAGAGTACCACCATGGTCGTTTCGGCTGATCGATCATTCTGCAGACCTCCAACCGACTTCGTTCGACCGCCTGTTGGTGTATTACCAGAACGTTCGTGGCCTGCGAACAAAGATTGATGATTTTTTCCTCACTGCCGTTGACTCTGACTACGATATCATAGTTCTTACGGAAACTTGGCTCGATGACCGCATTAATTCATCTTAATTATTTGGCAGTCTATTCACGGTATTTCGAAACGACCAAATCCAAAGCAGTTCTGGTCATTCGTGAATACCAAGCGAAAGGAGGAGGGGCTACCAGTCGAAATTCACGTGGGTGATAGAATCTCCAGCAGTTCCCTGGCTTCTGGTTCTGGCAGAACATTTCAAAAGCATTTTCAATGATACTACGGCTTCGTTGTCCCAAGTTGCTGAAGCGCTGAAGGACACTCCCAGTGATGCTTTCAATTTTTTGATTACCTTGGTTACAGTAGACCTCGTCGAATCCGCCATCAAGAAGCTGAAATTTTCTAATGCTGCTGGCCCTGACGGGATCCCCTCAAGCATCCTGAAGCGATGCTGTTCAGAGCTTGCAACACCGCTTTCGAAGCTGTTAAATATTTCATTACAGCAGGGGGAGTTCCCTACGCGTTGGAAATCGTCATTCATGTTCCCGATCTACAAGAAAGGAGACAAGAGAAACGTCGAAAATTACCAAGGGATCACATCACTCAGTGCCTGCTCTAAAGTTTTTGAAATCATCATCAACGACGCATTATTCTCTAGCTGCAGAAATTACATTTCTCCTGACCAACACGGTTTTTATCCCAAAAGATCAGTTTCAACAAATCTAGCTCCGTTCATTTCTTTATGTCTTCGGAGTATGGAAGCTGGAGCGCAGGTGGACGTTGTATATACAGATCTCAAGGCTGCATTCGACCGGGTTGACCACTCCATACTGCTAACTAAACTTGAAAAACTCGGTGTATCCTCGGGTTTAACTCGTTGGTTCAAGTCCTATCTGACCAATCGGGAACTTTGTGTTAGAATCGGATCAGAGCAATCGGACTATTTCACAAACAGCTCCGGTGTTCCTCAAGGTAGCAACTTGGGACCATTGCTATTCTCGATTTTTGTGAATGAGGCCGAACTGATCCTCCCAACTGGTTGCCGATCGTTCTACGCGGATGATGTGAAGATCTATGTGATTGTTCGTAGCTTCGCCGATTGCTTGCGGCTTCAGCACCTAATCGATACTTTCGAAGAGTGGTGCTCAAGAAACTATCTCACGTTAAATGTACAAAAATGTAATATTATCTCATTTCATCGCAAGCTGAAACCAGTGGCATTCAACTATACGATAAATCACCAACTTCTGCAACGTGTGGACAATGTTCGTGACCTAGGAATCACGCTGGACTGCGCCTTAACATTCAAGCTTCATTACTCGGGTATCGTTGCGAAAGCTAACAGGCAACTCGGTTTCATTTTCAAGATCGCTGACGAGTTTCGCGATCCTGCCTGTCTAAAAGCTCTATACTGCTCTCTAGTGCGATCGATCTTGGAATTCAGCTCGGTAGTATGGTGCCCGTATCAAGCAGTTTGGAAATCGAGGATTGAATCTGTTAAAGGAAATTTGTTCGGTATGCCTTTCGTCACCTTCCTTGGAATGACCCTGTGAACCTTCCGCCGTACGAAGATCGTTGTCAACTCCTGGGTCTTGAAACACTAGAACATAGGCGGACGATTAGTCAGGCCGTGTTCGCAGCGAAAGTACTTATTGGTGACATCGACTCTCCAGGAATCTTGGCTGAATTCGAAATCTACGCACCCGAACGAGTTCTTCGGTCGAGGAGTTTCCTGCATATTGGACCTCGTGCTGCGAACTACAGCTTGCATGACCCAATACGGTTCATGTCTGGGCGTTTCAATGAGTTTTACGAGTTTTTCGACTTCAACTGTGCAGCGGAAACCTTTCGTCACCGTATTCAACGCAGACTTCTGAGAAGGTGAGTAGCTGTCCATTTAATGAACACGTGAAGGATTGCGCTACCTGTTTATTTTTTGTTTCCGCTTCAACTGCATGACGAGGACTTCTACCTGATTCACGGACAACTCTAGGAGGATAACTTTTTTTATGCTATAGACTTGATTAATGTTCGTTGTAATTGTATTGTATTGTATTATTGTGATTCATGTATTTCGAAAAGATATGGGGTTTTCACGTCTTTTCAAGGCTTTTCCCCATCAGGCTTCATTTAGACACGTTAAGTCCGATGAAGAAAAACAAAATAAATAAATAAAGTATGTTAAACGACAGCACTGATATTAACAGGCTCGTCATGCTTATTTTATGCAATACTAATATTCTCGATACAATCAATGTCATTAGAGTAGAGCTCTAATTTGTCGAAATCGACTATTTCGTATAATATCAATGATTTCACCGTGCCAACTCTATAATACTCCCTATTACTGTTCAAAACCTTCAACACAAAGTCGATTAGAGCATAAAGTATTGATATTTACACCCAATGTTACATACATACTTTTTCCTACCTTCCTCAGTATGACATAGAGAATCCAATGGCATTGTAATGCTTTTGGAAGAAATTGAAACTCGTTTGACAGAAATGGAATCAAGAATCAACAATATCTCAACAATTTGTGAGTCTTTATCAAATATATGGTACGTATCGTATGGAATGGCAAGTAATATTATTTAAAGATACATGAATTTATGAAACTAAGCATGTACTTTACTTTTTTCACAAATTTTCTCACACGCACGTATCTTACCGATGATATGTGTTTAACTTTCCCATAAAACAATTAATATTGACAAAAAAGTCGTTGACCGTAATTAAATATAAATGTCACTGTTTTGACCAGGATGCCTTTCCCTACGTTGTGTATTTGAATGATTTGGGAAGATCGGCAAACTCGAATATCCGTTTCGGAGCACGAATAAAAACACCTGTCTTAACTTAAATGTTTACTATTTTTATTACCTCCGAGAGACATCTTGCCTACTCGGAGGTAGTACGAACACTTAACTCTCTACATTGAATGTCTTCCTTAAAAGCTAACACAGTACAATTAATTTCAATTATAAAACAAACTATACCTAATGTAAAAAATAACAATGAATGGCATATACAAACACTAAAGAAGGAACAGTGGGGGCATTTGTTGACGTAGCTTTTCATATTCAAATTGTGGTAGAGCCCGGCGCCGATGGTATGCTTCAACAGTCACATTACTGACATTTTTATGCCCTGGGCAGAATTGCATGCAATCTTGCGAAATAATGCAAGAAAAACACTAAATCCTTTTTTATGTGTGATACATATACCGCAGCGTTGATTTTTATATATTGGGATTATTTTTATCTTGTGTATATATCATGCTAGGGTCAACATTCTCATTTTTCTCTCTCATTATTGGATATACTCCGAAAATATTTTTAATTCGTCCACTTGATTCATTATGGCCCACAACAAATAATGTGCTTGGAATTGATTTTAACAACTTTTGTCTAAACACCGTGTAGAAAAAAAAAACGATTATATTCTGCCGAGTAACCATTGCAATTGATTAAAAATTCAATTCAAATCTAGTGGTTTATCGTCCACAATAATATGCTGGTCTAATATAATTGCTAATTTTGCTAATTATTCAAACAAACACTCTTTTGATCTAGTTGAAAAAAGTAGCGGTGCGCTAAGCATTTATGGTTAAATTTTTTAACAACTATGCATAGCAAACCATTGTTTCTGAGTCTTCGAAAGCCGTTTTAAATTTCATGTCAACGTGCTCGTTAGCCAAGGCCAGAGAAAGGCAATAATATCTCATTTGCCTAACTGAAAGTTATTGTAATTAAAAACTTTACCGAGAGCATGCGGAAAGTCTGTTCCACTTTTTGTTTCTTACGCCTTTCGGCGTTGAGCAAGTCACCATGAAATGAATAGGGATAAAATAAAAAGGATAAGAAGGATTCAAAATAGTATCACGCTCAACTATTGCGGCAGGAAGCGAAATGTGACGATTTATTATCGCGTTTGTGAGGAATGGAAGCAAGTCGGTTTCAATGCAATAGTTTCTGCTGGCTGTGGGAATGAACAGCGAAACTTTAAACCACGGAAAAGGAAGCAGAATTCACTGATAAGTTTAGGTTCGTGGTTTTTTGCGGGTATAACAGGGCAAAATACGTTAGGCCAAAGAATAATAGTAGGTAATGGTATTTATCAAAATGAGATTTGTGCCGAATAATTAAAACTTAATCGCAATTTGAAAGGACCCATTTGAGCAAAAATAGCAGCAATCGAAAAAAGGTGTTATTGCACAAAAGTGTTAAAAATCATCTGTTGGTTAAATCACTGTAGCTGTAGAATCAAATGAAAGATTTTTTATAATTGCTATTCGAAAGGAAAACGATAATAGGGGTACCAAAGGGTGTCCAGAATGTCTAAGCACGACTTTGGAACACCCCTAAAACAGCTGATTATCACGCTGAATCATTGTTTACATTTCGACCAACAGCTTCGTGTATTGCAAGTGTCGGTTCTTTACATTTCCGTGACAATGCAAAGCTTTTTTTTTTCGGAAAAGCGCAAACAGATCGTGCACAAATGGTGTACTATCCCCAACATTTCTCTGAGTCAATTAGCGAAATTGGAAGGTGTAAGCATCGCAGCCGTTCGAAACGCGATTCGGAAGTATGGTGATAAAGCAACATTCCAGGAAAAGCAAAAATCTGGACGTAAACCGAATCCTATTGACCGAAATCTGGACCGGAAAATCGTGCAAGCTTTCACTCGGAAGAAAAGTCCTTTGGTTCGAGCCGTGGCTAAAAAAGTGGGATCCTCGGAGAGTAACGGGCCAAGGCAAGAATAAGAAGCAGAAGAAGCCAAAGCGGAGTGAAAAACAAGCCGCATCCGTCAAACCGAGGGCTCGGAAGTTATACGACCAATTGCTGTGCGGAAAATCGATGTGCGTGATTATGGACGATAAATCATACGTTAAAAAACTCTTCCTGGTGATCAGTTTTACACCGTTCGTGATGGCCGAAGTGTTGATGACGCGGATAAGTGGATTTTTACCGAAAAATTCGGTAAAAAGGCTATGGTTTGGCAAGCCATTTATGAGTGTGGTATGCTTTCCAAACCGTTTATGACAACGGAGACAATGACAACCGATGTTTACGTGCGTGAGTGTTTAAACAAGCGTCTGTTACCCATGATCCGCAAACACGACGCCTCAGTACGGTTTTAGCAGGATTTGGCGTCGGTTCACTACTCCAGAGAACACGGTAGCCTGGTATAAAGTCAACAAGGTCCAATTCGTACCCAAGGAGATGAATCCGCCAAACTATCCCCATGCCACGAAACTTTTTGGGCCCTTACCAAAGCATATTTGCGGAAACATGTTAAGGCAGCGGATTATGTTACAAAGTTTGCGAAAGAGTGGGAAAAAGTATTCAAAATTGTTGGAAAGGTATCTGTGCTGAAACTGATGAGTAGTGTGAGATAAAAAATCCGCTCCTTGGCTACTATTGATTATTATTTTTTTAATATATTTATTAAGGAGACTTTCAGCCCTGGGCTGGTTCGTCTCCGCTGACTATTGATTATTGATTAAAACATTAATAAAAACAAACTATTATTTGCGGCACCGGTGCTGTAGTGGTAAGCGTGATTACCTCTCACCCCAGCAGGCCTGGGTCCAATCCCAGTCGGCGCCGCCGGGATGTTCTGAGACATAAGCCGTTGGTCCCCGGTTCATGAGTTGATGGGTCGGTAGGTAGGGTCCAGGTGTAGGAGCTGCATTCCTGGCGTCGGTAGCATTAGCACGGAAAAACAAATCAAGGAAAAAATGTGTAGTGAAAATACGAGTAAAATAATTACACAGAGGTCGGATTACCGAAGTCGGTAATCATTTACTGAGTTAAACAGCTCAGTTTTCAGTAATCAACCCAGCAGCTTTTGCATTTGCTGAAAAGTTCGTGTACAGGGTTTAATCAAAGAATAATACCGGTTGGAGCTTACCACCATCAGGAGTGTAAACACAATTTCTCACAGCGTGGTCTGGAAATGTGAATGTTTTGTCTACAACATCCTTATTCACTAGGTAGTTTGACGTCACATTTGCTGTTGTATTGAAATGAAGGAAAAAAAGAGATGGATAAACTTTCCTCACCATACCAGTTGATATTTATGAAACATGGACAGTTTTATTTATTTATTTGTCGTCAATCAGTGTAGACCATTTTACAATTGTGGACTTAAGTGCTATTTTTGCATATTTTTCTTTTTTACATAAATTATAATATATTTTGAGAACAAATTAAAAAAAAACTACTTCTAGCTGACGTTACGCGAGGAATGAAAATATTGCTTTAATTTGGTTTTTGTCATTGTAAAGTCAATGGACATTGGGCATTGACCAAAAGTTGGTCCCCGGTTCACGAGTTGATGGGTCGATAGGTAGGTTTCAGGTGGGGGAGCTGCCTCTCTGGCGTCTGTAGCATTGGTGCACAGCACGGAAAACAAATCAAGGGAAAAAAATGATCCAGTTAGTTTTATTGAGATATTGCTTTTGAATGATGAGCATTTTGTATATGAAAATTTCAACCAAATCTCATAAATGGACATTAAACCAAAAAGCGCCAACCTGTGTAGCGTCAAAAAGAGCTTAAACATACTCTCTGCATCGCAACAAAAGACACGAGCCTGGATGTTGACCTGTGGAAAAAATAATAATATATTTTTAGTGATACGTTGCATAAGCTGCCTATATTTTGTTGCAATATATTTACGAGCAGAATGCACATAATTAATAAATTTCTTCTTAATACTATCTTGAATCGATATGATGTATTGAGCAGAGTTGTTCCTTATTTCAACCATTATCCCCATATAAATTTTAAATCAAAAACGCCAGCTCGTGTTACATCCAAATGAGCTGAAATTTTCAGAGAGTGGTTTCTGAACTAATGGCACAAATCCGTTGAAAAAAAAAAATTGATAAAAAATCTTCCTCATTTAAATGTGAGCCAGTCCAGCCGTGTATGCAATCAAAAATTTGTAGTATTTTGCAGAATGTCATATATATCCTCCAGAACTAACTTCTAAGTGCATTATATATACATATATAAAATTGTTGATCTTACGTAACATGTTTCGTATTTTTTTTTTATCAAACAATGTTTATTAATTGATTGTGTTATAATTTAGAAACATATTAGATTTCAATTTCAAATCTATTTTTATAAGATTTTAATATTATAGATTAGATTAGTCCTCGTTTAGGATTAGTTTCAGGAATCAATACCACCATTTTTTTTAATTGTTTGAAACCAGCTGCACTAAATTTAGTTGCAATTTCAGATAACACGATCAAAATTAGAACGAAAAAAACCGCTCAAACACAGAATTAAGTGTATGCACATTGAAGAATCTCAACTCATTGATATGATTTATTAAATATATATATATATATATATTAATAACCTAGCATCAGGTGGAAGAACGTTTTTCTTCCTGTAGGCTTTTTACGCTTCTGTAGCGAGCGTTTTTTCGACTCTCAGAATGTCCTAGATGCACTTCTACGGTAATGCATTACGTGCTTGGAATGCCAATTTATGCATGAATTTGAATTTTCTGTGGCAAGCACAAATTCAAAGTTTTTTTTTTATATTAAAAAAAAACTTTTATATTTATTTGTGCTAGTCTGGTTGATGAAATAAATAAATAATTAGATACTCTAGGCCCAGGGAAGACGAGCACATAACCAATCCGGAAACGATCCCACTGCCTCTGGCTTGGTAATACTGTGTCTTTACTGACTAGGCTATCTGAGGCCCACCACGTAAAAGCACGTTACTCCCCCATTAATTATACACGCAAAACCAACGGTTCCAGTGTAAACATAAGTCAAGAAAATCAGTGGAGCAGCACGTTTCAGGCAAGTAAACAATCTCAGATCAAAGAGTGAGGGAAAAGTTAATTTGTTTTCATATAAATAAATCTTAAATTAAATGGTGGAATGAGGCCTTGTATGTTAAATAATTATAAATCTACTGCCACGAGATACTCATACGATGAACTACTACCCATTTCTAAAAAAAACAAAGATTCTGAAAACGACACAAATGTTATGTATCTAAGGATTGGGCCGATGAATACAAAATTTGTATTTAATATAAAAAGTTGCAAAAATGCTTTCTTTTTAAATTTATGTTTGTCCTAATACTAGGGATACATAGGCCAACATTAAGGATATTAACCCTATCCACTGCTTTTGGTAAGAAATCAAAATGCATCATATTCATGGATTTTTACTTCTTTTAAACATGAGCAATTCTTTCGAGTTTTGTTGTTTCGTGATTTATGACACCATGAAAAAATAAGCAATCACATAATGTTTCCTTCTTTTTAAAACTGTTCATTCATTTCTCATCAGTCAGTTAGATAGTTTGCTTTGACTATGAATCTCTATAGTAGTTTTATCTTCTTCCTTCTGACATGAGACGGAATAGTGGCGCCTTGAGCCCAATATGGTACCCCATCTTTTCTCCTAAGCTGTTTACGTAGTTTACGAGGAGCCCCATGCATGATCCATCTGAATTGACCTAAATTTCATTTTTCTCAGCAGATTACAGTCAACTCTCTTTAACTCGATATTGCAGGGACCATCGAGTTATGGAATTGTCGACTAATAAAATAAATTTTTTTGCTCGTCAATAATTTTAAAAAGAATCCCAAACTATTCCATCTTCTGTAATAGGTATATGACCATATTTACACACATGATTTAGAAAAATAGTTGCCAATGCACAATGGTTCTGGAATGAAAACAAGGAGAAAATTGATATGTTGAACGGATTTCGGTCCCCCAAGGTACAGGATAAATCTTATTGTAAGCAACAACCTATCAGAAGACACTTTAGTGAAGTTGTTGCATACAATAAGGCCTTTATTTTGATAAACGTTGCAATAGGGTGTTTCTTATAATGACAAATATAAATGTTTTAAATTTTGCATTTATGATTAAATCATGATGCAGCATTCTATAAAGTTGTGGATTGCGTCATTCAAAGCAACTTAGCTGAAAAAGAATATGACTTAAGACTATATTTCTAAAGTATTTTTTATGATTTAAGATTGGGTGTTTCTAAAAACTTGGCTTTTATAGAACAGCTCGATTATTTTTATTTGTACGTGAACGTTACATTCTACAACTTTTATTTATTTAGCGGTGCCGGTGGTGTAGTGGTAAGCGTGATTTCTCTCACTCCAGAAGGCCTGGGTTCATTCCCAGTCGGCGCCGCCGGGATGTTCTGAGGCATAACATCTCTGATCACGCCTTCCTTCCGGGTTCCGTTGGTCCCCGGTTCATGAGTTGATGGGTCGATAGGTTGGGTCCAGGTGTGGGAGCTGCCTTCCTGGCGTCGGTAGCATTGGTGCTCAGCAAGGAAAACATTTTATATTGTTGATATCTACAGTTGGGAGAAGAAAGGGAAACACTTATTGCAGGAATCAAAAGGTAATGTTTCAATGCATACTTTGTTGGTAAAATTAATGCTTAATAGTGTGAAATACACACATTTATATGTATGTAAAAACAAATATTTTTTTAATTAAATCTGTTATAGATATTCAATAAAAAGGGATAGAAAATTGGTTACTTTAGCAACTTTCTGTGCCTTACTTCCTACATCTATAACAGTATATCGGATCGTGCTCAGACGGATGTCATTTATTCTGATTTATCTGCCGCCTTCGATAAACTGAATCACCGAATATCAATCGCAAAACTGGACAGCCTCGGCTGCTTTTGCAATAGTTTCAGTCGTTCCTCACCGATCGCTATCGTACTGTTGTCATTGGTGATCACCAGTCCCGTATGTTCACTGCCCCGTTCAGCATACCCCAGTCACCTGGACCACTGATTTTCCTGTTTTACTTCAACGACGTGAATCTCAGGAACCACGATTATTTTACGCACTATTCCTTCGAATTCACTCAATCGAAGACTGTTGCTTCCTTCAAACGCCAGCTGAATGCTTTTTTTGATTGGTGTATTCTGAATCATATGGAGGTAAACCCGGCCAAATGCTCGGTTATCTCTTTTTCGCGCAAGAAAGAGACTATTATGTTCAAATATGTTTTGTTAGGCACTGAAATAGAGCGCGTCAGCCAAATTAATCTAATCTAATCTAATCTAATACAAACGCAGCCAGTACGAGAAAGCATCCTGGAAAATGATTAGGTTAGATGAAGTCGAATCATTTTTCTTGTCTAATTGATGTTTACAGCATATCTGAGATATGATATAAACACCAATACGGCCAGGCCTACTGCGTTGTATTTGCCGCAAAGATGATTCTTGGAAATGAATGGGAACATTTCTTGAATATACAGGGGTGGAAGGATGCGTGGACATACCGTACCAAACGATCCGAGTTACTATGTGTAGTTGTGTGTAATGTGTAAATATTTTTACAATATAGAAGAATCATAAAATAATGCAATGGAAGAATCTTACCGAATTTTCTCCTATGTTGGTAATGATTCTTTTGCGCTTAAAAGTTTCGTTGGATGCATCCGCTCCTCCGATCGGGAGGTTGCAGAAAAATCCAAACGGCCGGTTTGCTATCGGCCTTGCATGTCCAAAAGCCAGATTGTGAGCAATCTCGTGAGCAGGAATACATCTTGGAGGTCATACATACGACGCCGTTACAATTATAACTCAACTATACCAGGGAATCATAAAATTCGTGCTATTCTACCTCAATTATTTTCCTGTGAAATATGTTGTTTTCGGCACCTAAGACACTGTTCATGCAATAATCAGTGTATCTTTTCCTTTAAGCCTATGCCTTTGACGTGAAGTCGAGTTGTGCTCCAAAAATGTGGCTCACAGAATAGATAATTTGCATTTTTTTTTATCATAAATTCAAAAACCAAGCACCAGAGCTCAGATGATCATTGAGTATAACTTACATAAAATATAGATTATCTTTAGTCTCTTATCGCAATAGTTGAAAGTTGGAAATCGCTCACATGTGACATAAAGTTTTCTTAGCTGTTTTCGTTCTCTTATGAATTGGATTGAAAAACTTTGTCCCGCCAACCAACCCCTTAAGCGGTTGCGGAAAGTTTGCAAGGCGCTTCTATAATAAAGAAAACAAGGGAACCAGCGTCATACAATCGCAATTTATCTCCAAAGGTGACGGCCAGGAATCCCGGCACAACTGTTAGCAGATTATCCTCGAGGTATGCAGTTTTACCCTTTTGGTTTGTGTTCGTGTTTGGTTCCGACACATTTTCAGATCCAACTCGGAAACCAGATTAAACATCCTGTTGTGTAATTCCTGGAAGCGATGTTTCTGTCCATTTCATGCCGAAGCGAATGCTCTTCGTTTGACATCATCCCATCCACAGGGAGACGTGCCAATTCGCCCATGGAAGAAGAAGAGGAAATATCTTTATAGTTTTTAAATCTTCTATTTGAGTTTTACCCCCAAACGAGTTTTCCGGTTTTGTGGTGTCCACAGGGATGATTTTTCCCTTTTGTTTTATTACCATTGTCAGTCGCAGAATTGGAGGTTGGAGGACCACCCACTGGAATCATTTTTTGCCAGCAATGAATGCAGCAAAAAGAACAATGATTATATTTTTGCAGAAGTCATTTCGTCTCTTCGCTTTAGCCTTAATTGAGAATTTATTCACACTTTTCCATAATTGATATAGAATTGTTTTTGTCATTCATCTATCTTCGACAATTATGTTCAGAAAAAAAAACGTCACAAGTGCCGCTCATTCCATTTGATAAACCAGCTACGCCCGTGGCGTCACCTGAAAGTGTCAAAACCGCAAAAAAAAATATATTCCGGCAGAGCAATTAAATGATTTTAATGACGTCTGCTACACCCAACACAACAGCACAATCGCTTAACGTGTCGTCATGCTTTTACACAGATTACCAACAAAAAATGACCATACACGTTGGATTGTGGTCAGGGAAAACTTGCTCGTCACATTTATTTCAACTCTTTAATTAACACTGAAACGAATAATCACGAGCGCTTGAAATGCTTTATTTTGGAGCTCAATGTTATCTGAACAGTAATACCAGTTCCAATCGCTTGATTCGTTTAGTTCATATTTGAAAGCAACAAGATTGAGGATATACATATGAGGACATAATATATGAAAGTGAGCAAAAGCATAGATCTAGATAGAGCTGGAATTAGGGCGTAACAGCTTTTGTAAACAATGACTTCTCTCGATGATTTCTAGAAATCCAAGGCTCGCCCACTCAAATCTACGTCACCATCGGGTAGGGGAAGACTTCCCCTTCCCGTTGGTTGTATTGGTTGGCGTGGGGGTGCCTTGAGTTCCGGGAAATCATCAAGAGAAGTCATTGTTTACAAAAGCTGTTACGCCCTAATTCCAGCTCCATCAAGAGATATGGGATTCCGGATACAGTAGTATTACGTTTTTTGCATGTTGCGTTTTTGGCATGTTCCGTTTAGCCAAGAAATGTTTCCTCTATATTTGAAATGGTGGTATGGTAGACCTAAGAAACATTCAGAAAGAATTCGGTCAACTATATTTATAGGTCCAGGCGTCTAGGGGTCTTCAGAGCTAATCCGGTGGATTTTCTTGAAGAATTTTTACGACTTTGAAGGTGGCCCTATAGAATCGAGGGATCTGAAGACATTGAAACGGGTGAAGTGCACTTCTATTAAATTAGTTGAATTTCCATATCTGGAGGACTAAAGGGTGTATTCGATAAAAATGGCACACACACTCTTTCTTTTTTTCCATTGGTTTGTTTTTCGTCGATCTGGTTTTCCGTACTGAGTACCAATGTTACCGACGCCAGGGAGGCAGCTCCTACACCTGGGCCCTGCCTATCGACCCATCAATTAGTGGACCGGCTTTACTTCCCCGAAGGAAATGGGGGTGAGAGGTACACTCATATTTACTCACCAAAATTAAGCTGATTATCGGATTTTCTTGAAATTTTCAGGGAATGAAAAACTATTAATGAGGTATCGTCTCCCATCCCAAATGCCCGCACCTTTCTTTTCACTCCACGTATCAAATTTAGTACAACCGATTTTCTCAGTGTATTTGTTGTTTTGACCCAAGTTTTCTTCAACTCCAGCTCTTTTGTTAATAGTTTTGCGATGTTTGCGAAGTTCAGTCCAACACGTTTCGAGCGAAGTAGCGGAATGCTAGAGATAAGGCCAAAACAGAGTTGATCCTTTGTGCTTCCTTATGAATGGCAAGAGACGCTTCTTAAGGCACTGTTTCGTGTAAATCTCTGTAAATCGTTGATTGTCCCGGAAGTGATGAAGGAAGCGCTTATTTCACCACATCCTCAAATCGCCTGCCAGATCAGGAACTTCTATGCAAATTTCGATAATTTCTTCTTTCGAACATGTTCCGGAACATCGAACTTAGTCTTAGCAACGAAATATTCTTGCCCAGCAAGTTGACGGAAGTTGGCCTTGACGTAAATTTCGTTACCCATCATGATGCAACACGATTTGGTGAGCAACTTCGTTTTTGCTTTTGCTTTTCATTCCGGTTTGGGGCTTTTTGCACCTTATAAAAATGTAACCCAGCACGTTTCATGAATTTCTGTACAAAACCGACTGACACCTTGGACTTTTTAGTGACATCTCGATTTGACAGGTTTGGACGGTTCTTGAATTGTTGCACCACTTTTTGGCCATGTTGCTGTCCATTTGACCTCTTTTACTATCACTCCCTTCCTTACTTCGGGCACTTTTACGCTACTTGAAGATTTTTATCACACGAGACACAGTTGTATTTGCAATTCCAAGCGGTAGGCGTCCTCTGGATTTTGATTGTAAGTGAACAAATTTTTTTCACGGTCAATTTATTGTTTCGACGGACGACATGACTGAAACTACTGTATGAATAACTATGAAACACGCCCCGTAACGTGGGTAGATCACCTTTTCGTGGTACGTTACGGGATGTAAGATCTACCACCGATTCCTAGTCTTGTCTACTTCAGACTAGGGAAACAGGATTTTTCAGTAATCAAAGGAACACATCTTAGTCCTTGTTACTTTTTATGCCTTGTTGATAGTGACAAGTCCCCGGGTTGCCTTGACCGAGGATGATCTTGAAACAAGGAAAAAATGAGTTAGTCTTCACCTATGTGATTCCAAATCTTCTATTCATTGTTCCCTAGTTTGAAGTGGTTAAGACTAGGGTTCTGATGCATGGTCATTATCGGTGTCATTGCTTATTTTTGTTGCTAAGAGATCCAATTTTGATTGACAAAGGAGCGCGCCTTTGGAGGGTGTTCCAACACTCCGAAGGGTATAAATAGCGGGACCTTTCAATTATAGTCGGATCCTTGCGATAAATGCGAGAATGACAACTGTAAAAAAAATCGAATGCTTCATCATTTCTCAATAGTGATGGAGTAATACGACATGCACTAAACTAAGGACACGGGATATACTACAATAGATCAAATTACTGGTCGCAGTGGTTTTATGTCCCGAACAGAGGTAAAAAAAAAACTATGAAACACGACAGATGTAAAAAATGCACTATGAATAAGATCTACTCAAATTTTCAGTTTTTTTTTTACTCATACGGTTCCAAAGATACAGAAGACTTTTCGGTGTGCCATTTTTATCGAATACACTCTTTACATAGGATTTCGATAAAAGAATCTGGATGTTTCAGAATATTTTAGAAGGAAGGAATTATGGAACCTCGTAGATTATTCCTGAAAAAGTTCATAGCACATTTTGTGTAAGTTCCAAAACTTGTTGATATACCTTGTAAGGTAAGTTGTGTTGATTGTAGTGTCATATTCGATGAAAAAATGAACTCCATTTTGGAAAAAAAAAGTATTTGTTTCATTATGGGCACCCTCTTATTTGATTAATAACCGCAAAATATGAGCTGTTTCCAGGTTGCTAAGAAATTGTTGCAAGGACTTCCAGGATATTAAAGATGTTAAGGGGAAGCTTACCGGCCCGAAAATAAAAAAAATATTTTCTGTACGTTTTTATTTTTCTAAAAATATTGGAAAACATTATCAAAAATCCAAGAAAATCAGTTTCTTCCTTAGACTTTTGTCAAAAATTACATGTAAAAATATTTTTTCTATCTCATCATGAAAAAAATCAACTCTCAGAAAAACCGAAAAGTCGATGTTTCGTGGTTTTTTAGTCCAAATTTATGCCATAATGACTTATAAAAAATGTCTTTGCACGTGAATTTTCTTTGAAAAATTAGAAAAAGTGTGATTTTTTTAGATTTTTGATACCCTTTTTCAAATTTTTTAGAAAAATCAAAACGTAATTATTTTTTCGGAGCGGTGAACTTCCCCTTAAGGAAGTCCTCTGCATGTCTTTCCAAGACTTTAGAATGATCAGGTTTTATTCTGAAGATCTTGAATTATACAACCATTCAAAAAACGTCTCTCAGGCATTCTTTCATATAATACCAAATATTATTTCATAGTCAATCAGTACATCAAAGATATTAAGGAAGTTATCTGCATATTTTTTCAAGACTTCAGGATTATCAGGTATTATTCTGAAGATATACCCAAGTAACCAACAAGCCCACATGTTCGCCTTTTTGCAATATTAGCCGGAAAGACGCTTGTGGGTTATTTTGGTTTTCAACTGTACTCGGTACATCTAAACAGCTTTATTTCAATTTTCTATTAATTTTAGATCTTTTAAAAAACCATGAACATCCTTATAATTAACTAGTTCAGGGGTGACCTAGATGTTTGGATCTTTGTGGTGCAGCCTGGATTCGTTAATGCATAACGAATGTATAGCCGAAATGATTAGGATATTTTCAAATTGCATATGGTACGTCATATTGCATATAGCGCGATTAAACCTAAGCCATATCTTCGACAGTTAGTTAAGCTTCTTCTTTTTCTTCTTCTTCTTCCTCGCATTTCAAGCTTATTCCTAATCGCATATTAGCTTATTGCGTGCTCTCAACTTAGTGTTCTAGATGCACTTCCACAGTTATTAATTAAGAGCTTTCGGTGCCTGTACCATTTTTGCATTAGTATAATTGTGTGGCAAGTACGATCATACTCTATGCCCAAGGAAGTCGAGAAATTTTCCAACCCGAAAAATTCCTAGACCGGACCGGGAATCGAACCCAGCCACCTCCAGCATGGTCTTGCTTTGTAGCTGCGCCTTTATTGACTGAGCTAAGGGAGGCCCCAAAGTTAAGTTAAGCTTCTATGGACAGTATAAGTTCCTTGATTGTATAAAATTTCCAGACCTTCTACGAATTTCCCTGATCTCCAACCAAAATCCGTATAATTCTCTAAAGTTCAGTGGTGAACTTCTCTAAAGCTCAATGAACTTCTCTGAACTTCGGTGAACTTCTCTGAACTTCGGTGAACTTTTCGGAGGATGGGATGAACAACTAGTCCCAACAAGTAAAAGCACATCTCTTAGATTTCCCCTCAAAATTCCAGGCTCGATTCTAGGTTACTAGGAAATTATTCCAAAAGCCTCCAGCTGATCAAAGATCTTCAACTGCTCAACAATTGCAAGCACATCTCTCAGATATTTTATCAACATACCAAGTTGCTCAAAAATTATTACGAATATCATCTTCAGGATATTTGTTCCAAACGTCAGCTTGATGCAGGTCAATTCAACAAATCCACATTGTACATTATCTTCAAATTATTTAAACATACACGGGATAAGGACTTCGGTGCACGAAACTCCCTTTCAGTTGGCGAACGTTTAAGCTGGGTTTAGATGGGGTAAGTGAGTTGAATTCAATTCACCCCGTTTTGGTAGTCAGTGATCAATTGACCTGAAAGTGAACAGAAACAGTTGGACATATTCAAGTGAGTTGAACGCTGAATTAAATCATCTAAACCCAGCTTTAACCCCAATTTAGACGATTTATTTAGGCGTTCAACTCACTTGAACTGTGCAATTAATGACCTGAAAGCTCATCGATGTCGACCTTTGGCAATTCACTTTCAAGTCACTTGAAAACCAACCGCCAGATCGGGAGTGTTTTGAATCAATTCACATGAATTTCACGCTTTCAACTCAATTCATCGCTGACAACAAGAACAGGGGTGAATTGAATTTGACTCATTTGCCTAATATAAACCCAGCTTAGAATTTATCAAGTTTGTTTGAGTGGTGGAATAATGTCTATGTCTTAAAATAATGCTCACAATGCTTTGCTTAAGGTCAAATGATTAAAGTAATTATATTTATAAAAATGTGCTGTGATGAAATATGAAGCAAACATTATGCTTGCAGATTTTTGTCAAAAGCTACTCGAAATGGATCGTCACAAGGAAACCTGCTTAGCTATTTTAATAGCTTTCGCGTGCTGCCCTGTTCCTTTGCTGATGCTGAGAATTTCCGGAACTACTTCAGGATTCCTTTCCTACAATGACAAGATAGGTCATGTGCAAGAATATTTGTGTAACCGATCGTTTGTCGTTGACTTTGCGATATTTGACAACCGGCCGAAACTTTGAAGGTTTGAAGTTCTCAGCTTACATACATTCCTGTATACGTCTGGTAGTATTGAAGAACTGCAGGAACGAGAGGTTGTTGATCACAAGTGGGATCGAGATAGTTGCGATACGAATATCACTAGAGGTGGACGGCGGTAGCTGGTTGAAGCAGGACGAAACAAGAGGCATCGAACGATTCTACACTCCCCCCCCCAACATGGATGAAAAATTCCCATACGTTTTCGTGGGCACTCGCGTTGAGGACAGATATTTTGAATCAATATCGACAAAAATTACCAAATGAAGAACGGCATGAATACAACAAAAGGCTTTCATGGGCAAGATATACTGTTGAAAACACCTTCCAGGTTTTCTAGAAATCTATAATGCTGGAACCAGATGAAGCAAGTATTGTTGTCAGAGCTTGTTGCTAACTGCACAGTTTGTTATCCAATCAAACATATAATCATCATCAGATTGAAGAAGGAGGCAATGAAGTAAATTCGTTACCGAACCTCAACTATATCACTCGCAAGAACAGTTCAAATGCCACCAAGAAAATTCGCGAGAAGTTTTGTAAGTACTTTAACATGAAAGGCAAATCAAATTAAACCATATCATACACGTTAAACACAAAAATATACCACAATCCAACAACAAATTGTAAGTGTTACATAAATATCTGCAATAGAATTAACCATCACTAATCATATCGTATATGCTTACAGTGTAATTTATTTAATATTACCTAACCTGAGAAATGAAGTTGAATAATGGTCTCCAGGTAAACCGACAAAGGTAAAAATGAGGCGTAACATTTGTAAACGGCACATAAACATTTGTAAACTAACTTTACTCGCTGCCCGAAGTACGCCCACACAATACAACAGCAACATCGGGTAGGGGAAATTCTCCCCTTCCTGACAATGCTATTGGTTTGCATGGGCATACTTCAGGTGACGAGTAAATTTAAAGGTCCACAAACGTTGTTTACAAATGCTTATGTAACGTTTACAAATGTAACGTTTGCAAATGTAACGCGAGATAAACGACCAATCATTGACGGTGTAATGAACTGAACCCTCTAGGGAACTGACGTTTCTTGCACGCATATTGTTGACGTTTATCCCACTCACTACGTCGCACATACAGTAATTGATCTCCAATCAGTAGAATCGTTTCTGGAAGTGGACGACGTGCGAAATGATTTGTGTGAATTTCGCGCTGTTTCATCCGAATTCGCACTTTTCTATTAGGTAAGTTGAGTAAATGTCTCCTAACTTTAACCCATTTATCAAAACATGTTTACTTCCGGCATTAGAGCACTATCATATCATATCAAGGATCCCCGAAGATCATACGTTGATGGCCATATTGTGCAAGCAAGTGCTTGCGCTTATCTTCGAAAGTATCGCCAGGATTGGGAGAGCTACAAACGGGATTCTTACATCCAATGACTGTTGGAGAACTTGACTTCCTTCCAGGAGAAGACCGAAGATCTGCTAACCTTCGAGAAACAGTTGGTCGATCACTGGAGACCACATGCCGGTATCTAGGCGTATACCGATGCGTTGATGGGAAATAAGAAGGAGGTCGATTAATACGGATGGTCCGGAACAGCCAACCTTCAAACTGGTGAGCCAACCAACCAACGAATAGACGTATCAGTAGAATTGTTTTTTTCAAGGTATTCATGCGCACATTACGTTTCCGGTCACATATCAAGTACAATTGTCCGTTCTACCGGTTGTGAAATTGTGAAAATCGTTCGCCAACATGGAGAGTGACGAAGACCTCGTTTAGGAGCTAGATACCTCAGCGAAAAGCTCAAAAGCAGAAGCTCTACGGTGGTTCATAGAAATATAAAATCTCGTCCTGTCCTCTGAAATACTCTCCATGACACGTACCAGAACAAATGAACTTCCACAAGGAACTCAAGAAAACACTTTCGTTCAAACCTTCCGGATAGGGCTCGGAGAAAGTTTATCAGCCACATTCATGGGTATTTGAAGCATTAATTTTTTTCCAGTCTCATCAGGCGCACTCCGGACCAGTGTTGTTAAAATCTGAGTACTGCGAACTAACCCAAAATGCTTGTCATCTGGGAGCCGAGTCAAACTGTCAAACGGAAGCCAAACATTCAAAGGAGCTCAGAAGTCACGTAGGTAGTTACTGTTTGAACCACAAGTAAGGGTGTTGCCACCTACTGAAAACAAATTGAGAATTATAATTATGAAGATGTCGAAACATCAACCTTAGTAGGCGTATAATGTAAATCATCGAGCGTGATGCTCGACAAAGTGTTTTTATTTGATACTAGCTGAGTGTGCCCGGTCTTGCTCGGGATTCAATATTAGCTTGAGTTTATGCGCCGATTAAAAAAAAAAGCATGCTATATTGTACGTAGCCCCCCTCCCCTATTATCTAAGGGGCTACCCCCTATGATTATCTCCTTATACCCCCACACTCGCCCCCACATGCCTAATTTGGTTCCATTTGCTTGATTAGTTCTCGAGTTATGCAGAAATTTCTGTTTCATTTGTATGGGAGCCCCCCCTTACATAGGGGGGAGGGGTCTCGAACCATCATAAGAACCTTCCACGGCCCCAAAAACCCCTGTATACAAATTTTCACGCCAATCGGTTCAGTAGTTTCCGAGTCTATAAGGGTCAGACAGACAGACAGACAGACAGACAGACAGAAATTCATTTATATATATATAGATAGATAGATTAATAATGCCAAAACTGGGTTCAGCAACAATAATGTAATCAAACTTTATAAGAGTCATGTGAGCTTTGTGGGCAGGTGCACTCCCATCACCATGTATACGTTATTTCTGGAGCAGAGGAGGAGGAGCCAAGAGTTCATTTGATAGCATGTATATATAATTTCGTGAGCTGTTTCAGCAAAACATTTTGAAACTTCGGAAGATTTTCAAGATGTTTTCTAGCTCACTTGAAAAATAAAATCAGCTGAGTTCGCAGTACTCAGGTTAAAATATACGCACACACAGGTATACGTGACTTATTATTAATAATTTTTGTTTAATACAGGAACCGAAAAACCAAACCCGTGAACCACCTGCCTTCTTCATGATCCTCTCGGGAGGAACCTATCCCAGGACATTCAAGATCATCTATGGAAGCCGTGGCACCACCTACAAAAATGCACGACCGGTAGGACCAATTACCAAACAAAACCAACTGCTAGAAATGGCGTGCCAATACCTTAACAATGATTCCAAACCTAGTGAAATCCCGACAATAGCCATAGCATGGGGCGAACAACTCAATAGTCTGGACGCCAAACAGAGAGTTTTTGCTGATAAGTCCATTAATGACATCCTTTTTGTGGCTAGTGTGGGAAACGTACCGCTGACGTTGGAAACCGACAGGAGGTACTTCATATTGAGATGTACGATGATTATGACGGCGACGATCCGGATCAATTCAATCCGGAAACAGTTGCCGATGACGAGGGCAGTGGGTTGTCGCTGAAAACAGTCAAGATCCAATAATTTAAGATCAAAATTCAGCTGCAAATCCAGACAATCCAGGATCATCCGTACCTGTAGTGACGATCTACAGTGTTGAATGGATACGTCAAACGGCGGATATCTGTAAGTCCCGTTATTTTCTCATCCAAAACGAAAACTAAATAAGGAATGTTTACGGCCATACGTTCCTTATTGGAACACACTATAATAGGAATCCGGGGCCATAACTGGGATACCTACCTTGTATTCTGATCCCTACAAACTAAGATCAGGTAACCCTAATGTAGGTATAGTTTCCTCAAATTGGGCGTAAACTGCACAAACTCAGATATGGGTACTTTTTGTAACACAAAAATGGGTAAATTTGAGTAAAATTTGCATTAAACATACTTCTGTATAAGTCATAAGTACTCATATTTGGGTTAAAAAATTTACCCAGTTGTTGCATTTGTGCAGTTTACAGCCAGTTTTGGTAATCTCTTTGTACCGTCTGGATAAATTAAGCTTAGCGTGTACCCCCTTATATATCTTTCTAGCGTTCAGAACCATAAGGCTGGGCACCCACTAATGTGGCGGAGGTGTGACATCATATAACATCCCGATATTAGTACATGATTTACAGACACGAACATTTATGATTTACGAACACGAACACCACGGACAATGAACATGGATATGATGCAAACAACCGACGACCCTGACATCGACTAAACCCTTTAAAAAAATCTGTAGCTCTTAAACATAGAAATTCGAATCAAAAGGTGGGTTTCACTTAACGCCCTCTCACTCTTCCCCAGAGACGAAGCAGCTACCTACCGGCTGAAAATTAAAATATTTAATGATATTGCTGATTGCAACTGAAACTGACTGCTCAAATGATCTAAAAAGTGTGATAAAAGTGCACGTTTCCGTCAAATCATTTTGGTGTCTTCGGTGCACTTATTGCTTACTTGCTAAGGAATAAGGTGCACCAAAGACACCAAGACGATTAAACGGAAACGTGCACTTTTAACACACTTTTTAGTAAGTGAAATCGCGCTTATTTGTACAATACATTGGTGTGAAACCCTGTGGTGGTACAAGGACTTAAGATAATTCTTGCCGTTCCGTTTACTTCACTGCTTGGTGAAACCCCCTTTAAAAATGAAACACCTGAAGTTTAGCAAGCAACCTGTTCTCGCGCCCAAAATCCCATACACACTTAAAAATTTTCGCCGAGATTCCAACACCTGAGTAATTCTGCAATTTATGTTGCTAAGATTCAGTAAACAATGGTGGATACTCAGCTAACAAATAACATTTTGGTGAGATATCAGCTAACAAACAGATATTAGGCAGATATATCAGCAAAAGTTAATGCCGAGGTAATCGGCTGTTGGATTCTACCGAGCTAGATTTAGTGTGTATACCTTTTGTTCTTCGTGCCATTCCTCCTCTTTAGCTTTAAACCTCTGCAACATCACGGAGATGATCTCCACCGGATTCTCCTTCAATCCTTGGGTAATATCTTCCACTTTGTCACCATCCAGCCCTCGTATCGGTTAGTTTCTATCACAACATCCAGCATAAACCGTTCATCGTTACGACGTCGCAAATGTTCTTCGCTATATGAAAAAGTCAGAATCTTTCGCCCATGTCGGGAACGAGACCAAAGTATCGTTCATCACATCACGGCACAGCGCTGTTCTGCCGGAAAATTCCACATTTTCGATCCTGAGACGACAGATTGCGTTGCAAGTAGAAGGCCACCACCTCCATGACCAGTGCCCTGAATGCTGGAGAACTGTAAATATACTTTTGATTATTTACTTGGTTTGTTTACTTGTTTCTCGATGTTCAGGATTACTTACCTGCTTGATTCCTTCTCGATGCTCATACTTCCAGCTCGTCCACTTCCAATCCCACCGCTTGGGAATTCCTCGTCACTCGTTCGGAGCAAAATCTCAGCCCAACCGCCTTGAGTATGTACGTGAAATTTACGCGTCGAGAACACAAATATGTACACCATTTTTTTCACTTTGCTTGCTGCGCTGCGCAGTTACATAAACTACACCACTTACTTTGTTTTTTCCCTCTATACGTAAAGGGGGTTGACACAAAAATTAAACTTTTCGGATTTTCCGCCAATATTTTGTGATCAATATTTCCGGCTTGCAATTACACTATCAATAATATTGTCAATATTTATAAGGGGCTATTCATTAGCTACGCAGACAGTTTTGTGGGATTCTATGCAGCCGACAGCCTAACTAATATTACAACGACGACCACAGCGACATGCAAAAACATGCAGCAGCAGCGACACTAACATGACCTCCTCGGTCGATTGCTCGGATAGCACTCCAAACGAGTTGTGGCACCATATACGATTTAATCTGTAATAAAAAAAATCATTTTGAAAAACCTTATGATGTAATCCGATTTAATTTGTGATACAGTACGATTGTAGTATCGCGTCCTCCTCGCTAGCTGGTCGTAACTTGAATCCCCTCTCTATCTCAATCTCTGACCGTTCTCGTCTATGCTTTCACTACCTCGTTCACTACCACACCCTTATCATGGCCAAGGTAGCTTAACCCAAAGGCAGTCCTATATTCTTAGAAACAAAGGTTGTTGGTAAAGGTATGGCTAATATACTACAACGATGGAAAACTTATTCATCGCATATAAGTCGGAAATTTGCATTTAAACATAATGCGATGATATTTTTATATGCGATGTTGACTTAAACTTTAGCAATTAACGTTACTGTCGGTTCATTGTTATACGACCTCTTGATTTTCTGGGTTCTTTCATGATGATGATACTCAAGATCTCCAGGATATCAAAGATCTAAAGGAAGTCGTCTGAATATTTTCTCAAGACTTCAGTATGGTCATAGGTATTAACTGTCCCACAATTCAAGTCACGTTGCTCAGAATTTATTTTCAAGACCTTCAGAAGATCAAAGATCTCAAGGAATACCTCAAGATATTTTCTCAAGACTTTAGGATGACCAGCTTTTATTATGAAGATCAAGAACTGTCCAAAAAGCACGTCTCTCAGATATTCATTCATGACACCAGGCTGCTCAGAAAATAGTCTGAGGACCTTCAGGATATCAAAGATTTAAGGACGTCCTCTGAATATTTTGTCAATTCTTCTGGATGGTCATGCATTATTTTGGAGATCTAGAACAGTCCAATAATTCAAATCAAACCTTAAATATATCTGCGCCTTTACCGACTGAGCTAAGAGAGGTCTCAAAACAGGGAGCAGGGAATAGGTAAAATATGTTTATCATAACACATTAGATAATCAACGAGAACTTTTCTGAATCTCAGTGGTAATCCAAGAAGTTCACGTAATACCAGAGAAGTTTAAAGATTTCTGAACTTCTCGCAAGTTCACCAAACTTCTGAGGTGGTAAATGAACTTCCGAAAAGCTTTTGTTCTATTTGGAAGAACTGTTTTTTAGAAAATTCTCTAAACTTTCAGAAAAATTCTGATCTTTACGGAAGTTTTTCGAACATCAAGAAAACTTTCTAAAGTTCTCGGAATGAGTCTGAACTTATAAATTCAATCCAATTATTTTTTACTACCGGCTGGATTGGAATCCTAGCAGCGCCGTAATGTAGTGGTAAGTATGATTGCCTCTCACACCAAAAGGCCTGGGTACAATCCTATTCAGCGCCGCCTGGATTTTCTGAGGCATAACATTTCTGATCAGGGAAGTAACCCCGTAGGTCCCCAGTCCATGAGTTGATGGGTCGATAGGTACGGTCCAGGTTTGGGAGCTGCCTCCCTGGCGTCAGTAACAATGGTACTCAGTACGGATAACAAGATAGACGGAAAACAAGATCGACAGAAAATAAATCAAGGAAAAAAATAAATGTGAATCATGCTTTGCTGACAAATACTTCCCAATAAGATGTAATTCTAATACTTGCTTGAATTTCTCACCAAGCTTACGATGAACTTATCGGGAGTTCCTTTAACTTATCGAAAGTTTCAAAAACTTCAGGGAAGTTTGTTACTTCAAAAACTTCAGGGAAGTTTGTTTGTGGCTCTAGACCAGGCTCTTTTGGTTTAGCTCACGACTCTTCCCCAGGTCGACTCTCGAGAAAGGCTGGGATGGTGAGGCTGATCAGGGCGCAAATAACACTGAACTCGGTCTTCTTTTAGGCACTTCTTCGAAACGTCTGTCGAAGTGCATTCGTGACGGAAAGAATTGTTTTTTTTCTTTTTTATAATAGTCTCTTTATCGGTCTTGGGTCAGTCGTGACTTGACTGGGAGTGAGATTTGAACTCGTGACTTTAGCGTGAGAGGTATGGATTCTAACCACTACGCCGGAAAAATGCTACTTTTAATTTCGTGTTCACGTAATGGAAAAAATTCTTTGGACATCATTTGACTTCAGTTTCGACTTTACGATTGTATTCTTCATGTGCTGAAGAAATGGCTGTGTTGAATTCATTGCATATGTTGCGATAGTTTTACAAATTCTCAGATGTTTTTTTTTTTTACTTTTTGTATAATTTATGCGATTTCTGTTTCTGTTCTTAAAATGTTTCAGTTGCGGGTTGAACCACACTGGTAATTTAATACTATGAGTCCTTCTTCTTCTTCTTTTTACTGGTACAGTTCCAGAAATTAAGTTTTTCATAATTGCATGAAATTTGTCAACTTCAGTGTTTGCATTTCCTGCAATACTTATTACATGTTGCCAATTAATTGTACTTAGTCTACTTTTTACTGCTTCATAATTTGTATTATTATAGTCCAGTACTTCTTCGTATTCCCAGTCGCTGGGGGAGGAAATTTTATGAATAAAAATTGAATACATACACAGAAGTCCTCAGTAAAATTTATAAATAAAAGGTCTATATATGAATTCTGTTTATTTTTTACATGATTCCTGCTTTAAACTCATAAAACCACTCAAACGTCAATTGATAGCATGCTTATGCATGTTGTATTAGTTTTCCAACCTCTGATGCACAAACGCGGAAAATCGGTGTGCGTGATTATGGACGATGAATCATACGTGATCGTGGATCGCTGGGCGGATGACCCGACGGATGATCTGCTACTAGCTTCGTCGCTCAGGATACTGAAGGGTATGAAATGATCGCACCAAACCTCGTGCTGGTCACTGGG
The DNA here is from genome assembly GCF_037179485.1 of Ochlerotatus camptorhynchus. Lineage (NCBI taxonomy): Eukaryota > Metazoa > Arthropoda > Insecta > Diptera > Culicidae > Ochlerotatus > Ochlerotatus camptorhynchus. Next base: position 976,185 of record NW_027040739.1, read on the forward strand.
TATCACCAGCTGCCGTTTTCCAACTACCAAATCGCGATTTCGTGTCTCCCGACGCTTGCTTGGTTGACCGCTCCGACGGTCTAGAAAGCGTTCGGTGGCTCGACGCTGAACAGCGGAGACTTAAACTGGTTCTTTTGATTAACGCGTTCCACATTTTTTTTTTCCACTTAATTTAACTGGAAAGTCACTTCAACTTGAATTATCACTTGTTTAAACACTTTGACTTTTATCTGCGAACTATTCTCCAAACCTCCTTCGACAAGAGCTGAAGTGGAAAAGCACTTGCCCATTCGATCTGACCCATTAGTAACCTCGATTTTCTCCTATTTGAACATACTCCCTGTTTCCACCCGTCGTACTTTCCATTTATTTCCCTCTACTATGATCCGATCCTTTTTGTGATATCTGTATGGGAAGTGTACCTTATGTTTAACAAATTGTGTTCTGATAATTTTGATTTGACGGTATTTGGAGTAGTATTTTTAATCTGTTCTGTTATCTTTTACGCATTTTAATTTGTTTTTAATAAATGAAGTTTTATAACACAGCACATTATATAAATAAACAATAACTTTCTGTATAACAGTTAAATAAATAGCTTAATATAATAAATAACTCAATAGCATATTGATAGAAACAGTCGGCTATGTTCGTTCATACTTAATAGCAGTATTGATTGCCGATACCTACACTCACTCTCATCGCTCAGTGCTGGTGATATAGGGTAAACTACCCTAACGATAACAAGCTCCGTGAACTTCTTGGAAGATTTTCAAACTTCTCGGAAATTTTCGGAACTTATCGAATATCCGAAACTATCAGAAACGGATAGTGCTTACATGCTAACCCGGGAGCTCAGCTGCAATAGTTAGACCGTAACTGGAGAACACAAATGTTCAAATCTGTGACCGGGCTTGGTTCGAATATGGAATTAATCCCTAGGATCCCTTTCTTAGCTAAGATAATCTCGATGAATGGGAGCAATGGGAGAAGCATTGTAGCTGAGAGAAATTCCTAGACTGGCGAGTAGCCTTCGATCAGTCCAGAAGTGAAGTGAATTATGTGGTTTGCAGCCGGAAATTTGTCAGTATTGTTCATCACTTCATGTCTCTGATTCTATGTCCGCAATGTGACGTACTGACAATTCCAAGAGCTTTTGAAGAGGAATATATGTACGAGAAGTTTACTACCATTCCTTCCGATGAATGTAACGATGGGACCAATCATGTGTGACCTGTGTTGTATAGAATAATTAGATGTCGGAAATTCTAGGCCTTAATTACCCTTCTTCCTTCCTCTATAATCGCTTACTAATAGAATATAATCAAACACGTTTAGCATATTTCATGTATGCATGAAGTTCAACATTTCAACTTCTAGGGTAGAGCGCTACTTCGTCGTAATCGCTCATTTCCGTTCTATCGATCAGAAAAGATCAATAATATCAATGATTTCACCGTGTACAAATCAATAATAGGTTTGTTCCGATACGTAAGTTCATTAGCTACAACATAAATCCTATAAGAGCGCATTGTATGAATATTTACGCTCATTGTTCTCAAAACAAAAAAAAAAGCGCACCTAGCGCACCCCTTTTTTTCTACGTGTATCCGTAGGACGAAAAAAATCTAATGGCGTTTCAATGCGTTTGGACGGAATTGAAACTTGTAGGACGATTTTAGAATGAAGACGCAGTATTATAGTTTAAACAATATCTCAACAATTTGTAACTCTTTACCAAATCTAACGGTACGTATGGAAAGGTGAATAAATTTAAAAGTCATCTTTGACATAAATATTCCAAAAATATTTCAAACCCGTTCAAAAAAGAGAGGTTAAACACGGGTTGTGCTAAGTATGACGGAAATTAGATCAAAAACCCTATTACTTCTGGCTTAAAGTAGAAATAAAATACCACAAAGAAATAAACCCTCCTAACGACATAGAATTTTCCATAGCGGAGCCGTGGTGTAGTGGTAATCGTGATTACTTCTCATCCCAGCAGGCCTGGGTTCAATCCCAGTCGCCGCCGCCGGGATGTTCTGAGGAATTGGTCATGTTTTTGGTCAATGGTTTTTTGTCTTTTTCATTTCGTGTTCTATCTACGCTTTTGACTATACCAGTAAGCTTGTCGAACGACGCACATTGTAGAACATTGTAGAACGACGCACACACTTGTCTCGAATCTCTCCAGCAGAAAAAGCATACGAAGTCGAGCATGCGAGAAAATGAGCGCTTCATGTTTGCTTTTAGGCTATCAATATACAGGAGCATGGAGAGAGCAGTGGAGAAAGCACAGGTCTGATAATCGCAACGTTCGTGGTTCGAGTCCAGTCGGCAACCAAATTCCTATTTTTTTTCGACACAATAAATTTACCTCACTAATACACTCTACATTTTTCGGTCTCCAATTTTCTTGCATTGGACCGCAGCTAGGTATATCGCATCCTCGGTTTATGCGGTCTCCACTTACATCCTCTGATGATGAATCCCACATAATTGTAAGCGAATCTTACATCCACCGGTTGGGTGTAGGTTTTTTTTTCGTGTATTGTGTCCGAGCAATTTCGATTATCGTTTCAGTGTTATAGCGTTTTTCGCTCCCACTAGTACACCCAACCGGGGGATGTAAGATTCTCTTACAATTATGTGGGATTCATCATCAGAGGATGTTAGTGGAGACCGCATGAACCGAGGATGCGATATACCTAGCTGCGGTCCAATGCAAGAAAAGTGGAGACCGAAAAATGTAGAGTGTATTAGTGAGTGAAATTAGTTATGTCGAAAAAAAAGGAAACAAATTGCCGCGACTGGACTCGAGCCACGAACGTTGCGATTATCAAACCTGTGCTTTTTCCACTGCTCTCACCATGCTTCTGAATATGGACAGCCTAAAAGCAAACATGAAGCGCTCATTTTCTCGCATACTCGACTTCGTATGCTTTTTCTGCTGGAGAGATTCGAGGCAAGTGTGTGCGTCGTTCTACAATGTTCTACAATGTGCGGCGTTCTACAAGCTTTCTGGTATAGTCGAAAGCGAAGATAGAAAACAAAATAAAAAAGACAAAAAACCATTACATCGCCTGCATGGTCAATTTCTAACATTCGTTGCGATGTTCATGAACAGAGGATGATAGGAAACGGAACTAACATTCATTGTAATAGATTTTTGGTTTGCGTGTACGGCAAAATGGACATTTTGTCGCAAGACGAAATGGACGTTTTGTCGCAAGGTGACACTACTTTGCCACGCGATGGCAAGAAAGGTCGAAAACGTACGTCATCTCAGAAGACAGATGATGCCATCCCTGGTTCGTCGTATCAGTCTGGCAAAGGTCAGGCTCAGAAAACCCCCGATCGCGAGCCTATCCAGATGACTCGTCTGGCCCATGGGTTGTCTACTTTCAGCCCAAAAACAAACCTTTGAACGTTGTTCAAATCTCAAATGATTTTACGAAGCGATTCTCGGCCGTGACCGAAATCACGAAGGTTAGGCACAATCAACTTCGTGTGTCCATCTTTAATGAGATTGCTGTTTCCCAGCTCTTTACGCTCGAGTATAGAGTTTACATCCCAGCTCGTGATGTGGAGATCGAAGGTGTGGTCACCGAAGCGAGTCTGACCCCCGAGATTTTGAAGAAACAGGCGGTTGACCGTTTCAAGAACCCCTTGCTTCCCCCGGTGAAGATACTGGATGTCCAAAAACTGGGCTCAGTATCTGTCAGCGAGGGTAAAAAGAGTTTTACCCCCACAAACTCGTTTCGTGTGACCTTTTCTGGGTCAGCCCTTCCTCCCTACATCGAGCTGGGAAAACTTCTATTACCTGTGCGTTTGTTCGTTCCCCGGGTCATGAACTGCCAAAACTGTAAGCAGTTTGGACATACGGCTTCTCACTGTGGCAGCAAGGCACGCTGTTCCAAATTCGGGGAGAAGCACGAGGATGGCGTCTGCACAATCACTGCACCAAAATCCGTGTACTGTAAGAGAACTCCTCATGGTCTCGTCGTGTCCGGTGTACAAACAACGCGGGGAGAGTGCTTATTGGGTACACATCTAGTGGAAGAGTTTTCCAAAGTGTGGTAAAAATTTGAGCCCAAAATTATAAGAAATAAAAAATACCGCCCATGGTGAAAATAGGCCATTTTTTGACAATTTGTATACCTGCTGGTAATCAACCTTTTACTGTAGTTACTTTAACAAAAACAAAAATTTTGTACATTTATAAAAATCTACATTAAAAAACCTTCAAATTGACGTTCTAAGATCACAAATAACTAATTTGGTTGTGGAGTACTCTCTTCTGAAAGTTGAAATTTTAAAAAATCTCGTAGCTCAGAAGGATCTAGGCACTTTAGAGCAAAATCAAAAAAGGTGTTTGTTCAGAATGCCAAAATGAGCGTTTTGGCCATGTTTGGCTCAAATCGGTGACATCGACCACAACTTTTTTAAATTTTGTACCCACTTGAGCTGGAATGACCCTAATACTAACCATGGTAGAGTTTTATAAACGAAAGAGAATGGATGCGTGCTTTCATAGTTTAATCCTGGGTACTGCGGAGTCGTTCGATTTTATTTTGCAAGCCAATGGAAAACTGCTTGAAAATTTTCTTAAGTTTAAAACTGTTTTGCTAGTTCTCAGTTGATTCTCTCTGACTCTGTTCAAGTTTGTTTACATACATGTTTGGCCAAATTATGTTTTACTGCAATTGAAAACTCAGCTGAGTCATAAAAACTATGCTGGTTTTTATTTTTTTCATCACTGAGCCAGCTGGTTTTTAGCTTTAAGCTTAAAATTAATAATATGAAAAAGTATGGAGAATTTCCTTGAGATTACAATGCTTGACGATGGATAAGAACAGTAACTGCATTTGTTGCTTCTGAATGTTTGGCTACCGTTTGACAGTTCACACTGGCTCCCAAGTGATAAGCACATTGAGTGAATCCGCAGTACTCAGGTTTAATCGTCTCTTGGAGCTTACCGAATCCAGGGTGAGGATTTAATCTTAAGTCGCGTATTATCCTCGATGATGCTTACCGCTATAAAAGTATATATGTAATCGTAACGGATATTTAGGTATTTTGGAACCCCCAGGCTCGCTTATGAAACTAAATTCGATTTTTTTAGGATTTTTTTTTCAATTATTTTTTTAAGTTTCTCCCAAAGAGTAAAAGTTATGCTATGTCAATTCAAGCTGAACATTTCATTAGTTCCTACGTAACATGGACATATTCTCTTCGTCGACTTTCTCATTGTATCCCCACGGCCATGTAAAGACTTTCCTAGGTATTTTCAGCTCTCAGATCGATAAAAGAAACTTTTATCTAGCATCTCATACGACAAACACAACAAGAAATGGTTATGTGCTCAAGTTATTAACGAAACAGAAAGTCGAAAAAGAGAATCGATCAATGTTACTTAGGACCTAATGCAATGTTAAGGTTGAATTATCTTCACTCGTTTCAAAATCTCTGACCTGCGAGAATACATTCCTTTCCTTTTTCCGGCTACTTTCTCACCATAGCATACCGAAAACATTGTCATACGAAATGCTTCCACTGAAGTCGGACAGCTAGAAGGAAGCATCTTTTTCGGTATAGGATGAAGCTTGTTTTACTACAATCACTCCGAGCTATGCTCCTTTTACTACACTTTTCTCTAACTTTAAGTCATAATCTTGCAAGCAGAGAAAGCTGGGAGAAAATGGAAGAAAGGAATTTAGGAATGTACTTATTCATCAGTGAGCTGAGTGCAATTTCGCATTCAAGGTTGAGGATAACAGGGTGTGGTGAATAGTTTTCACGCATCACTGGTTATGATGTCGTAGCCACGATTGTAACACAAAGTGTTTTATGCTTGAATTCCTTTGTGCCATTAATTTTGTTACTTTGGCAACTTTGAGGTGAAACATAATCAAATATATTAGGGAAAATGGATGTAATGTCGGCCTGAATGCCCCTAGTTTGGGCCCATACATAAATTCAGCAATCGACTAAATTTTCAATAGCGACTAAAAATATCCATAAGTACCGTCCCAATGACGCGTTCTTCTTGATAAAATTGATAAATAGTAGATTTTTAGCGATGGGTCCAATCTTAGATCCATAGGCCAACATTAGAGCCATTTCCCCTATATCTGCTGTTGTATGTACGTTTTCCATTATTTATGTGGTGTGACTCACTCATAATCCATTTATATGACAAAGGTGAACAAAAAACGAAAGTGTAAAACAAAGCTAGGAAAGATAAAAAATAACTTTTGTCATTGGGCAGCTGGAGTTCTACCTTTTTTGAATGTGCGTAAAACAAGTAGCTCCTTTCATCGATCTCTTTCATTGTTAGGACATTTGAAAAGGATAATCCCACCAGACAAGAAACCCTTTTGACAGTCTATTAAACATGAAACAATGAATCATCCTTTTGGCTAGGGGATCACTGCGAGGGTTTTGGTCCCAGGTCAGCCTGTCTGTTACCAACATGGAAAGCAAAAAATTAAAGAAAATGCCAACAGGTAGAGGAACTCGGAACTCGTCAATCTAAGCAGCGTCAGCACTACAATGACAATTTACACAGCGTCACGCACACATACACAACAAAAATAGTATTTTGATAAAACATGCACTTGGATGCACTTCAATCGTGTCAAAAATATGGTGTAATATTACTTGCCAAAAAGGACTAAATCATCATTAATACAGTGCATGAACAGACATTACGCTACTTTTACTGCATTTGTTTATTTTTGTGGCCATAAAAATTACATGAGATTTTCGACATGATTGAAGTGCATGTAATATTAAAATTTATTGTATGCTGTGTATGACGTGTTTGTTTGTTTACATTTGCATATGACGTGTTTGTTTGTTAACATTTGTCTACTCCATACATTACAATCGACAGAATTGATCAAAACTCTTTGAGACCGTTTTTAGAATGCTTCCAATTTCTCAGATGAGTGTGTCTTTTGTCGGTAACCTTTTATTCATTTTCAAATTCTAATTCAGCGAAGTGTTTTGGTGAGAAAAAACAGTGAAAATAACTTGCTTAAAACAGTCAATGGGTGCTGAAGCCGATATTTCCACCAATCCACATGATGCATTTACTGATCACCATTTAATATAAATTCTCTGTTATTTTTTATTCAACTTATAGACGGCAGTAATAATTTGACATAACCAATTTCACATAAAGGAAGTACTTTTACATGGTAATAAAATGTTTTACCAAAAGCTTACAACAAATTTCTTTAATATTTTCATGAGATCATTGAAAATAAACCAAAAATGAGGCTCTTGGCGTTGCACGGGAATTTCATGATAACGAAATCTGTGTGAAAATATTGTTATTATCTGATAAATTATTAGTACATCAAATAAGGTGGGAGCATTGCATTATTTATTCTGAAAAGAACGCTTGACTTACTTAATGTTTACTCCCTACACCGTTTGAAAAATTCACTTAAATTTCTACGAGATATAGCGCAGATAAAATTAACGCTAGATTTGGCATAAATTTACGCGATATTTCGTGTAAATTTAAGCGTAATATCGCATCAATTAGCAATATTGTAGCAAGCTTGTAAACGATTTCGCTGTTTATGCCAAGTATGTATAGCTCAAAATAAAACGAAGGGAAATTTTACGCAATACACTGGAGTCGCTTTTTACGCGGTTTTTTACACGGTTTTTTACGCGGATTTCGGAATTTACGCGATTTTTTACGCAGATATCGAAATTTACGCGGTTTATCGTTCTACACTGGAGTCGCTTTTTACGCGTTTTTTTTAGCAGATTTCGGAATTTAAGCGGTTTTTTACGCGGATTTCGGAATTTAGGCGGTTTTTTTTTACGCGGCGCGTACCCCCGCCTAAAAAGCGACTCCAGTGTAGTTAAAATTCAGATTTTTTTTCTGTGTATGTGTGAAAGTCTTAAAGTTTGAAAATATGAACAATATATCGAATAGCTAGCAAATTTACATCACTTAAAACTCCTGGATACTATACAGTACTACCTGCACATGTAGCATCGGTTGTATATATTCCTTAGCCTTGTAATGCTTATGTGTTGCATATTTTTATAATTTTCAAGGATAATCAGTTATTTTAAATTTTAAAATACCTGTCGCTACGCTCGACGAACAAATAAAGGGAGATGTGTCCGAGAACCGAAACATGACCACGTTATTGGCATTTCTCCTAGCCACTGGTCAAGCCAATGGAGGTCATCTAGAATGGGTTGCATTTGTCTCTTTTACTTGCTAGCTGAACCTTAAGGCCCCGTAGAATAAAGGTCGGTTTTCGGTTTATCCAGTAGGTACTTATAAATCGCCATAAATAACACTAGTTTACAAATAAAATTAAAAGAAATGAACCTCAATGTCTTTCCTTTAATTTGACGTTACAATAATTGATATAGGTTCAATCCTTCTGAGTTTTTTTCTGACTACGTTTTTGGATTCAACATACGATTTTACGTGGGAAATGACCAACACCGTACATAGTTGAAATATCCTTTAAACTGGTATCGGAAGGACAAAGAACAGCAATTAATATTGTTATTACCTTACAGAAAACTGAACACAATTGTTATTCTTGAAATCCTGAAAGATTTTTATTGGATAATTTACCACAAAGTTTCGTCTATACGTAAGGTAATGTTATGGTGACATGTGCGTCAGTTTTCTTTACAATTAGTTTATTTATTAACGCTCAAATGTTCATAATCCTTCTACGGAGTAGAAAAACAGTACAAAAATTTAAAATATACAAACATATTCATAAGAAACATCATTTATTTATTCTCCTTATAACGTTCGTCTACGAGGGGGGAGGGACGGTATTTGTCACAGTCTACGTAGCTTAAATTTGTTTTCCAAAATTTCGGATTTCTCATAAACTGCAAATTAAAATTGCTGCAAATTTCTGATTCAGTGCGATCTCCGAATATCCGAAACATTTTTGACAACGTCTTTGTTGACTATACTGAGGTGCAAATCAAAACATCCTGTTACGAAATAGTGTCTGGTTTTGAACGCTTATAACATGGTTATTTATAAAAGAACATCAATTTTAATTACACCTTTTGATTCAGCTTAGGTATAAGAACTGTTTGGTATAAATATGATGATGAGTTGTTAATCAATGGTTAGCTATTGAAAATTGATCTAACTTTTAAGCCGTAATGAACCAATCACGTGTTTGCCCTTCATTTCACATCCATTGAACCACTTTGAACAGTCATCTCGTTGTGGCATATATAGCATTGCTAATAATGTTTATATCTATATCTTTTCCGGTACCATGGAATCAACAAAGTAAAAGTAAAAAGAGAGCAGAAAAATTAAGCTCATGTGATACGGCAATGGAGTGAAGCTCGTTAAGAAAATACACAGATATAAATTCTGAATTTTAATTGTGATGTAAACATTCATGCACGTAGACTTGTATTTCATTTCACGCAACCGAGCAACTTGCAAACAATATTGTTTACAGGGATGGGCTTTTGAATACAATATTTGCTACATTGCATGAAATGTCTTAGATTTTTACATGATATTTAATGTAAACGTATATGATATGTGACGCTCCATTTATGTGCATCATATTGATAAGAAATTTACACTACTTTTTCGAACTGTGTACCGGGAGATGGACAATGTCTATTTTTCACGCTGGTGTTACAGTTTTATAAGACGCAACTAGGAACAAATATAATGGACTTGCTTCGAAATGACGTGGAACACATCAGAAATAACATGGTAGACTTTCGGGAGACAAGACTGGAGAAATACGAAGTGTTGGTTTATTTCTATTCAAAATAATGCACATAAATGTAGCGTCACATATCATATAAGTTTACATTATAAACCGTGTAAAGCTAATGAAGTGTTGCAAATATTGTATGCAACTGTTCATCTTTGTAGGCAAAATTTATTGCAAGTTGCTGGTTTACGTGAAATGAAACATAAGTTTACACGCATCAATGTTTATAGCATAAGTAATGTTCTTAATTTTTTGCTGTGTAGGTGGATGAATTCAGTTTTTTTTATAATTGTTCTGTTTCTTATATCTTAGGGGCTGTTCATAAACTACGTAGACAGTTTAGAAGGGGGGGGGGTTGACAATTATCCACGGCCCATACAAATTTAAAAAAAAATTGTCTGAACAACTGTCTATGCATGGGGAGGGGGGGGGGGTCCAGAATCATAAAAACCGTCTACGTAGTTAATGAACAGCCCCTTATTGAGAATTCTGTTTCATGCTGGTGTTTTACGAAAATACATGGAGTTTTAACGCCTATTTCAACAAGTCTAATAATCACAAATTTGCTTGCCCCATCAGGCATCATTAAGGCAACACAAATTTGATGAAGAGAATGAATAAGATAATTTTATACTTGCCTCTGAGGGGTTTAATTCCTATTCTCCTTCCCTTCACTGTGAAACTGAACTAACGATTATTCTTTCCGTTACTTTTGCACAACCCCCCATTTAGAATCCTCTTGTTTTGGTTACGAATACCACACAGATAAAAAAAAGTCTGAATTTTAATTATGATGTAAGCGTTGATGCGTGTAAACTTGTATTTCATTTGACGCAAACGAGCACCTTGTAAGCAATGTGGTTTACAAAGATGGGCTTTTGTATGCAATATTTGTAACAGGGCATGAAATGTCTTAGAGCTTTACATGATATAAATGTAAACTTGTATGATATGAGACGTTCCTTTTATGTGCATATTATTGAACCGAAATTTTCGTACTGTACATAATATGGAATGTTAGTTTACTTCCCAACGGTAAAAAGAATCTTCGCAAATATTTTCATATAAATAGCTGCTCTCAATTGTTACTGATAGTGATGAACATGGGCGACAAAAAAAAACAGTAATGAAAGCTTAAACATTCCTGGGAATTCTACTAACAGCGGACAAACCGCAATCGTTATCGCCATAATGAAGAATAATATTTATTTAACACGCAAGGGCCTTTCATGTGGAATCCACTGGTCTGGGGCTTCCACATTGGCTACCTCCCACGCGGGAAAACACAGCCACACGCGATGCGTCGTTCTTCACCGGAAAGTGATCCCCTACGCCGAAAATTGGGCTGAAAATTTGGGTGCAAATAAATTCTTCGTTACTCGCGCACTGCTTGGTTTGGTGTAATGTTTTCTCTTATTTTATTTATGAGATAAACAACGGTTAAGAGGGGAATTCAATGTGTTGCTCCTTTTCATTTATTGTGCGGTTTTGATCGGATGGTAAAGTGCTGACCGCAATCCAGAATGGAATTAAGTGTTTTTTTGGCCAGAATTTCGGCAGTGTTTATTTTTGGTCAGAACAGTCGCTGCAAAGCTGTCATATGTCAGGACTGTTTGGGGTTGAAGTATATTTTGCTCAAACATACATAAAAGATATTAATCTTATTTTCAAAAAGCAACATTTAATGGAAATATATTTGCATTTCATGACATAAAAAAAAACAATTAAATTCCCTTCGTTTCAGGAGCAGTATTTATCATAAACACCAATGACAACACATGACACATCTAGTATTAGCCCAATCAACTGCGTGGATAGAGGTCTTGATGTCAAGTTAGACCTTTAATTTACTTTTCGACCACATTACAAAATCAAACTCAAACTCAAACTCATCCTCCAGTTTGCTACTGGATTCCACGATCCTTTTTGCGTATCAAACATTTGCTCAGTAATTCATCTGCTTGGAAACGATATATTTTCCAAGCACATGGCTAAACAAAATCAAATATATGCACCACATTTAGTCACACTCGAAAGATAGGGTTAATAAAAAGCATGCATATTTTAGTGACACTTTCCACATTTCAGTGCTCTGCCCAAAACACACATGGCTGCCTCGAAAAAGCCGGAAGAGAGTCGCCTGATGTACGCATTTCATTTTCATGAACAATCTAACAATGCCACATTCCTGTTTGTAAATCTGCATGTGAAATTTCCTGATAAAACTGAACTCATTTCGAAAGCGACAGCAGAAATAGGAAGAGCTGTGTCAACCTCGAATGAAACTTGTATTTCTATTCGACGAAACATGAAGGACACACGCTTCTGCTGGTACTCGGCAGGGCCCATTCTGGAGGGAGAGGTACCAACTGTAACTGGGAAACGGAAGCAAAATAGTATGACCAAACACCAGGCACAGATTTGGAACATCGGTATCAGACTGCCTCTTTTATGTAGTTCCATCTGACCGTTCAGGATTAATGTATGCAATTGTCGCAGATATTTTTCATTTATGCAGGCGTTCCACTTGCTCTTACTTCTTCGAGTTAGATATGAACTAGTTGCAAATCTCGTAGTTGTTTTGGCTTGAATAAATAATTACAATTAAGTTGTTTTAAGTGGAGTCAAGCGAAAATTTATTAGGCTTTCAGAATCCAACACAAAAAAACACTCACTATTAGTAAAGCGAAACACTCATGGGGAAATATGCAATTACCGATAAACCTGATGAGCAGCAACGGATTAAGTGAAATAAAATAAAAACACAAACTATTAAGAAGAGGCAATTGAATTTTTTTTTTATTTCCTTGATTTGTTTTCCGTACTGATAACCAATGCTACACAGTTCGAAAAAGTACACAGCAAAAAATAAATTTCAACATTACATCCAAGAGGATGCACTTCAATCATGTCGAAAATCTCATGTAATTTTTATGGCCACACAAATCAACAAATGTAGTAAAAGCAGCGTAATGTCAGTTCATGCACTGTATTAATTATAATTTTGTCCTTTTTGGCAGTTAAAATTTCACCATTTTTTCAACACGATTGCATCTACTTTGATGTGATATTAAAATTAATTTTTTGCTGTGTAGTGTAAATTTCTGTTCAGTATGATGCACATAAATGGAGCGTGACATATCATATAAGTTTACATTATATATCATAATTAACTGTATTAACTGTATTGAATATATTTCTCTAAATTTGTATTCGGTTTGATATGAATTATGTACATTGACGTCATTCTATTTACAAACAAATAATAAAAATATACGGAGGCAGCATTACAAAAGTGAATCCGGATCAAATTTACTTATTCTACTTACAAAAATATACTTCCCATTCTGCATTACTTTGTATTCGGTCTATAGTAACAACGAATATTGGAATTAACAATCCTTTCCAATGGAAGCTGCATGGAAACTATTTTCGGTGTATGATTATCGTTATACACTGAACAAAAATGTTTTCTGCTCGATAGAACGAAAATGGGCGATTACGACGAACTAGTGCTCTACCCTATGACTCATTTTGGTACGTTTAAGGTGTTGAAATGCAACGTATTTGACGTCTGAAGATAGTTTGAGCTTTTTGTTGTCAAACATCTAAGCCCTTCTGAGCTTTTTACGAGGGAAGTAAAGCCGTTGATGCTCAGCACGGAAAACAAGATCGACGGAAAACAAATCAAGGAAAAAAAAGACCCAATACATTTTGGGACATAAATTGAATATAAATATTGCACTAAAATCCGATTCCAAATTTGCTGAATATGTAAAAATGAGGTAACGTTACGCCACTGCAACTGGTCAAGCTCATCAAAACAAAATTCCATCAGATTTTCACAAGGAGTTCCGATGAACTGTAACCAGTTGGCTACAATCCGTGGATTTTCGTTTGTATGAGTTGTTGTTGTTGTTTGGAAAATTCACTTATTTTAATATCAAAGACAGAAGGCAACGCACAGCAGCGAGAGGGTTAGTACCGCTGCAAAAACACTCAAGCGATACTAAAGGGAGGAAAATCGAAGCCTTAAGCTAATAGTGGATGCGCACAAAATTGATTGAAGAGAGCCATCTTAGATATGGAAAATTAGGCAGAAGTAAACAGGCGCCCGTGTGAACAAGACCATAGTGAAATGCAGTGAAATGATTTATACCCCCCCCCCCTTTTAGGGGCTCGGGATGAAAGGACTGCCTCCGTTCAGGACCTCTTGTGCTTTTGTACATCTTGTACACCTCGCACCGTACAATAAAACGGTCTCACACGGCTCGGCTCGGAAGTCAAGATGGCTTCCGAGCTTAATCGTTAAAGATCCTCGATCGTCCATCAGGGACGATTCCCTCAGGCCGGTGGCCTTAACTGCCTAGGAGGGTCCCGTCTCGGCTCGACCAAGGCGGCCATGCCACGGTCAGCCGATGCCGTCAACGAAGGAAGACGCCTGCCATCCCAACGAGCCAGCAACGCCTGCTGAGCCGTATGTGGATGATGAACGCCATCAGATCCGCCATTCTCACAAAGCTGCAACAACACTGTCTGCAGCCCGTGCCGCAAGTTTCCGCCCACACGGAAGTGCAGGAGCAGCCGTGTGGGCCAACGCCAGCGTCGCGACGCCGTAAGAGATCCCGCTGCAGCAGTTAGTACAGTGCAAATTTTAAAGCCTCGCATACACGCCCCATTCTATATGTGAAAACCCACACCCACACCCACACGTCACAGAAAAGGGCAAATAAATGTTTTAGAAAATGTGAATATTCCTGTGTTTCATACTTTTTCCGCGTAGCTCCTCCGAATACCCAGTAACATGTCGGCCCTGCGACACAGTTCAGGGGTCTCATGCTACTGAGCTAGTTAACCGGGAGTGTCTGGTCATGCCATAGTCACAGATCAAAACGTCACAACTACTGCTGAGATGAACTAGAATCAATCATTATACAATAACATGCTGGGACTAGTAAAATATCAACTAAGAATAAAGCAGGTACAGACAATATTATCCAACAAGTCATTCAAAACGCGCCATCCCTCCATGAGTACTGGCTAGGGTTACCCACGAAATAGGAATTAAAAAAATTAAAAACGTTAAAAAAAAAATTACGGGATCTTGGGGATAGTTGCTTTTATTTTGGTCGGAATCGATTTTTGAAGCAAATATTTGTGGAAATGTAGGAAACATGTTCAAATTCAGTTGATATCGGCAATAAAATAAATTATAGTGACCTCTCTTTATCTCGATATTTTCCTTAAACAAATACAAATACAGGCTACTTTGACCACATTTCCCATACAAGTATCAACAACTTACCTCGCTAACACGATATCCTCCCTAACTCCATGGACCCGCCATATCTAGTTAAGGAGAGTTGACCACAGTTTAATTTTTTTTCGAAAAGGCACAAATTTTACAGTTGTTTAGACTATGAACCGATTGCCGAATTAAATTGCACACATGTCACTGAACAATTGTGGTTACTTGTGTGCCACTTATTCCAGTCACAATCAAGTTGCAGCAGCTTATTTCGATCAAAGTGTGCTGCTTGGGTAGTCAGGTTAACTCAGCAATTGGTTCACAGCTTTACAAATAAATTCTTCAGTCATGAATTGAAAATGCAGCAATGTTAATTGCACCTTTGGATTCTGTAATTCCGCGTTGAGTTCAAAAAGCAAGTTTCTTTTGCATTACTGCATTACTTTGTTTTTTGTTTTCTCCCGTAGAATCAGCTTTGGAAAAAGCTTAAAGGGCATATTCATGTCCAATTGATGCGATTTTGAGTCCACCCTATGATGACAACTTTTGTGTTATGGAATGCTGTTTGAATTCGGATTAATTTGAATGACTATCCTTACATAGAAGACCTGTCAAAAGTTTTACTGACATCAAATTAAATCGCACCGATTGCAGTCTAAATTTATGAATTATTCTATCTTTTAATTTTGCCGAACTTCTTACAGACTCCCTTTATGAAGAGCTTTGAGTGTGTTGGTTTCTGTCCCTTTATTTCCGTTATAATTGCTTATCTTTTAACAGATATGCGTATTTCATCTAGTACTTGCAGACTTCATCAATGCCAAGTACTCAACACCACTTATTCTATATAAACATGGCCTCTTTATAAAAAATTATAATGTGCAAATGATAAATCAAACCGTCGTTTTTTTTTTCTAGCGACTGAGTCAATGGCATAAAACGATCAAGTATATTTAATTTAATGCACCTGGTAGTCAACTTGTATGCCAACAGAAAAAAGTGGATTATTGATCAATTTTCTGAACGTTCAGTTCAACTAAGTTGGACGCCGAAATTGAAACGGCTAAACTGGAAACAGATATAGGTACGATTATTGTTGTTGATTTATTTACATACTTTTTATTTAGTGTCAACATTAAACACAAGCAATATATCTCACTAATGATACATTTCAGTGCAGAATCTCAATCAATCTTTGAATAGATTTCCCGAGGAAGCCCGGGAAACAAAAATTATGTTCCCGGGAATCGGGAATCCCGGGAAAGTTAATTTCTCTGCGAAATCGCTCCCGGAAATGCAAACATTAGTACTGGCGCATGACAATCGTGTTCATAATCCACGTAGACCAAAACTTTATACTTTTTAGCCCCTCCCTCGCCCTTGTAGACTTGAGTAGACTTTTCTGAAATACCTCCCTCACCCCTCTAAAGTCTACGTAATGTTGGTGTTAGTTGTATCACCAGCTTTTACCTGTATTATCTATTCTGCTGCTAAAATTATCAGTTGGGCTATCGTATTGTTTTTCTAAGATACACTGTAAATCAATATTTCACCATCGCATATTCAAAATAGTAGAACACACCAAAATACGGGAGTGATAACGCAACCAACGGAAATCACGCAAATATTTAAAATAAACTTACATGCCATCTAAACGCAATACATTCACTGCCCAAAGGCAAATTTTTCCATTCATGACAATTATAAGTACACCATGTTTTCGACGTGGTTGAAGCGCATCCTTTTTGAAGTGATATAATTTTTTTATGTTTTGCTGTGTAGCTCAACGTTCTTGAAAATTAATCAGAAGATTAATCTTTAATGTAAAATTGTTGCCATAGCCACAATGTGATAAGATTTTATTACATCTATTGATCCTTCACGATACAGTAATGACACGATTTTGTCAGCCCCTCCGCGCATCAATAATTTCACGTAACCACAATTCCAAACATTTCCCGTTCATCTTCATGATGGATGTTTAAGGTAATAAGGGCACTGAAAAAGTGCATGGGCTTCGTAGAACATTAGAAAAGGTTTTCAAAAAGGGGGCTGACAAAATCGGGTCATTACTGTATTTCAAATTCATTAACGGCTTAAAAATATGTCAGACTGTGTCGTGTAATCAGACATTCATTATCCACAGCTAAAAAATGTTTGAAAAGGTGAAATTGCCAGTAGCTCGCATAAACAATTTCAAAATACGCCTGCCGGAAAAGGTAGATTTAGCTCATCATAAGCGATAAGCAAAGCCACCCTGATAGCATTCAATTAATATAAAGTATTGAATTAATTTTCACGAATGAAGCATAGGAAATAACAATAACAACAACACCGTGCATCGTAAATGCATGAAACTGGTTCCATTGGTATTATAATAGCAAAGTGGGCGTTTTCAAAATCAGTGACATAAATTGAGATATCAGTACGCATTTTGTGTTTCGGGGGAGGCTGGATTTGCCATTTGCATTATTCATGGCGCCAACAGGAGAGAATGAGAATGCACACCGAAACGGTTATAATTATGCAGAGGAAGTACTTCATACTCATGAATAAAACACTTGTCATTGTATATTGTAGGCATGCCACGATCTGATGATACAATTTCCTATTTGCTATGTGCTATTGTCTCAAAAGTGTCGCAACCATTGTAGAACGAATGAACCGAATCGTTAAAAATGTTCATTTGATAAACGAGTAAAAGTAGTGATGCCTACGGTGATGATCCGAATTTATCAGCTCTTTGCACATAATTACGTCAATCGTCTCCTATAATTCTATTCAATATATACCGTGCAAAGGATGAAGACGGAGCATGCGTCAATATATACTTTTTTATGGGATCGTCATATGGGGCCAATTTCCACCATGCACCTAAAAATCCTTTGCTCACGAGACTGATGTAAAATAAATTCTAATGGGATGTCGAATTAGCAATTTAAGGAGAATGTACCGAAGGGAAGTGAAGTATGACGAAAGTGTTGCACCCTAGTCACAGTCACTCAAAGGTATTTTAGGTCATTCGTGACTCTTCCGGGGATAAGATTTGAATTCTTGACCTTTAGCATGAGAGGCATGGATGCTAACCACTACACCAGACCCATCCTCAAGCATGCGTCTAGAAATTAACCAGGGAATAGGCCATTCTTTCAAAACTCACTAAATGTCTCCAAATGAGCATTTTTGTCGAAATGAAAGTTAGCATCTGTTGGTCTCAGATTAAACAAATTCATCAAAGTTTACTAGGCATGGAAAAAATAAATGTATTTTTACGTAACATGTGATAAGGACTTATCTTTGTTGATAAACTGTGTTCATCGACTACAGGTAGCCAGGACATTTTCTTATTTGCAAAACACAAAGTTCGTAAGGAAATGCATCTTCAGCTGTCTTGCCTAAGTTGGTTAAAAAGCCCGTTTTGCAATAAAAGGCTTATATATGACTAATAGAAAGTTCAGAACAGATGGTTTAAAAAATTAAAATTAAGTGTGATTGCAATAAAATAAGTCTGATATGATATTAAGCTATCATTATGCATAATTTTTGAAATAAAAGCAACTTAAATACACGTTTTTCTGTCATCGTGTTGTTGAAATTTTTATTCAATCTACCGTTCAAGTAAATATTATTTTTTGTTTGTTTAAAAGATGAGATTAGATCTCATGACTTTCAGCGTGAAAATCAAGGATACTCATTCCACTTAAACATAACGGAGACAAAATCAGAATCAAATTGATTTAACTGAAAGCAAGATTAATTTTCTTTTTGCTATGATATTAACCGGTAATTCATACAAAACGAGATGATCTGGAGTAATGAACAAAAGTTACATCAAAACAGTAAATTTTGATTTCAATTTAATGCTTTACTCGAGATGCGGGTCAGTAGCTATAGAGATGGTCTAGGATAAGAGTGGGTGTCCACCGTGTAGCCGGTTCAAGAAACCTGATACTATGATGTGGGTATTACATTTCATGTTGAGCGAGCTCCATAGTTCAGTATCTATGTTTTATTATTATTTTTTATTTAATTTCATTTTCTACTTTATACACCGACACGAGTACTCGAACGTTGTTAATACAAGATAAAACCGATGAAGAGAACTGATCACGTCATGTAACTCGAGAGTACAGCACTTACTCACTTTCAAAACCTTAAAGTCCTCATTTTATTATGTGTCCCCTAAACAAAGCCAATTTATTTTTGGTACGGAATTCAGGCTAATGTTAAGTCAACACAAATTCAACACAGACACATGGCAAGCACTCCAAATGCGTCAGCACCCTTTCTACATTTTCCAATTACAAACAAATTGGGTTAGCAACAAGCCATAGGCAGATTGCCAGCCGTAACACAAAAGCGACGTAAAATTTCGTCAAGGTTGAAAACTTTTTCTTTTCCCGAGTGTGTGACTTGAACCATGCAGCAGTAGCTGTCCTGTTCTTAGAAACTTGATTACCTACTGCTGCAGCACGGAAACAAAAATAAAATCCACCCAAGCAGAAGAAACCGATTGTTACGGTACGTTTGAAGCTTTTCATTCGGCGCTTTCTATTTTTTTTTTTTTTTTTTTGATTAATTTACCGTCGATATGCTAATATTTTCAATTAAGCAAAACTTGGTCTATTTTTCCCAAAATTGTGATTCAAATCTATCTAAAACAAATTAGTTTGAGTAAAATTCCAGTTTTAACTCAACTTAAGTACACAATTGCTTCTGACAGTCGCTCACCACCAGAGGGCGAGCCGCCTTTAAACGCATTGATTTTTGGAAATGGGATTTTTTATTGTCTACATTAACTTTATACAATTCAAAGTATCCAAACAATCGTAACCAATGGGGGCCTTCCTAAGCTCTGTCGGTAAAGGCACAGCTCGGTATTTACAGAATAAAAAACAATAAACTAGATTTTATGACCAACCAAATACCTTTTGTTTTGTTTGATTCTTAACCTAAGTTCCTAATTCTACTTTGAATACAAACTTGGACAAATTAATATAATCACACAAAGACATCACTAACATTGTTAAACGCCCTTACACAATTATCAATAGGAATGTTATACCCGTACGTGGTTCTATGCCACCTGACTAAAAACAAGTCTCGTTCACGAAGATGTTGCACCTATTTTATGCCAAAATTTCGTAATTGATCGCGAATATCTTGCGATCCCTTAAGGAAAACCTCAATACTCCTTTTATCTATCGTCTGAGCAAAAACCTTTAACTAAATATTGATTATTTTTAAAGATTTCGTGTGTTTTGTGAACGCAATCCATAATTTTTCATAAAACATGGGATGTTTTTGTTGTTTGGATAAAATGATTTCCCTAGCAAAGACAACAGATTTCGTCTGTTTTGTGCAATACTGGCACAACTCAAATATTTGAATTCTACCAATCATTTGTTCCAATTTTCGTAAAATTTCTTAGTTGCTTAACTATTATCAATATTTGTAATAGGGTTACGGTATGTAATGTGGGTCTAGTCCTTTCATTCGGCCTATCACGCAAATAAATAATTAATTAAGGAATATTACACAAAAAATAAGGAAAATATTGATCACTGATGGTTGATAAATGTGTACCACACACAAATCAATTTATATCACAACATTTCAATACATTTTCAGCTCTCGTAAGTAATAAAACTGGTTGAGAATATCACAATGTTCGGAGTTTTTAGCCGCCATGACTTATAAGGTTAAGATGGGAAGGTTGACTGACGATCATCAAATGGCCTGATTATGGCATTTATTGATTGGAATTACCTGATAATACACACTAGACGTAAAACTTACAGTTGCTGTTTGAATATTTTATGTTTATTTTAATTGTTTAACAACGTTTTCACAAGTAAAACATGGACCCAACTTTAGGGACACATTTCTTTTCTATGTTCCTAACTATGGCCCATGAAATTCATTTGACAGCATATAGCAATAAGAGTAACGTCAACAATGTTGTTTTGCATTTGGATGATAAGGAACGAACAGGAAGGGAGATTTTTTCTGCCAAACCTGTATAATGAACATCACAATGTTCTGATTTAGATATTCTGCGGTCAAAAGACGATAAGCGAAATTTTTAATTTTTAATTTTTAAATTGAGTGATTTAATGTAGTTTTCGTAAAATTTTCTCTAAGAAATGTTTTGAGGAATGAAGAGCATTAAGTTAACAGTGATAGTGATAAAAAAAAATACATCAGAAAACGTTACCAAGAGCGTTTTTTTGAGGATCAAACAAGATAGGACGAAGTTGCATCCATAAATAGACCCAATTTGGGGACAATAGACCCATATTACATACATTTCCCTCGTGAGTTATTGTCTTAAAAAAAGTAAGTTTTTCAACTTTTCGTGGTTTCTGATAGCAAACGACATGATAAGCATATCTAAGCATACCATTTAGCAGTAGAATATCGTTTGCAGGTAAATTCATTGATGAGTTATGATTAAAAACGTAATCGATGGCTGCATATTAGACCGAGGTTAGGGACGTATACCCTATATGCCAAAACATTGCTCCCCATCGAATAGCTTATTGCATGATGATTTCACATTAATGCTTTTGTGAAATATGTGTTTGAAAACATCCCCTTTTCCGGTACATGACTCATTTTCGATTTCTTTATGTGACCCCCAGTATAGTAAAGAAAGACGTAGTCCTACGTCAGAAGTAGCGTAATTTTCTGTTCAATTTGATGCACATAAAAGAAACGTCATATATCATATAAGCTTACAATACGATGATGATGATGATGGTCCCACCTCTTACCCCTACAAAGGTTTGAGCGGACGATTTATCTTTAAGATAATTAAATATGACATTTTAACCACACAGTTCGAAAGAGTAGTGTAAATTTCTGTTCAATATGATGCACATGAATGGAGCGTCACATATCATATACGTTTACATTATATATCATGTTAAGTTCTGACACATTTCATGCAATGTAGCAAATATTGTATACAAAAGCCCATCTTTGTAAACAACATTGTTTGCAAGTTGCTCGGTTGCGTGAAATAAAATACAAGTCTACGTGAATGAAATTAAAATTCAGGATTTTTCACTGTGCAGGTTAGCAAACAAAATCGAACTGGTTTCAGTTACAGATATAAATTCCCTCTAGAGTTTACAGTTGCTTCACAGCGATATAAATGTGGAAAAACTCAGGCGTCCACCTCTTAGTTCGCCTCTTTGTCCACCTAAAATATTCATAAGTATTACAAGCAATCAAGAGTTAATGAACAATCAACAAAGCATCCTATTATACTAGCAACCATGCAATTTTCAGCAATGTCAGGAATGCTCACGAACCCCCAATATTTGCCAGAAAACTTACTTCTAACCCAAGGTATCTTCCAAATAAGCTTCAAAATTGCATTTTTTTTATCAAATGTTAAATTCCGTCCTCTATATCCGTAATACGCGCGCGAGGCTTAAACCTTTGTAGACTACTTTTTTTAATTTAATCTCCTGCTATTAAATCAAATATTACAAATCCATAATCACCATCGTGGTGAACAGAAATAGTTTTTGCAGTGCTACAATAATTATTAAAAAGTCATTATGACAGCTATCCACATAAAATAATCCGTTAGAGATAACTTCGTCAAGATACATAATTTGTCAATTCATAAAAAAAAACACTGGATAACTGTTCAAAAGACAGTTTTAACGTGTGAAATGCAGTGTCTTTTAAATTATGTAAGTGTTGCTGAACGTTTGATATGTCTAGGCATCGAATTGAAAACATATTCCTTTATAAAACCATAAATTTTGTGAAGCATAAGTCAAGAAATGTGGTGTTCTTATTTCAACCGAGTTTCTAGTATTAAATCTATTAGCGAATTCGTTTATTCTTCAGTTCCAACCTGGATCAGGTATCAAGATTGGGTCTGCTTGTTTTCTGACAAACGTCAATTTGCTAGTTTGTTTTTAAAACCTAGCTCAGGTTGAGGTTCGCACTGACAAAAAGTTCAGTTTCGCACTATCACTTCCTCTTTCAATTCGATCATACAAATATCGAGGCAGCAAACCGTTAACTACTTTAAAAATGAATACCATAGTCAAATAAACAATTCTTTGCTACACCGAAAACCATTGTAAGGCGTCTAGCATCAAAGTTGAGGAAGTGAATCTATTATATCTCAAAATCAAACGCATTATTTTATTCTGCAAGCGCTGTAATCTCGATATTTGTGTTGCATTGGTAAGAAATAAAATGGAAAGGAAAAAGTCTAGATGAAGAGAGATGATTGATTTGTATAGCTGTATTTCACTGGCAATAGTTAAATCGTTTTTCAGTCGACATAGAAGTCCATACTTCTTGGAAATTTTCTTGATGACATTGTCAATGTGATAGTTGAACTTAAGTTTGTCATCAATAATCACGTCAAGATATTTAATCTCCCGAACGCGATCAATAGTCTCATCATCAATTACAACAGAGAGGTTCTCATTTACACTATTCCGCGAAATTACCATAACTTTAGTTTTACTTGTATTCAATTTCAACTACTTCAACCATCTACTTAGAGAACGCAAGTCTTCATTCAAGTGTAAAACGGCATCATCTAAATCCTTAGCTGCAACGAATAACACAGTATCATCTGCAAAAAAATTAATGTCGCAAATCGTGTTAAGTTATGAGTAATTTAATGGAATATTTCAAATATTGTATGCAAACTACAATTTTTATGCAATATTTCAAGCAAGTTGATAGTTTGCGCGGAAAGAAATACAATTTTCCACGCATAGATGTTTACATCACCACTGATACTTAGATTTTTTTTTTCTGGGAAGGTAATGAGACCTATCTGGTGTTAATTGTCGATTACATGTTGATTATTCGCCGGAATTTAGTCAGCATCGAAAATTGTAGATCATTTAACAAGGAAATGTAAGCGTGATTACCTCTCACCCCAGCAGGCCTGGGTTCAATCCCAGTCGGCACCGCCGAGATGTTCTGAGGCATAACATCTCTGATCACGTCTTCCTTCGGTAGGGAAGTAAAGCCGTTGGTCCCCGGTTTATGAGTTGATGGGTCGATAGACAGGGTCCAGGTGTGGGAGCTGTTATCCTGGCGTCGGTAGAATTGGTGCTCAGCACGGAAAACAAGATCGACGGAAAACAAATCAAGGGAAAAAAACAAAAAGGATTGGAAAAGTGCAAAGCTCATCAAATCTGTCAGAAAGCCTTCACACCTCAACGCATGGGAATCAATGTGCATCATAAACTCACAGGAGCCGTCGATGAATGAAGATGATCCTCCCATAACATCATGCCTGTTCAACTTGACAAAGCTGAAAATTCAGTGACAGCTCTTCTTCTTTGGACGTCAGTCGGAGATTGTCCCGTAGATGGGCAGCATCACGCCCGAAACCGGTCGACAAAAAGGTAATTTTTAATATGTTTTAAAGTTGTAAGAACGATACGTGTTGTGTCTTGTCTCGCGTCGCGTTTTGTGAGTGTTATAATACAGATCTGTTCATTCAAACAAGCTCATCCCGATCAGACTTTATGAAGACTTCAAAGGTGAAGATGAAGATACATAAATAAATTAAGAATTATATTTATGAAACATACTGTGGAACAATGTATAGTGGCGGTAAGTTAGAGCCATGGCCCGTAAAGTGGGTAGATCACCTTTTCGTGGTACGTTACGGGATGTAAGATCTACCACCGATTCCTAGTCCTGACTACTTCAAACTAGGGGAACAGGATTTTTCAGTAATCCAAGGAACACATCTTAGTGCTTGTTACTTTTATGCCTTGTTGATAGTGACAAAACTCGGCTTTGCCCACCGAGGATGATCTTGAAACAAGGAAGAAATGAGTTAGTTAGTCTTCATCTATGTGATTCATAATCTTCTATTCGTTGATCTCTAGTTTGAAGTGGTGGTTAAGATTAGGGTTCTGATGCATGGTCATTATCGGTGTCATTCCTTAATTTGTTGCTAAGGAATCCAATTTTGATTGACAAAGGGGCGCGCCTTTGGATGGTGTTTCAACACTCCGAAGGGTATAAATAGCGGGATCTTTCAATTAGAGTCGCATCCTTGCGATAAATACAAGAATGAAAACTGTAAAAAAATCGAATACTTCATCATTTATCAATAGTGATGAAGTAATACGACATGCACTAAACTAAAGACACGGGATATACTACAAAAGATCAAATTACTGATCGCAGTGGTGTTAGGTCCCGAACAGAAAAAAAAAGTTAGAGCCATATACATAAATATTAATGTCAAATTTGTTTGTATTTCTATGTCAAATCTCGAAGCTCAATTTTGGACTCGAAAAAATATCATAACCTAATATGGAATCAACTTTTAATAACCATTAATGTTATTGCGTTGAAATACAAAGGCACGCATTTTAATCTGCGCTTGTATCGAAACGGCTAATGACAAAATCAAATGCAATGATAAAGTCCAAACCACAAAAGTATCACTTTGCAGAACAGTTGCGAAAACCACTATAGCCCGGTGCGGCGAAGATAATGGTGATGAGAAAAGCCCAAACGGGACTGAAATTGTCAACACACCTTGATAGACACGGGACTGGCCAAAGTTGCTCGCTTAAGCCTTTGGTTTCCCGGTTTATTTTATGTCTGTCACAACATAATTATTTCTTAATGTAAATAGAGCCACGGCAAACATTTAGCCACACCAAAAACGAACACCACAACTGTTTGTTGGTAGTCAAATGGAGCAACTTTGGGAAATGTGCGATGCGAGAAAAGCGGAAACGTAAAATCATGGAGATTGGTGGGAAAAGTTTTATCTTTGCTACCCATAAATGCTTCACTCGGTGAATTCTGGTTGTTCTGGCAGCTTTTAGGAATTTCTGCGTATGACAGAATAGCGGACGAAGGCATTTGCTGCATAAAACGCTAGTGGGAAAAGTTTAATTTGGATAGGTTTTAATATAAAAAATGTTTTATCAACTGCAACAGGAGTGCATCTACTGAAATTAAAATGAAAAATCCCACCACCATTACCATTTAATAACTCATTCTTCACTTCACTACAACATTGAACCATGCTTTTCGCATCATAAATCCTACCAGGAATACACCATCGGACCGGTGTTTCTATCATACACTTTCCGGTTTAATGGAGGGATATAAATATGTATCTCCTTTATTATGGTCTGATACGGGACTGGACGGGCGAACATTTCACATTGAGTAATAAGCAGATTAATGCCTTCCATTTTTTACGATTTTCCACTTGAACATTCAGACCGACAGCGCTCTTGGACAAGCGCCATAAATCATTCATTGGGGCATTAAAGCGAGGAAATTGTCAAAAAATAACAAATCGCCTACGCAAAAGCTATCAGTGCTGGTATTCAGTGCGGTCGATGATGATGGCAAGTGTGAAAAAGAAAAAAAGTTTGCCGGTTATTTTTTTTTTCGAGTGCTTTTGTTTTCAAACTGGTGCCGTATATAGAAATAGCGTATTTTCATCTGAGGAACTTAACAATTAATTCATGGGTGGTGTCATAATCAGGTTTGTCTGTATTCTGTTCCTCATCTGAACCAATTGCAAGACAAGAAATAGGTTACAAAGAAAATTAATCTACTATCTTTTTAGTCTATTGAAGGAGCAATGGTATCATTTATTTAATTTAATAAAAAATGCTTTTCTAGTTAAACTTGCGGATCTTTGAGGTTAACTGAAAGCATTGTTAGAACACATTACGATTTTTGTAAATTTAATCAAGCTTAATAAAAACGATCAAAACATTTGATAAGATAACAATTCAATGATTTTTTTAAAAATCCAAGAGAAAAAATGCCACCATAGCATCTTTTTAAACATTCCGAACGAAAACACCATCCTCAAAGCAAGAGAACCGTCTGTACTTTGTTCAGCCTACACGTAGTTTCCACTATCGTTCCACTGCCACTAGTATTTGAGCTGTCGGTTCGACTGAGGCCAACGTTCAACAGTCTGCTTCCACTATCAGCAGAACAAGTGTTTGCAGAACCCGCGTCTCGCTTACGCACACTCTCGGTTTGGCAAATATTTCCCCAGCGAATTTCATGTTAGATTTGACAAGGTACACAAGTTTTTCCATTGTTCTCGAAGAGCATCACCACCAACCAACTTTGCGAGGCTGATATGCTGGCCGCCCACCAGGCTGTGGATGAAGAATGATAAACACCGACTCTGATAGTTTTGAGAGAAACATCCCGCACGCAGTTGAATTCGCAATCAGTTTGAATACGGGATGTCGATTTTCAGCTTCGATGATGATATGATATTCATCCCAGCGAAATGCCAAGAGAATGCTAAAGCATTTATGCGCAATTGTTATAATCCTATTCCGGCAACGGTTTAGCCTTCTCATGATAGGACATTGGAAGACATGTCGTCCTGTGATGAATAACAATGCCGGATACTTACGAAAGGATTAGAGTTTATGCTAGACCGCACTTGAAAACTGGATTACCGCTTTGCATCACAATGGAGGACGAGGCTTTCAAACGAAGCGAATGCTTCCATCTTACTTGAGGCTGTTTCAGTTTTCTACCTTCATGCATTGACTTTCCATTCTGAATATGAAGGCGACCGCATTATCTGCAGGTATGTCGACTCCTATCAGTTTGGTAGAGCAACAATTCAATAATTGTGGACAAAAGAGATGTGATTGATGAGTAATTTCCTACATGATATCAGGATACTGACAAACACTGATTACCAAATGCACCGAAATGATATAATTTAATACGCATGAAAAGAAATGGTCAATATGAACCTTGTTCCTAATGGAAAACTGTCGGAATAGTCAGTCAATAGAAAATAATCCACTTAGGGTGAGATCTGATTCTTACTAATATAAATGCCGACATAAGTGCTAATATAAATACCGACATAAGTGCTCATGTGATTTGAAATATTTGATGATTGATTTTGAACCTGGTCGTAAATTGGCCACTTCTCCGGGTATACCGGGAGCATGTCCAGATGGGCACTCCAAGAGACTACAATTGAACTGTTTTTGAATTCTCTTGTTTTTTTAGGTATCGCATGATGAGTTTAATTCAGCAACTGGCCGCTTCCCCGAGGGTACCTAAAACATGTCCGGATGAGGTCAGTGCAGTCCTGGGCACTCCAAATTAGTTCCATTGAACGGGTTTTTTTTTTTAATTATCATGTTATTTGATATATCACACGATGGGTTTTATTCTGTGGGTCCTGTGGGAAAGTACGAGTAATTTGAGTTGAGGAAAATGTCAACGAATTTCTCTTGTTAACGAGTCGTGCATGTTTCAAGCGTCCGAAGCAATTTGATGATTTATGAGTTGAGCTGTACAAAACAGCGTTTCATGGATGCTACACCTTCCCCCTTTAGGAGAATGATGTAACGTAGAGAAATCATTCGCTCTAAGTTATACTCCAAATATCTCTAACAAAATTTTCTTAATTTTAATTCTAACCGAATTTCTCATTTCTTAGTATCAGACTAAGAATTTTTACCTACCCCCATTTGATTTTAATTTTTTGTTTTTTTTTCATTCTCTTTTTTATGGGAGTTAAGGCTTGGTGGGTCTATGTATCAGATTAATTCTAATGTTAGTATGAGTTTAGTGTTACAATTGTTTATGCTTTAATTAGTCTATTTTTGTGTACTGTAATACAATTATTGTCTTTTATTAAATGTTGTTTGATTTTACAATTTGGGTCATCTATTTCCACTATTTCATAAGGACCTGAATAAAATGAATCGAGTTTTCTTCTGTTTTCTACGGTTAAATAAACAAGATCTCCAATTTGTCATTTGATTGTATTTAAACTTTGATTTGCTTGCTCTGTTCGAATTATTTTGTGTTGCTCTGTTCGAATTATTTTGTGTTGTATCAAATGTTTCTTAGCTGTTTCATTTGACTTCTGAATTTTAAATTTAAATCATAATAATAGTCGTTATAAATATAAATTGGTTCAATACCTTTTTCAAAAATTTCGTTTGGTAGTTGGGCTTTTTTCCCAAAAACTAATTCAAAAGGTGTAAACTGATGATCAGAATGTGGAGTAGTGTTGTATGAGAAACTATAGAATTTCAACCAATCATCCCAATCCGTATGGTTTTCATTAGTGAAGGACCGCGCTTCATTTTGAACTTTTACGCACGAACGAAGAGCTTTATGATGGCATGAACTTTTTTCACGCATGCCAGTAAGATCATTTAGTTTTCATGGTTGCCAAAACAACTTTTTGTGCCTCCGTTTATCTATGGAATCTATAGTACCTATAGGTATCATTTGGCACATCATCCACAATCCTACTAGTACTGATGGCAGCACTGATCATTCGGATCATCCTACCATTTGTGTCACGTAAGGCTACATACATCTTTACATCAGGAAAAACCAACACAGAAGACCTACCCAGACAACCACAAGTCGTATAACAATGTACAGACAGTATCGTAAATTGCTACAGTTAAAGTCAAAATCGCATATAATAATGGCAAACCTCGCATTATGTTTCAGTTAAATCGTATAGGATGCAAATTTCCGACTTATATGCGATGACTCATTTTTCCATCGTACTGTATCACAAATTAAATCGGACTGCACCGTAAGATTTTTCGAAATGAATTTGTTATTACAGATTAAATCGTATGTGATGTTAAATCAACTCGTTTAAAATTAAATTGAAATATGCACGTATATGGCCTCCACTTTTGTACGTATAAGCCATTTCTTTGCATTCTTTATGAATTGTTTGTTTGTATATATTGTGGCTGGTGCCATATTATAAAAATCAAAATGTAAAAAGTTGTACATTAATTGAAATTTTTCAAACACCATCGAATTACCCCTTAACGCATGAAGCGTTCGCAAAAAGTTCACTCACCGAAATGTTCATTAGATGGTTAATGAGTTCTCTGTACCATTTCGGGCGCCAAAGCGTAATTCGATAGCCAAACGAAGAGTCTAAGCAAACCACGCGTAAACGCACGGACATCGACCTGCACAATTCTGCTTTCAGGATTTGTTGACCCGTCCCATCCTTTCATGCACTTCGGGTGGGAAGCGAATTGGCATATGCGTTAACTTGATAGAAGGAGAATGCTTTCCTTCGTATTTTTTACAAAAAACTAGTATGCGTGAAGGCGATTTTTTGAACTTCGTGAAAATCAACTTCGTTGATTTCACGTAATTTCCGGCGACGAAGATTGCAATTCTTGCACCTAATCTGAGGACCTTCAGACTTGATTCTTTCACAACGTTCTGTTTTGTGGAAGAGGTGAGAGCGGTGTGAGTTTCAGTTATCGCACCGTGGTGTGTATTTAAAGGTGAATTAGTAAACGTGAAATTGTCTTTAAGTTTGTTAATTTAGATTTTCTTTATAAATTCCCTAGATTAGTTCGTTAGTTTTCGAAATTAAAGCAGAAAGTGCTTAGTGCGTTAGTTCGGCGGTTA
Source organism: Ochlerotatus camptorhynchus (assembly GCF_037179485.1). NCBI lineage: Eukaryota > Metazoa > Arthropoda > Insecta > Diptera > Culicidae > Ochlerotatus > Ochlerotatus camptorhynchus. The sequence goes on from NW_027040739.1 coordinate 1,006,638, forward strand.
GGAGTGTGCGAAGGTGTTTTGAAATCGAGGTAATTTTGTGTGCATAACTTTGTTCAGTGTGCAGACGGAATTTCTCTTTGGCAGATTTGTGGCAAGTTGCGAAGCTCGTCACACCACCCACATCAGTCAGCGACCGTTTTCGACCCCATTTTCCAGCTTCGAAGAACACCCGGTGGTACCAGAGGCCGGAAAAGGGCAGCAAAAAGGTTTCCGCGCCCTAGGCACAGCGAGCAGCAACCCACTGGTTTCGAACCGGTGACCTCCCTCTCCAGCGGCAACCACTTTCCGCAGTTTCCCGTCGACGGTGACGACCATCGATGCGACGGCCGTACCCCGTATAGGTAGAAGACAACAACTCAGCGTGTGAGGCGTAGTTGGAAAACGACATCGGCTATGTGCAGTCCGCAGTAACATAGTTTCGGAGTCCGTAGGAGTATCGCGTGTGGTACACGTGGGTCCAACCGGCATCATCGAGCAACCGCCAATTCCTCCACGCAAGTAGCGAGTCAAAACGTGAGTAACATGCATGTTAACAAAATTCCCATGCGCATGGTGAGTTAAAGCCCCTAGCATAGCATAACCGCTAGCGTGGCCGCTGTTCGTTCAGCCGACCCATTCCGATCCGCGCAAGCGTCGGTAACGCCAAACAGCTTTTTGTAGCACACACAAAATGAACACCATTCGTCGCACAGCACACTAAATAAATACCGCCAGAAGAAGAAAGAAGAAAAGGATAGCTAACTAGAAGGAATGAATTTGAGATAGGCCTAGAATAATAAATTGTCGATAACGTAGGAGTACGAAAATAAACCATGATGAACAAGAGGTAGTTTGAATATGAATAGGATGCGTTTTCAATAAACCAACACACTACAGATAAAAAGTTTTTGTTCATCATTTTCCAAAGTGATCTAGAAAAGCGAATGTAAGGCTTTTTCACGTTTCCGGTTGTTTTCTTTTGAAGTTTTTGCAGAGTTTTACTGGGGAAGTTGGCCCCAAAACCAACCAGGATATCTCTCTATTCGAACGGCATCCGTTCGAAGTGTTGTGTCAAGCCTGCTTGTGATGATAAAATCCACGAGAGCAATTCATCGGTGGCAGAAATCGTTTTCGTGAATGCTTCATTCTTTTTATTGATTCTTTCACGACCATAGGTCGTGGGCATTCCCGTCCTTACCGTAATCGATCAACAGCCAACTTGCTTCCCGCTCATTCATTTGGGAAAAACAGAACCTTCCCTGAAAGGTCTCATACGGTCGGGCAACCCTAGTCTCGGTAGATGGTCTCCCTCGGGAGTGGCGCTTAAGCCATTTTTACTAAAAACGAGAAACTCGTAAGGCTGTCGGGTTACAATATGTTTGTATATCACGAAAACAACTTTGAATATACGTGCATTCTGGTTGTCTGGGTAGAGACGGAACCACCAACAGGACCTGGAATCAACCTACTCGAAACACAGGGCACCCTATCAGGCAACTGAGTTTCATCCGACAGGAGTCGAGGGCCACGAAAGGCGAGGACAACTTTCAAGTAAACGGGCGATCGTTAGGAATAGTATGATAGGTGAATTGACCAATCAGGAGATTCAGCGCAGGTTGGCGCGAAACGCGGCGTATCACGCCACGTATCGTACCAGTAATTACGCAATTTTGTCATGTAAGCATTCTTAGTCTATAAAACAACTGAGCACACAAGGCTCCTTTCTCTATACAGCGATGACTGGTGAATAAACTGTGTTAGAATTTAAAGTTATTTTTTAAAAGTGACTTAAGAAGAAAGATCCCCTGACTCAGCAAAACACAAGCCTCCGCAATCTCTTGTTCTCAGGAAGATCCGGGTGTAGGGTACGGATGAATCCAATAATAAAATAAATAAGTCTAAAACTATTGAATTACAAATTCATCATTCGATTAATAAAAGAAAAAGGGAAAGAAGCTGTTCTATATCACTGAGAATATTCTCTCCTCTAATAGATTGCCAGTACGGTTCTATAACACTGGGAAGTTGCTCTCCTCTGATTGGTTGGAAGTACAGATCTTTTAGGTATTTAAGCGATATTCGTTGCTCGAGTCAATCATGATTCGCTGCCAGACTGTTGAGCAGTTCAGTCGATTTGAATTCTCTCTAGTTTCGTTCGTTCGTTCGCAAGTCGAATTAGCTCCGCGTTGTATAGTGACGCTCTCGCTGACCCAGCCATGGGTAAGAAATCGCGCGGTAACGCGAGTGCCGGCTTACCGGGAAAACAGACTCTCCCAGGAGACGGCGCGACCACCGAGCCAGCTCAGAAGAAGCAGAAGAAAACCCCATTGCCCGTCCCGACAGGCGTTGCGGACCCGCAGCCGGGGCCTCCCGGAACTAAACGACCCAGACCTGAAGACATCAGCGCCACCGCATCGGCAGCAAAAAAGCTGCTGAGCAACAATCCGTTCTCCGCCCTGCAGAACGGAGCCCAGCCGCAGTCGGACCCTGAGACGGTGCCTAAAAAAGTTAAGTTGCCACCCTTCTATGTGAAGGGCTTCCCTCCCGGGCTATGGGAGCAGCTGGATTTCTACATTAAGCAGGGCCTTCGCTGCACCATTCAACGGTGCACGGAAGGCTACAAACTGATGGTCTCGGCCGAAAATCACTACAACGCAGTCCAGGCCCTCTTGGACAGGATGAAGCTGGAGTACTTCTCCCACGACGTCGAGGCCACCAAGCCGCTGAAAGTGGTGCTGCGCGGGCTCCACGACATGGACACCACCACCTTAATGGATGAGATTAAGGCGAACGGCCTCAAGCCGGTCGAAATCCACAAGATGACCCGCAGCAAGGCCATCAAGTATCGTGACCAGCTCTACTTGGTCCATCTGCAGAAGAACTCCACAACCGTGAAGGATCTCCATACGACACGCACACTGTTCCACATCGTAGTGAAGTGGGAGCGGTATAAGCCAACCCACCGTGGCGTCACTCAGTGCTCGAACTGCCTATTGTTCGGGCACGGCACCAGGAACTGCCGCATGGCCAGCCGCTGCATCAAATGCGGCAAAAACCACAAGATCGACGACTGCGACAGCATCGAGGAAGCCGCTCCCACATGCGCCAACTGCGGTGCTGCCCACAAGGCCACGAGTAAGGCCTGTCCGAAGCGGGCCGAATACGCCGAGATCCGGAAGAAGGCCTCGTCCAACAACCAGCCCGGTCGCAAGAAGGTCCCGGAAAACAACGCGCAGAACTTTCCTCCGTTATCACCGGTCCAACCACGGCCAATTCCAGTGTTGGCGCCGCTCCCGCTCAACCAACAGTTGGCTGCTGCCCAGTCGGCTGCCGCTGCAGTACCCAGTCAAGCCTCCGGCCCATCGACGGATCCCCCTGCTCCGGGATTGGCCGGTACAACCGGTGAAGCTACAGACGATTCTCCGCTGTCAACGGATGAGATCGTCACACTGTTGGCCCAGGCCATCATCATCAAGCGCACCTGCGCAACAAGAACACAACAGCTCCAAGCTATCATCTCCTTCGTCGCTAATTATGGACCGTGAACCCATAAAGATCGCCAACTGGAACGCTCGCTCCGTAGGGGCGAAAAACATTGAGCTTGCAGACTTCCTCCGCAAGCACGACATCGACGTGGGCCTTCTCACCGAGACCCACCTCAAGACCGGTGACAGCTTCTGGCTGCCCGACCACAGCATTGTCCGGCTTGATCGCACCAGCTCCAGGGGGGGCGGTGTCGCGGTCATCATCAAGAAAGGCATCAAGTACTGCACCCTACCCCACTACCGCACTTCCATCATCGAGGCCGTCGGCGTTGAGGTGGAAACATCGACCGGAAACGTCCGGTTCATCGTTGTCTACTGCCCCCGGCAATGTACCGTTAGCAATGGTACAGCACAGCAGTTCAAGAACGACCTTGCCATCATAACCCGCACCAATGCCCGCTTCGTAATCGGAGGGGACCTGAACGCCCGGCACGAGGCCTGGCGGAACTACCAGCAGAACCAAAACGGCCGCCTGCTATTCGACCATTCCCAGCATGGTCTCTATTCCGTCTGGTTTCCGGACGAACCAACCTTCACATCACCGGCGGGCAACCCATCGACGCTGGACCTGTTCTTGGCAAACACCAGATTAGCCAAGCCGGTTGCCGTCAACGACCTGAGTTCGGACCACCAACCGGTGCTGACCGAGCTGGGCTACAACGTGGCCCCTGCACCGTGCCAGCGGAAGGACTACCATCGAGTCAACTGGGTCCAGTTTCGACGCGTGGTCGACCGCCACATCGACGACAACCCACCACTCGACACAGTGGAGGACATCGACCGGGCTCTGGAGGGTCTCCATCAAGCCATATCCGTGGCTGACGAAGAGTGCGTTCGACGAGTTCCTGTGAGGGGTAAGTTTCAAGCAATTGATTCCCACACCAAACTCTTGATTCGGCTCAGAAATGTTCGTAGACGCCAGTTTCAGCGGACTGGGGATCTGCAGCGTAAATACGAAATGGTCGATCTGAATCGGCAGATCGCTTCCAGAATGGTCTCAATCCGGAACGAGAGTTTCGGGCGGCTCGTTCAGAACCTGGACGACCGTTCCAGACCATTCTGGAAGGTTGCCAAGGTGCTGAAGTCTCACCCCAAGCCCATTCCACCACTTAGAGTCAATGACGAACGGCTTATCACCAACGAAGAGAAGGCCAATGCAATTGGGGAGCACATTGCCCAATCGCATTTGCTTGGCTCTACAATCCCAAGTCCACTCGAGAACCAGGTTGTGCAGTGCGTCCAGACGTTAGATACCTCCCCTTGTGCCGTCCCTCCAGAAGAACGGATTACAGAGGAACAAATTTGCTCAGCGCTGAAATATAGTAAAAACATGAAGGCTCCCGGGTTTGACGGAATATTCAACCTAGCGTTGAAAAATATCAGCCCGAGGGTCCACTCGCTGCTGGCTGCCATCCTCAACAGATGCTTGGAGCTGCACTACTTTCCAAGCATCTGGAAGGTGGCAAAAATCATCCCGATCCGCAAACCTGGGAAAGACCCTTCACTACCGTCAAGCTACAGACCGATTAGCCTGCTCTCAGCGCTGAGCAAGCTGTTCGAAAAATTGATCCTCAGCCGACTAAACAAGTTTGTGGAGGAACATGACATTCTTCTTCCGGAACAGTTCGGGTTCCGCAAGGGGCATTCCACCAATCATCAGCTAGTGCGGGTGATGAATAACATCCGAAGTAACAAAGCTGTATCCAAGTCCACAGCCATGGCCTTGTTAGACGTCGAAAAGGCGTTTGACAATGTCTGGCACGACGGACTTATATACAAGCTTTGTAACTCCAACTTTCCACCATACCTTGTGAAAATCACCCGTAACTATCTCCAGCAAAGGTCGTTCAGGGTGTCGTTGAATAGTTCCCTTTCGGGACAATTTCCGATCCCAGCAGGTGTTCCGCAAGGGAGTCTGCTGGGACCACTGCTTTACAGCATCTACACGTCGGACATCCCTCCTCTAGGAGACGGTTGCGTGTTCTTTCTGTTCGCAGATGACACCGCGATAGCCGTCAAGGGTAGGATGCCTCGTGAAATTACGAACAAGCTGCAACGATGCCTTGACACCTTTACTGATTATGCCACCTCGTGGAAAATCAAAATCAACGCCTCGAAAACCCAAGCGATCATGTTCCTTCACAGACAATCACCAAAACTTAAACCGTCTCCCTCCTGTACCGTAATAATGGATGGTACAAGGGTCGAGTGGTCCACTGATGTTACTTATCTCGGGATGTTGTTCGATGAGAAGCTCCTGTTCCGCTCGCACATAGAGAAAACCCTAGTTAAGTGCTCCGCCTTGGTTAGGTGTTTGTATCCGCTCATTTGCCGCAGATCCCGCCTCTCAAGGCAAAACAAACTGGCTGTTTACAAACAGATCATAGCCCCCGCGATCTTCTATGCCGCCCCGGTGTGGGAATCGTGCGCTCAGACCCACAGGAACAAAATCCAGGTTGCACAGAATAGAGTGTTGAGGATGATCCTAGATCGTCCATTCGACACAAGAATAGCAGACCTCCATCAAGAGGCAGAAATTCCCAAAGTAGATTCCAAAATTGATGATATGACAACTAAATTTATTCAAAAATGCAATCTTTCTGAACATGCTTTAATAAGCAATTTGTACATAGTAGGTTAAGTGTATATAGTAGAGTAGGTTAGTTTTAAGCTGTAAATAGTAGTATTAAGTAGTTTCTCTTCAAATTCTAAAAACAAAACAAACCAATCCCACCAAGGTGGTCGACCGTGTACTAAGTCTAGGACTAATCCTGTAAAACAAATTTTAAATTTTGCCCATACCTAAAGATGAAAAAAGCAATTAAATCACTTAGTAAAAATTTATATGGTAATCGTCCAAGTTAAACTAAAATAAAGATCATTTAAACTAACTCGAGTCAATCATTCTATTCTCGGACGCCGAACAGTGCGCACCTAGCACAGCTAACCATAGCAGAGCGCACCCCGCAGAGCTAACCCTAGCAGAGAACCACAAACCAGCCGATACCAGTCATGGAATCTGGCAGATCGATGCCAAATCACGACACCGGGTATGATAGATTATTGACGATTTGATAAAGCTGATTTTCTCTTGCCATCCTTATCGTCACGAAAAATTGCTCCAAGCGCTCTTCATACAATGGCCAGGAATCTCCAACATTGAATTCCAGTGGCTTGACGAAGTTCATTTCTGGTTAGTTTTTGCTTCTCAACGCCAAATGTGATTTACCACAATCAAAAAGCAAATATTAATTAACAACAATGTACCTATTATGGTTTATCACAGTGAAATATATTGTTGTGATCATTGCCGGTTCCGCTGTTGTTCGCTCCTAGGATCTCCAGAAGAAGTAATATTTAAAGGATCTCTAGAAGAAGTAATATTTAAAGTACATAGCATAAAATTATATCTACAGCGCAATCGCATTATCCTAGAACGCCCGAAATACGAATGTAATGACACAACAAACGGAAATCTTGCTGGTATGATGAGTAAATTTACATCGATGTGCTCAATTCCATCAAATGTCAGTACATTTGCCGCCTACATGCCATTTTTTTTCCTTTTGTGGCAATTAAAAGTACACCATATTTTCAGTGCATCCTCTTTGACGTGATATTAATGTTGATTTTTTGCAGTGTATGTTCAAATTGCTGCTGATTATAATCTAATCGAAGTCCAATTTGTATCGCTCTGGCATGGATTCTTATTTGAAGTGTCCTATGGGATTATCACTTTAAATTCTTTGCCAATGGAGAGTGCTTCAAAATATCAGCTCATCAATTTAATTATGATTTTATCTCTACCGAAACACAAACTAACCATCTGTATGAAAACCTTCGTAAACATGAAGGAGGGCAGCTAGAACACTGGCTTGTTTTATATTCATAGAATGGTTTAACGCGACATCCTCCAGGATTTTGAGGTTCACCTTTTTCGGTTATGTTGCTGGCACGATAACGATAAATACGAAAAACCTCCTCTTGTATGCTACCCACAGCAGTAGGGCCTGGCCTGGTGAGCTGCTAACTTTTTATGGTCGACTCGCCACGAAGCTACTCTCGGAAGCGGTCGCACTATCTCTACTGGTGCTCCTATTTCACGTTTCATTCCTGTCCCGATCCCGGTCTGCTGGGTACCTACAGTGTACAGTGTCGGGAATTTCCACCAGCCAACACATAAAATTGGACGATTTTCAGCCAAGCTCAAGCGACGGGCGTGCGTGAGTCTGCCACCGTAAAGTGTTCAACTGGCGCGTGAAGGGGATGTGGTTTTTGGCGTCTGTTGATAATAAATCACTCATATTTTGGTTTATTTAGTTTTTCATCCTGGCCCTGTGGGCTTTCGTCGATTTATTCGACGCTTGTCCCAAAAACATTTTTCTTCCTCAGGGTCTATGGAGGAGAATCTGTTCAATGAAGTGATTTTTCTGCTCCCTGTTGTGTGATGAATGCTTTGCCCGATCGTTTGTCATCATTGATAAAAAGAAATCATTTCTGTGCGCAATTGAGCGGAGGTTTGCGTCGCCGAGGCTAAGGAAAGTGGACGATAAATAGATGAAATGTCCTTTTTGGTTTGTGCAAGCTGCGGCTTAAGTATATTTTTGGTCCTGCATACTCTGCTACTCACTTTCATCCATGGGAAGCTATGGTGGTGAAATGAATAAAGACCCATTGCAGGATATAATTTAATGAATGGTCCCACTGTGGCATATGCTAGAGTAAATCTGAGATGCTGTTCAATTTCCATTCTACATTGCCTTTATCAGCAGGGATACGCTGCTCAACAGAAAGTGAGGCAAAAACTACTAGCATACTGCACAGAATGAAAAGAAATGAAGGTAGGGTATGTGTACCAGTAGCGGCCCTAAAGAGTATTTTAGATAATCTGTCTGTTTATAGTATAACATGTATTTCAGTTAAAAACTTTCTATTCAGCAGCTTAAAATAGATTTCGAAACTCGGCGGAGACGAACCAGCCCAGGGCTGAAAGTCTCCTTAATAAAGATATAAATTTTTTTTTCGAAATATTGCTTCTCTAGGTGGGTCACTTTCTTAGCCGTACTGCTAAAATTCGAATATTTTGCTTAGCCCTATTTCAACCGAAAAATTCTAAATTTTGATGATCTTTATGCTCAATCGTGATGAATATAAGTTCAATAATAATCATAGAATACGAAAAAATACGATTTTATTCTATATTCCATGATTTTATAGTGCGGCCAAAAACTTGTGTTTCTAATCATAGTGTGCGCTAATTGGCACTAGAAGAACCAAGAAAAGCTAATAGCGCAGTTTCCCGCGAGAACAAAGACTTTAAAGAGGATGTCGCGGTCTGGTCTGATCTAGCTGGTAAGAAAACCGTTTCCCTTGTTTCCGGTAGAATAAAAAGTGTAAGCCACAAGTGTTCGGAATCACTCATCTGCATTAATACTGCAGGACCAGGAGCACAGGTGAAAACGATACCCCAAACCCATCAGATTTGACTCACCGAAAAGGAGGCCGTGGAAGTCGTCTTCTGTAGGGCACACTGTTTGTCCCTTACCACATATACCAGCTTTTAGTTTCGCATTTCCTGATCTGTAATACCTGTTATTAAGTGAAACTAATTCAAGACAAATCTTCATTATACTTATTTCATGTCCACCAACCTAAAACTTTCAATCGAGTACCAGTGCCCTGCTTCTTTTGGTTTTGTGCTACTTATATCTCATGTAAAGATAAAATTTACTGATCAACCTACCAGATTATGAATATTTTTACAATACCTTTCATATGACATCGGGTAATTCTTAGATCACAAAACATATCTTATAGTTTTTTCGTCAAGCCAGCTTAACAAAATAAATTTTGATATAAAAATAAGTATTTTCACAAGTCGTCAATTTGACATGATTGATAGACAAAAGTCGAACTTTCAAGCCATGAAATGTCTGTTGGGGTTTTGAGTGGTTCTCCATAGTGGAATGATATTTACTTAAACTTTCTATGAATTTATGAGATATGTATTAAATTCGTTTAAAAAACTGCGTGATTTCATTGTTACTATAAGAATGCTCTGTTGAAAAAATCGCTACGGCCAAAAACTGGAACACACTTGCGACCAATAAAAAAACAAATGATGTCAAAACTGTTGCTAGAGCCAGAAGTTTAAAATACATTATTAATATTATTGTGATTGAAATATAACATCATTCACATCGTTTCACTATTCGGAATGCTTTAAAATACAATCCATCGGAATCAGTTGCTACACAACATGGGCGTTTATATTTTATAAAACGAGAAGCTGAACCCCGTTGTAACTTCTTTGTTGCTGCCTGTGTGGTTGGGGGGGGGGGGGGGTGTTGTTATTACCTCCCATGTATTTTTTGGCCCACTTCGCCTGCTGGTCTACTCTTCTATAATTTAGTTGTTGTACCCACTGGTTTGCATGCGATTCACCCCACTTATTTTGTACAAAATTCAAATTCTACTAACCTATCATAATTTTTACTAACATTTACTAACCCTACTACTAACTCTAATTTTAACCCAAAACCACTTTACTCTAAAGACGTGACTGTACACAAAATAAAAGTACGAATTAAAAAAATACTACCAATTTGTAGCAGTCGGCTACAATTTAGAGCACTATCCCTCAATGATTTTCTGTGTTTGTACGTTAAACATTAGGAAAGCCTTTACCAACTTTACCGAACATGTAAACTTTCTAGAAGGTCAGGCTTGCGAGATCTAGCACATACTCAAAGTTCACGTTCATGCTTGCGCCACGTAGAAAATTGTGAACTAATTTGTCTGCAATCCAGAAAGTGTTGATCACTTGAACATTACAACATCAACTATACTATAACAAAGAGTTGATTGTTCAGTAAACCAAAGAATGGCCGTCTTACCCTGTCGTCCCCTACGAATATTAAAAAATATATTATTTTCAAGCAGAAATTAAGCACTGATTGTTTGCGAGTCGTATTTCCTACTTTCTTCCGTACAACGATGAAAATACCCTAGCGTTTCAATTCGTTGAAACGGAACAGAAAGTTATAAGACAAATGCACAAAGACAAATGAATGTATTAAGTATCAGTGATATTTTTAATAAAATAAAAACATGTTAAATATTCGACTTTCTTTTCATTTTTATCCGTGGAAAGGTAGGACGACAATTTGATCAAAACCCTATCGGAAGGGAAGAGCAAGCCCATGAGAAAAAATATTATGATAAACGAAGACTTCCTTCCCGAAGCAAATCCATCTTACGGTTATTGAACAAGAAGTTCATTAAGTGGTTGGAAAAGTTTTCCAAACATCCACCGTAAGATTTTTTCGATTGGTTTCAGATAAAGGAAGCAAGTAGTTTCATGAAGACGTCCCTAGAGCCATGGTAAAGCTCTTGGTTTATTGATGTAAACATTAAAGATGTCTGTTTTTATTAAAAATCGGAGCAGAATTGAAGAAAGAAGCGTGAAATGTTTTTTAATATCATAAAATAAGCTAAAAAGTACCTCATATTGTATGTTAACTTCTCTCAGAATAACTATAGGTAGAGAATTCGCTGAATGGGAACATCAACAGAGGGATATTTTAGATCTTGTTTATTTTGCATCAGTCTCTTTCCCACATATTTATTCCAATCACCGAAGCCATAGTTGTACACAAGATGTTGAATCCATCAAGACGTGAGCCGGGACCAACGGCCTAACTTTCCTTGCTAAAGAAGGTGTGACAAGACATTTTTCTCTTCAGAAAACTCGCATATCTTTGCTAAAAATCTACATTAGGGTGCCAATGAATGTGTAGAAAAAAAGTTACTATAGAATTCTACAAACGAACCATATACACAATGATTATTGGCTCAAAAAAATACGTATTTGGCTCAATCGGTCATGAATTAGAGGTGCCGCAAAGCGGCCATAGAGAAATACATAAAATATTGGAAATCGAAAAAAAAAATGTTTCCAAAAATGCATAACACGTCGAGATTTCTTGTTATTTTATTTCTGCTTTTTGGAAATGTATAGGGGAAATGGCTCTAATGTTGGCCTATGGATCTAAGATTGGGCCCATCGCTAAAAATCTGCTATTTATCAATTTTATCTAGATGAACGCGTCATTGGGACGGTATTAATGGCTATTTTTGGTCGCTATTGAAAATTTAGTCAATTGCTTAATTTATGTATGGGCCCAAATAAGGGCATTTAGGCCGACATTACATCCATTTCCCTTATAACATGGAATACCATAGCAAAAAAACAAACAAATGAGCCGCTCGATGCTAATGTCACTATGTACAGTCAAATTTTCTCTTGCTCAGAGAGAAAGCATTATGCAATCTATTTGCCATGGTTGAAGCCATTAGCTAATTAATCAATCAAATACATTTCTGCTGCTACTGCTACTGTTATTCCTTAGGAATTGGTGGTACTACGTACCTGAGCTGCTATCATCAAGTTAGAGTTTCCCTTGAAAGCAAAACGATTGGATTCGTTAAATATTTACTATTTTCTGGAGTAGTACATTTGAAAACGCAGCACGCAAGTAAAAATATTGTCAGTACTTGATATTATTGTCAATTACATTCGTACACATATTGAAGCAGAATCATTAAAGTTTGAATTCGTTTTCCAATGTCTTTCCGTCTCTTTGACTTTAGATAAGAGCAGTTCCATGGCGTCTTCGACATTTTTCAATCCAATTGTAGCTCTAAAACGTGCATTTGCACCAAAGTTTACACTAAACATCCATTTTGAAGATGTATGAGAAAGGTTTGGAATTAAGGTTATGTTAAATTATGGAAAGATAAAAATCTGATGCGTGGAGGGTTTGACAAAATTGGGCCATTACTGAACTGGCACTCATTTACTTGTTTGTGCGAATTAGACCAGAAGATTTCAGTCAGCAACAGAAATGAAAAAAAAATACGCAGTATAGTGAAGAAGTGAAATAATTTGTCATTTTTATCCATAATATCTACCTAACCAACATTAAATCAAATGTCGCTACTGGAAACGATGGTTGTCGTTAAAAGGGGAGTAGCATTTTTTTAACCTTCAGGAATGGAAATTGTTCATCGCGGAAGGGCGATGGCCATTAGATTGAGCTTAGAGCAACGCCACCCGAGTAGGAGAAAATAACATATGAATACCTAATTATTAGACCTGTTCATTTTAAACGAAATGTTCGGAATGTAACGGGTCAACCGTGATTACTGTTCGTCATGTTAATTTGAACTTCTGTGCAAATTTTCAGCAAAATCGGTGATGATTTAGAGGTGCTTCAAGTTAATTTTATGTTTTTAAGGTAATTTACGGCTTACAATATTTGTATCTCGAGACTGAAACAACGAAAGCTGCTGTAACAACTTTCATAGCAAAGTTTAATGTGTTATGTATCAACTTTGTAACCAAAGGTTGACTATTCGAAGTGATTTTATTGAAGTTTGACTTAGTTTCATGCTCGAAGATATCTTAAAAAGTGAAGAATTTTAAAGTATTTGTTCTACGAATTTTCCACCCATATGATATAAAAATGTGTAGTGTACGGCATAATGTTCCTCATATTGTTCTAGAAGTTTCGTTCCAACATAGTTTTCGTGTATATTTCATAGGTTGAGAGATAAAAATCAGAAAAGAGGCCGTTTTAGCTAAAATTCACAAGACAACAGAACCAATAAAAGTCAATTAGATTGACAGAACATAGTTGCATTGCTTTTCAATGACGACCGATGACTGTTTCATTGATATATGATTTTTTCATAAATATGAATCCTCAGTAGACGTGTTTTTTTTATCAAAGGCAAGTGTCACTCGAACCATAACAGCAATTTATAAAATAACGAACATTTGAATGGCTCGAGTGACGCTTGCCTTTGATAAAAAAACACGTCTACTGAGGATTCATATTTATGAAAAAATCATATATCAATGAAACAGTCGTCGGTCGTCATTGAAAAGCAATGCAACTATGTTCTGTCAATCTAATTGACTTTTATTGGTTCTGTTGTCTTGTGAATTTTAGCTAAAACGGCCTCTTTTCTGATTTTTATCTCTCAACCTATGAAATATACACGAAAACTATGTTGGAACGAAACTTCTAGAACAATATGAGGAACATTATGCCGTACACTACACATTTTTATATCATATGGGTGGAAAATTCGTAGAACAAATACTTTAAAATTCTTCACTTTTTAAGATATCTTCGAGCATGAAACTAAGTCAAACTTCAATAAAATCATTTCGAATAGTCAACCTTTGGTTACAAAGTTGATACATAACACATTAAACTTTGCTATGAAAGTTGTTACAGCAGCTTTCGTTGTTTCAGTCTCGAGATACAAATATTGTAAGCCGTAAATTACCTTAAAAACATAAAATTAACTTGAAGCACCTCTAAATCATCACCGATTTTGCTGAAAATTTGCACAGAAGTTCAAATTAACATGACGAACAGTAATCACGGTTGACCCGTTACATTCCGAACATTTCGTTTAAAATGAACAGGTCTACTAATTATGTGCATGATACCAACATTTCGTGTTGATCAAGAGGTAAAATATCAAAGAATAATTCCAAAAAAATGCATGCAAAATACTATCTAATTAACAAAAATTGATGTGTTGATACCAAAAGAAAACCTTTGTGGTATCGTTTTGGTATTGTATTTGCTTAATTCGGTATTATAATGATATTGTGGGAGCATTTTGTTGTTGTATTATGGTATTTTACATCTTGTGTCATGCTAATCCATTCCAAATTAATGTATCGGAATTTTCGTTCCTGTTCGGGCATTACTATTGTGAAGCACAAACGGATGAAATCAACTAGTGTTTCTATTTCTCGGCGCGGCTCGGTTTTGGCTACCCGTGCTTCAAAAAATAGTTGAAGGCTTTTCCCAGGAATCAGGAAATATGTTTATGCAGTGACCAGATTGGGAATAACTGTCACAAGTCTGGTTGTAGCTAGATTTAACCACTGAATGTGTATTCTCTCAAAGGTTTCGGTTGAATTACTTTGGAAAATTCTTCTGACTATCTTTGGAAGCTTTTTCCAACTTTCTCGAGAAACTTCTTCGACTTCCACCTGAATTTTCTTCTGACTTCTAACTTCCTGCGAGTTTCCCTCGAAAGTATTTACCAGCTTCCTCTAGTAGTTTCTTCCGGTGTACCGGAAGGTTCTACCAACATCACACGATAGTTTTTATCTTAGGAAATTTCCTCAAACTTTCTCCATCCAATGGGCTTCCTCTGAAAGTGTGAATTGTAACCAATTTCCCTCGGAAATTTATGTCAACTTACCACACCGAAACCACGAAATATACACCGGTTTTCTTTGAAACCTTCTTTCAATTTCTAAGGAACTGTTTTTCTGGAAGTTTCATCCAACTTCTCCTGGAAATTTCCTTCGACTACCCCAGAATTCCTTCTGGTTTCCTCTGGTGTCTTCGGACTTCCATGGGAAATTATTTCAAAGTTCCCCAGGAAGTTGCTTCTGACTTTCTTCGAAACTATCCTCTACATTATCCCGGAAGTTAATGCCAGCATGCTCTGGAAATTTCTACCAGCTCCTGCGTATAGATTCTTCTAATATTTCTCAAAAAATCAAATTAGTTAGTTTCCTGGATGATGTGATCTATATTAAGTGAAAATGATTGTCAAAATAGTTTTTCTTGTATATTAAAGAATTCTGCGAAAATAGAGGGGGGCGACTATCGAACATTAAGGAAAGATTTTGTCTTGCGATCGTGAGATGCGCTGCGCCGGTGGTGTAGTGGTAAGCGTGATTAGCTCTCACCCCAGCAGTCCTGAGTTCAATCCGAGTCGGCGCCGCCGGGATGTTCTGAGGCATAACATCTCTGGTCACCTCTTCCTTCGGAAGGGAAGTAAAGCCGTTGATCCACGGTTCATGAGTTGATGGGTTGATAGGTAAGGTACAGGTGTGGGAGAATTGATATAAGGTAGATATAGGGGAAATGGCTCTAATGTTGGCCTATGGATCTAAGATTGGGCCCATCGCTAAAAATCTGCTATTTATCAATTGTATCTAGATGAACGCGTCATTGGGACGGTACTAATGGATATTTTTGGTTGCTATTGAAAATTTAGTCGATTGCTGAATTTATGTATGGGCCCAAATTAGGGACCTTACGTCGACATTACATACATTTCCCCTACCATATTGGAACACACCAATACACGCCATAACTGGTACACCCTACATGCAAAATATGAAAATGGGTTTTTAGACCAAATTTAATATAAATTGTTTCAAATAATCAGAAGAAAATCAAAGAAAAATATGATGGTATTAAAAATGACATAGGGGAATTAAAGTATTCTCGGCAACCTAAGCAGCGACCTTCTTTCTATAGCCTTTTTCTCTAAGGAACGCACACATATGCACTATTGGTTTGTTTACAATCTTTTGCTGCCAGCTGCTCTAACAATTTCAGTCGAAAGAATTATCAAAAACTGTTTTGAAACGCTTTTACAAAGCTCCAATCTTCTAGTGAGAGCGAGTATTGTCGGCAACCAGTTTTTCTTCGGCAATCGTTCCATTCAAACTGCATGTAAATCTGCTGTTCTATTATCGGCAACTCGAAATCAGCTACAATTTGTAGTGCCTGTGTTTCATTTCAAGAAAACCTTGCTAGATTGCTTTTTCTCAGTGGTTAAATTATAGCCAAATTGAAGCTGAAAGCATAAAGAATCGTTTGCATGCATTCAGCGAAGTGTTTTCGTAAGAAAATCCAGTGAAAATAGTGTTTCAATTTGGGTTGCCGAAAATAGTCTGTCATGCCGAAGCCGTCAATTCCCCTACCCATCTTGTATGAGGGTAAAATTTTAAAAACTAAAATCGCGTAAAAACAGAGTTGAGTGTACATTAAAGCAGAAAGATGATCTTATATCAAATTCGTTTATTATTCAGTTCCAACCTGGATCGGGTCTATTTGCTTTCTGACAAACGTCAGTTTGATCGTTTGTTTTTAAAACCTACCTCAGGTTGAGATTCGCACTGACAAAAATTTCGGCTTCGTACAATTAATCATCTCAAATGAAACAAGTAGTTCCATTATCCCCAAAGGGGCCTATCACGTGCATTTCAGCTATTCTTCGATAATAAATTCACTTTCCAGCTTTTCCGTTCATTCTTGCCTCAACCATAAGCAGGAGGATATACGTTGGTATGTTATATTGAGACTTACACCTTCATCCACTACCAAAGTCTAGTGAAAATGATGAAAGCAGAAAAAATTATTATGTTCAAAGCGTTTCGGTCTCACGATTTCCGGCTTCTCGCCTTTAGCGGGCATTTGCGAAGTCAGGCACATCATGCTTCCAGTGAGTGCCACGAATTCCTAAACAAGCAAATACACATGCAGCGCCAAATACACGGAGGTAGCGTTCTAAGCTACTTTCGTGACTTTATGAAAAAAAAAAAAAGCTCAAACGATAGCGCTGGCGTCTGGCCTCGAGAAAAGCTGAATAACTCTTGTGTCGTGCTGGCACTGCTTTCCTTCTGTTACCACCATACCATAACTATTAGAACTGCGACGATGTGGGCTGCGATGCCTGCAAGCTGTTCATTAATTTTTTAGTTTTCTATAAATTTTAACACTGAGCATGAAATATAACCCCTACATTCATTGCGAAAATTATTGCCACTTGCATAACTCTGTCCTTGGTTCGAGATTGTTATCGAATAGGGCTCTGTTTATGATAGCAGCTATGATATGTTGTTTTAAACTCAGAACTTACAAGTAAGATTTGTAAATCTTTATCTCGGTACATGCCATTGCTTCCTATTACGATTCATAACAGTTCGTTTGATAGCATCGCAAACACGTTGACAAATATTAATATAAAGCAAAATACATCGATGCGTTTCAGCCTCAGAATCTTTTGAACTATTTACAGTTCTTTTTATTAAATGTCTGCATAGCTTGTTGACTTTCTTAGGAGTAACGAAATTTTCGATTAATTTTCATCTTGTTTTGCCCAGGAGTCTGCTTGAAGTTTGTTTTCCAAACGCAACCATGCTTCAATCTGGGATGAGAGTTTTGAATATATAAATATGAGGGCGAACATCCGGCTGAAGAAACCACACCACCGCACTATGGGATGGTTAGAAAAGGTCGCCAAAAATGCTGCTCTGACCTTGAAGCTTTCTCCCTGATTCCTAAGGGGAATGGCTTTCAAGAATTTAAGTACTTGTGCATGTGATAGAGAACATATTTTATATAAGGTTTTCATAACGGTGATTCGCTGAATATCTGCACATTGTTGAAGAAATCTGGGTGGATGAAATTAAAGTAAGGTAAAGTAAGTAAATAGACTATTCTCTCTTCCTTCCCTTCATAGATTTGTCATTTTTGGCTAATTCATCCAGCTGGAACTGACAATAATAACAATAATTGTTTGGCGACAGCTCCGGCGTTGTGGTTAACATCCATACCTCGCACGCTAATGTCACGTAATCAAATCTCATCCCGGACAAGTCACGAATGACCCAAGAGTGTTCAAGTGACTACAATAAAAAAAATATTCTGGAAATGGTAATTTTTGTTCAGTTAATTTTGCATCCCGTTGTGCGCCACCAACCGGTGTTTATTCATAAACGAAAGACGAGCCAGCAAAAGCCTCCGGGCGATGAAGCAATATTGCCAAAATGTTTATCCTTCGTCTTCCGTTCACCTGTAGGGTCGTTTCGGTGTTTGAGGTTTTATGATTATTTACAAGGTTATCATGCTCACAGCAGAGTTTTCAATTTTGTTTACCTTTAACAATGTTTGGTTGCAGCTCTCACCGCTTGTTAACGCAGTAAAGTTCTGTTGTTTGAAGACTATTCCCTCATGTTCACTAGAATTATCATATTTCTTAAATCTGGTAATGCTTACTTCATAATTTATAGAAAACTAATTCAACGGTGAACATTTAGATCATATTCACTCAATAAAAAATATCATATTAAAAAATCCGTAAGAAAATATATCGTGAAATCTTATGTAACGACGCACTGGGGAAAAAAATATTTTTCGCGTAAACACCATAAGAATTCAAACAATTGAAAGAGACCGTTGGATTTTTTTTCCTTGATTTGTTTTCCGTCGATCTTGTTTTCCGTGCTGAGTACCAATGCTACCGACGCCAGGGAGGCAGCCCCCACAGCTGGACCCTACCTAACGACCCATCAACTCACGAACCGGGGACCAACGGATTTACTTCCCTTCCGAAGGTAGGCGTAATCAGAGATTTTATGCTACTGAAAATTCCGGCGGCGCCGACTAGGATTGAGCCCAGAGCCCCACAGGCAATCACGCTATACCACCACCGCAACTGCACTGAAGTTCTCGGAACTTACCCTTAAATATCTTTAAACTCTCACAAAGTACTGTACTAGTTTACTCACTAGTGTTCTCACTAGTGTACTCTCACAAAGTACTGTACTTTCCTGTAGTTCTCGGAACTTTTTTGGATTTATACGCGGAGTGCAGAACATTTTTCATAGCATATTTGTAGGCGAGATATTTGTCAAACGTTTTTGAATTTGTAATATTTTATTTCCACGCTTTACGGCGCTGATATGAGAGGTATGATTTGCAACGCAAATCCTTCATATGAGTGTACATTGATGGATGGGCGTCCAAAACTTCCCGGGCGCACAGTATTTTTTATTAGAGGAACGTATGTAGTAACATATCGATGTTTGCACCCATTTAGTATTGATTAAAAAAAAAACAATTCGGTTTTCATAGCTGGCTACCAGAACAGGCCTGATTGGCATTCGCTTACGGAAAAGAGACTGGCGAAAAAAAAAGAAAAATAAAATAGTGAAAATCCGTAATCTCTAAATTGGGGATAATCGCTGTGAATCGTATTCATTGATTTTATATTCTCACCCTTTAAGTCCGTGTACTGAGTTGGCAATCATGGATTTAATTGGAAAATGTTACAAGAATATTGTTCCTTCTGAGCATTTAGTTTGAAATATAGTCACGGTGAACTAATACAAAATTGTGTGATCTGCCTAGAATTCCTTGTGGAGCAGCTATTATGTTGATTGCGTCGATGTCCATGTCGGTTGGTAAAAAAATCTTACCTAAACCATAAATTGACCCATGCAAATTAATAGCAAAACTAATTAATGCCTCATCCACATTCACCATTTTTCACTTTATCACGACCGTTGACAGCATGTAGCAATAAGCGCATCAGCAATGCTTTACTCTCTGTCGCTTGTTTCACACTGTTTTGGAAGTCACATGGCGTCTTCTCAGCTGCCACCCTCTTTGCCACCCCCTCGTTGTAGACTATTCACAGCATCGGTCTGGGCGAAGGAAAACAAAACGTATAGAAACAGGAATACAAGAGAAAGTTAGCTAAACGTATCACTGACATTTTGACAGACACCGTGTCACAATTATATGTGATGCTCATTTCGGTACTCAGCTCTCTCTCTCTCTCTAATAAAATGACCCAAATGCATCCATGTAAGGAGCACGAGATAACATCATTCTAAGTGCTCTGAGATCAAGGCTGCCTCTGGTCCAGCGCGCAAACTCCACGAAAATCTTGGGAAAACATCTACCACAGATGAGAACAGTGGCAACATCCTCACATTGGATGCTGGTTAGTTGAATTCGGTACGTCGTTATAGATAGACGGTTCGTTACGAGAGCTCTCCAAAGAAGCATCCTCTAAACGCGTATGTGAAAAGGAAAGGCGTACAGCCACCGTTAAGGATTTCTGTTGTGCAGGTCCGGTTAGTACGGAAAAACCAACGGTGTGTGATTAGTGGTTCCCACCGACTGCTTTAACGAGCTACTGAGAAATGGGGCTCCACACAACACGTGGTGTGCTCGGGCCGTTATCGTTACTTGTGCCGTTTGGATACACCGGAATGAAATTGGATTATTGAATTAAAACACAACTTTCTCGTGTTCTCATACACGAAACGATTCGAGTGGATAATGGAAGATACCGCTCTTCGTACAATTGTGTATGACTTCAAACGAGGCTTGGCGGAAACAATTCTATTGTTAGTGTTGCCGAGAGGTGGAAGCCCAAATGAATTTCTATGTGCGATTCGCGTACGAGTGCTAATTGTCATAAACGCAAACTGGTGATTTAGCTCCTGTATATGCACGAGAGCAGTTTGCCGTAGTGGGGGGGGGAGCACTAAACACCCTCTTTTGTGTGAGGATACTAACCACCTACGGCTAGGCTGTATAGGTTAGAGTGGCTGGTACCTTCGGCTGTGCAACCGCGAGATATGTTACACTGCCGTTATGGAAGACTGACGTGTTAACGAGGAAAATGGAATCACTTGGCACACATTATAGTGACGTTAATTAATTTATCACTAACGATATATGATAGAATCGTGTGGATTGCGGAAGCAGAGCGCAGTAACGGTGGAGGCAGTCTGATGCATGCTAAACATGAGTAGTGAGCGAACATATTAGCAATAATTTTCCAGTCCTTGGATGCCCACATCTGCCATGATTCATCGGAATTGCACCTAACAAGGAATGATTATCACACTCTAGGTGCCATAAATCAATACTAGTGCGTTCCATTAAGGTAACCCCCATTTCGTTCACTACGAGGATATATCCTACACCAGCATTAACCAGTCTGTAGATACATTGCGTTTACAACCAAGAAGGTCATATAAAAGCCAAGATGATGTTCGAGGAGGGTTATGTTACTAAGAGCTTTTCCCCATATGCTATTCCTTATCCACCACTTGTTTGAATTTTAGAAGAACTGAGAAGCAAGGGTAAAGACATGCTCGTTCGTTTTTATCCCCTAATTCAAAATGTGTGCGGCCAATTCCCAGAGCTTCCAAGTTGTGAGAGAAACTTTGTGAACCTTCACCCAAAATATTGCTGTAGTGTGGAAATTAATCGTTAACGAACCATGCATTGGATTTCAAGCGAAAATGGGTTGAACCCTCACGAGTTGTTCATCTTAAATTTGTTTTAATTACATTTGAAATCATATAGAATCTCCTCACAAACTTTCGGTCATCCAATCTGAAATTTTTTAAGTTGCGCTTAAAGCAAAAACTTTTCCATCCCTTTCATACATCAAGCGGTTCAGAAAAAAAAACGTACGAATGAGAACCTCACGTACATTGGTATCCATTACTTATAGAGGCACATATGTCTAAGCTTATCAGTCAAGTTTTATCAGGATGTTCTTTCTTATCACTTCGTTTAATTGCTGCTGGACGGTTTTAATCAATTGGTGTTCCGTGACTGGCTAGAATCTGGTTTGAAACTATTATTGTTGAATCTTTATATAACACATTCAAACCTTTTATCATCGGTAGTCTTCATGATTCGATTGAAAAGAGCTTTAATTTCAGGGAATTCACAAACCAATTTTAACTGCTCGATAACTTCAAAAGTTTCTCCAACTTCAGTGTAACTATGGCAAGATACCGTCGGATATATTTGCGTTTATAATGAAGCTCATTTAATTTTGGTCTTGCAGTTTGTGTTATGTAAGACCGGATTGAGAGCGGAAGTCATCAAATCGTAGCGAGTATGCTTTCAGATATGTAGTGGCACACAAGATTCAGTTCACTGGAAGAAAATGTATTTATGCTATAGGGAGCATCAAACGGTTGTAACTTGCGTTTTACCGCCGCTTTTCGGGAGTTTGGTCACGTTGGGGTCTCTGATCGAAACTTATATGTTCAGTAAAAGTAGCAGCAAATAACCTTATTTTCAAAATACTACAGGGGCCTTACATAGCTTAGTAAATTATGGAACGGTTTTATTATGACGAAGGTGGTGGAGTCGATTCCCGGTCCGGACTAGAAAATCTTTCGATTTTGAAATGATCTGGCATTTTTTAAATCTACACTCTACGGACTCGAAAAATAATTATATTGTATAGTTCATACAATATTCCTAAGAAACATTATGTATGAGTTCTTCTTAGTTTTGCTTGGAGGTGACATGAGCTTTGCTTCCACTTTCTCCATTTTTCTTCCAACCGATTTTCCTTCCACAGCGCCAGCCGCTTGCCTCCTCTTCTTCCTTTATTCACTCCTTCTCGGTATAGTCTACTATTCCGAATTTGAAGAAATAATAGGGGAATATGGGGTAATACACGCTCCTAAGGATCGATTTTCACTTCTAATTAATGAAGAAGCGAGGGTAATATGCGCTACCACGTTGGTGTTATGCTTTATGCTTACATTCATGTAAGTGCTGTCCGTACATTATTATTTCCGGTAGTATACATTTGGGCAGCATTTAATATACCTTTATAAGGTTTCCACTTTCTATAACTCCTCCAAACCAAGAACTTTTTGACGAATTTGTCCACCTTCTTCTTCATTACCTCCTCAGGAACGGCCAACCGTGATGTGGCAATGTAAAACTCCTGCCCCGGCAACTGCTTTGTGCCCACCTTGATGTTTCGTCAGCTACTCCCGGTACAGCTTCCTGGTGTGGGTTGTTCACCGTTTTTTGTTTGTCGTTCCAGTTGGGTGCCTTCAGGACCTTGTAGACGTGGATGCTGGCGCATTTAATCGTTTTTTGGTCAAACCACATGAAAACATTCGCCTTCTTCGACGCATCACGAATCGAAAGATTCTGCCGACGCTTGAACAGACTCAACACCTTCCTGGCCTTCACTGGGTAAGCTGTCTTCGGGTTTCAGCCGTAGCCTGCCCGCTGCTGGGTCGTCTTGATCTCTTTGAATAACTTCAGCACCCGGAAAATCGTTGAATGATGGATTCCCGATCCATCTGTGGGACGCAGTCTGATTTTACATGACGGCGCTCAACATTTTTATGGCGGATCTGCTCTTGCTCCGATGCCTTCTAAATAACCACTTACAATTCTGCCAGCGGAAACATTACACTCTTAACTAGTTTCAGTCCAAATTTCAACAATTTTTACACACACGCTAAAAAGTTACAATTTTTTTCAATGTGTGTCACTTTTTTTCTAGTACAGTCTTTAACAGTACCTAAAGAGACTTTTTTGTTGTTAGCTTTTATGGAAGGACACATGATGAGAAATCTGAAGAAAAAAAAACACATCGGTTACCATCACGTTTTTCGCACATTTTCTCATACACACGTGTCCTGCTCGTCATGTGTGCTTTACTTCTCAGTATCTGTTCTTCAAATTAAATCTAAAAATAATTTGACTAAATAGTCGATTAACCCTTGCAGGACGACATGACATAAATAATTGAAGATTTTTTTTTTTTTTCATTTTACAGTATTTGTTTATGGATTTAGAAGGAAAATTATGTTCATAATGATTTATTTGTATGAGCTCCTGGCTCACCATGAAGGGACTTGAACGACATTGCAGCGATTAATGAACTGTTCTCAAATTTAATTCCAGTTCAGTATTACCGTTCAACACCAACTTTTAGGTGTACAAGTTTCACTGAAATTAAGAAATACAGAGTGCAACGGCGGCAGCTTTTATCGCAGTCTATATACGTGGTTTTTCAGAAGGCAGGAGAGTGGGGTAAAAATAAATTTAAAAAATGTTGCATGAGGCTTCTAACGCTATGAGGTGGTCTCACATGTCTCAAAATCTGTTCACGTTGCAGGCTCTTATAAATGTTACAACAATTTATTTTTAAAAGCGGCATAAAAATGTTTTGAAATCTAAATCCTCCTTAGCATTAAACAAACATCTATGTTTATTAATAAGAAATCGGCGGATAAAGTCATTGCTTACAAAAGCAGTCTTTCATGATTAAGAAGAATTATTGAAAGTTAAAAATTGTGAAAAAGTTAGGGATTTATGAGTAATCGTTAGTCATTACAATTATCAACAAACAACACACTTGGCTTTATAAAACGATTGAATTATATTTTTCATGACCGGTATACAACACATTTCATATGTGAGTGGAAGATTGCAGCATAATTTAGTAACCTTTCTCAATCACGCAAGAAGAACGATTAGAATCAGTACAAAAGCAATTCTTATTATTTGCTCTTCGTAAATGATGTAGGATAAAATGTTCTCTTTTATCTTATGAAGCACGCTGCATGTTCATCAACGTCAGACTTTAGAAGAGCATCGGGAATTTTCAACATTAATTTCAACGTTCCAGCCAGAACAACTCGACATGCTGATTTACTCCGCCTTCCTGTGCACCGCACGCTCTTTGTCGTCGTTTTAATGAAGTGTTTGTTTTTTTTTTTTTTAACTCTTTATTTGTTCCAAATTCAAAATAAATTACATTTCATTTTTAACCAAGGTGCTCCAGTTACTACAGTAACTTACCAGCCTTAATTGTTATGATATATATCTAAGTGTTTTTACATTGTTCCTGTCTTGGCAATTCAGTATTTTAAACAGGTTTTTTAAACCTGCATGTCAGTATAACAATTGATAGCTTAAAACTAAATAACTAAAACTAAATCTTATCTAAGTATAAAGGGAATTAATCGTTGCAATTGAGGATTATAACGATTTTTGCCGGAAATTATTAATTATTTTGTTGGACATTTGTGCTAAAGTCTCAACATTCGAAATTTTATGTACTTCGGTAGTACTGTACCAGGGAGGCAACTTCAAAATCCTTTGAAGTGCTTTTTTCCTGGTACCATATTGGCACAGCGTAAAGCATGGCCGGTCTAAAAACTTGTTTAAATATTAGAAGTTTATTCGTCAGGCAAAGTTTGGATTTCCTGTTTATAAGAGGATACAAACATTTTATATATTTGTTACATTTGGCTTGAATGCCCTCAATGTGATCTTTAAAAGTTAATTTATGGTCAAGTATTAATCCAAGATATTTCACTTGGTTTGACCAGGAAATTGGAACTCCGTTCATAGTGACTATGTGACTACTACTAGGTTTCAAAAAGGAAGCCCTGGGCTTATGTGGAAATATTATAAGTTGAGTTTTGGAAGCGTTGGGAGAAATCTTCCTTTTTTGTAAATAAGAAGAGAAAATATCTAAACTTTTCTGAAGTCAGCTGCAAATAACACGAAGACTTCTTCCTTTAGCGGAAATGCCTGTGTCATCAGCGAACAAAGATTTGTGGCAACCCTGAGGCAAATCAGGGAGGTTCGAAGTGAAAATTTTATACAATATAGTCCCAAGAATGCTACCCTGAGGAACTCCTGCTCTAACAGGTAGTCGATTAGATTTGGAATTTTGATAATTTACCTGCAGAGTTCTGTCAGTTAAATAATTTTGAACTAATTTCATAATGTAAAGTGGAAAATTAAACTTTTTCAATTTAGCAATCAAACCTTCATGCCAAACACTGTCGAATGCTTTTTCTATGTCTAGAAGAGCAACTCCAGTTGAGTGGCCTTCAGATTTGTTTGAACGAATTAAATTGGTAACTCTCAAGAGTTGATGAGTAGTTGAATGCCCATGGCGAAATCCAAACTGCTCATCTGCAAAAATTGAGTTCGTATTGATGTGAAGCATCATTCTATTCAAAATTATTTTTTCAAAAAGTTTACTTATTGAAGAAAGCAAACTTATTGGACGGTAGCTAGAAGCTTCAGCTGGATTTTTATCCGGCTTCAAAATTGGAACAACTTTTGCATTTTTCCATTTATCAGGAAAGTATGCCAAATGGAAACATCTGTTAAATAATTTTACCAGGAAAGACAAGGTACTCTCTGGGAGTTTTTTGATGAGAATATAGAAAATTCCATCATCACCTGGAGCTTTCATATTTTGAATTTTTTTAGTTATAGACCTTACTTCGTCCAAATCAGTCCCCCAGGAATCATCAAAAATATTTTCCCGAGAGAAAATATTCCGAAAATCCCGAGCAACCTGATTCTCAATAGGACTAGTAAGACCCAAACTGAAATTATGGGAACTCTCGAATTGCTTAGCAAGTTTCTGAGCTTTTTCCAAATTTGTGATCAAAATTTTACCACCTTCTTTAAGCGCTGGAATTGGCTTTTGAGGTTTTTTCAAAATTTTTGTGAGTTTCCAAAAGGGTTTGGAACTCGGGTCTAATTTAGAAACATTATTTTCAAAAGTTTTGTTCCTCAGGGCAGAGAATCGCTTTTTAATTTGTTTTTGCAAATCCCGCCAGATAACTTTCATGGCAGGATCGCGTGTTCTTTGATATTGTCTCCTACGAACATTTTTAAGACGGATCAAGAGCTGAAGATCGTCGTCTATTATAATTGAATCGAATTTAACCTCGCATTTTGGTACTGAGGCAGCTCTTGCTGCAACTATAGAAGTAGTCAGAGATTCAAGAGCATAATTAATTTCATCTTTGGTTTGCAAAGGAATGTTTGGATCGAAGTTATATTCCATAAATGTTCGATATTGCTCCCAATCAGCCCTATGGTAATTGAAAGTAAAGCTGTTGGGATTAGAAATTATTTCTTGGGATATTTCAAAAGTTACTGGAAGGTGATCAGAACCGAAGTCAGCATGGGTAACCAATTGGCTACAAAGATGACATGAATCAGTTAAGACCAAATCAATAGTTGAGGGATTTCTTGCAGAAGAAAAGCATGTTGGGCTGTTTGGATATTGAATAGTGTAATAACCTGCAGAACAATCATCAAACAGAATATTACCATTGGAATTGCTTTGAGCATTATTCCATGAACGGTGTTTTGCATTAAAATCACCAATAATGAAGAATTTAGACCTATGACGGGTAAGTTTCTGGAGGTCACCCTTGAGAAAATTCTTTTGCTGGCCTACGCATTGGAATGGCAAATAGGCAGCTATAAACGTAAGTTGTCCAAATTTTGTTTCAACAGAAACTCCCAAAGTTTCAAAAACTTTGGTTTCAAATGAAGAAAGAATTTTATGCTTGATTCGTCTATGAATAATGATGGCAACGCCACCACAGGGTCCATCAAGACGATCATTTCTATAAATCAAGTAATTTGCGTCCTTCTTAACCTTATGGGCAGGTTTAAGGAACGTTTCAGTTATAACGGCAATATGCACGTTATGAACTCTCAAAAAATTAAATAGCTCGTCTTCATTATCTTTAAGAGATCAAGCGTTCCAATTTAAAATGTTTAATGCTTTAAAATCCATTACTGAATTCTAAAGTCATAACAATATTATTAGCAAATTTTACTCCAGTTTGAATAGCATCAAACATGGAGTTAGATTTAAGCATATCAGAAATCATGTCAATTAATGAATTCTGTAAAAATTCCATTTTAGGGGCAGTAATGCTTCCTAAGTCAAAATTGTCAAAATTTCCGTTAGAACGGTGGTTAGTATTTTGATTTCTACCCGCTGCAATAGCAGCATAGGTAGCTCCATTAACTCGCTGAACATTGTTAGCAGCGAGGGGAGTAGGTACAGATGAAACATTTGAAGCAGGGGTGATATTTTTACCTACGGGTACGAATGTAGAATTTGTTCCTCGCTGACCGTTGTTAACAGCAGAGGAATTTGTACCTGGTCGGAAACGTGGAGCGTTTCCTACCTGTCGGTTAGAACGAGATTGTAGGATCGCTTTGCGAGTCTTACATTCCCAAAAATTGGATTTGTGGTTTTCACCACAATTTGAACATTTAAATTTCTTAGGATCTTCCTTCACAGGACAGTCGTCCTTTGCGTGAGAGGAATCACCACAATTCATGCATTTAGCTGGCATGTAGCAATTTTTAGTTCCGTGACCCCATCCCTGGCACTTACGGCACTGAGTGAGGTTTTGGAAATTTCCTCCAGTCTTCCTGAAGTGTTCCCACTTCACTCGGACATGGAGCATAAGGCTAGCTTTTTCTAAGGCCTTAAGGTTGTTTAGTTCACTAGACTTGAAGTGAACTAAATAAAAATCATTAGAAATCACGTTGCGTGAATCGCCAGGACGGGATTTCATTTTCATTTTGATTACTTGGAGTGGCACAACTCCAAGTAATTTTGCCAGTTCATCTTTGATCTGATCCAGGGATTCACCACTGGGCAGTCCTTTCATGACAACCTTGAACACACGTTCAGTTTTGGTGTCGTAAGTAAAAAATTTGTGCTTCTTCTCAGTAAGATACTTGAGAAGACATTTAAATCCGTTCAAGGTTTCAGCCAATACACGGCATTCACCCCGACGTCCAATTTGTAGTGAAAACTTAACTTTCACGAAATTCAAAAGTTCCATGCGAAGAGCATGGAAATCGGTAGTGGTTATCACAAAAGGGGGAATCTTTTCTTTCTTGGCATTAAGCCGGGAAAGTTTACTAGAATTTTTCTTGGATGATGGATCATTCTCATCATCCGTGAGCAAATCAAATTGATTACTCAAATTAATTTCATCAGAAGGGGGGTCAAGAGTTTGCCCCTTTCTTTTGCGTTTAGGCGGCATGGCGGCAGTAAATTTTTATCCAAATCGACTTCCAAGCAGATTACTATAAGAATCTGAAGGATCGAAGAGGAATTTTCCAAATCGATATCCAAGAAGGATTACCTCGGGTAGGGTCCAAACAAGGATCGAAGAGGAATAAGAGGAGTTGAACAAGGTAGAAATTTTTTACAGTTTAAGCACTGAAAAGTGCGATTATCCAAATCGACTTCCAAGCAGATTACTATAAGAATCTGAAGGATCGAAGAGGAATTTTCCAAATCGATATCCAAGAAGGATTACCTCGGGTAGGGTCCAAACAAGGATCGAAGAGGAATAAGAGGAGTTGAACAAGGTAGAAAATTTTTACAGGTTGAGCACTGAAAAGTGCTGTTTAAATTTGTTGTAGCTTTAGGTAGTAGTAACACTTCCTTAAGCAAAAAGCAAATAGATCCGTACGGCAAGAGAGCACGATGCGGACTGGAGTTTGTTAATTTTGATTTTAATATTTCAAAGACAACGCATGGAAATAGGATTATTTAACAGTTTTATCGGTCTGTACGATATAAATCGAAGACAAGTAAATAAATAATTAAATTTGTTAAGATAATGGTATTGACCCAGTAGGTCTCTTATCAAAGCTTAATTTGTATCTACCTTCTCGGCAAGTGCACACTTAGAAAAAATCATGTAAATTTAGGTGCTCTGAGAGTGACATATACGAGCGTCAATTTTGACATAAAGTTGAGTCATAACAGACGCGAAATACATCTCAATCAAACGTAATTTTAGTCGAGCAACGAACTTTTCAGTCTCGGAGCACTTAATATTACATGACATGTTTGTTTACGTCTCATCTTTTATGTCAAAGATGGATTCCGTCACGGGTAAAATTAGTTTTTTCTAAGTGTGTGGGAAATATAAATATTTTTACCACAAACCACCATCGTGCTAAATTTGGACCACTAAATCAAATTTCGGGTGCTTACAATAAGCATTGTGAAACACTACCGACGCCAAGGAGGCAGCTCCCACACCTGGACCCTACTTATCGTCCCATCAACTCATGAACCGGGGACCAACGACTTTACTTCTTTTCCGAAGGAAGGCGTGATCAGAGATGTTATGCCTCAGAACATCCCGGCGGTGCCGACTAGGATTGAACTCATGCCTGCTGGGGTTAGAGGTAATCACGATTACCACTACACCACCGGCGCCGCTTAAACTATAGACTTTATGCCGCGGCTACACTTGTATGACAAACTATGAACATGAGCATTATTTGTATAATAAATAATGAGCACATCCATTGTCACACCTGTATAGTTTTTGTATAGTTGTTGTATAGTGCTTATAATTATTATTCAAATAATACTCATGCTCAATGCGTTTTGTCATCCAAGTGTATCCGCGGCATTACAATGACAAAAGTCAAATCCAAGCAGTATTTTAATTCTATTCGTGATATTAACACCTGAAAATAGTTGGTATTATAAATAAGACATAAATTGTAACAAATTATACAAAACGGTATACATCTGATTGACGGCAATAAATACATTAAAGATAGCACCCGGAACATCCGCTCCAGGTGTCCCCCAGCCATGCTACGCCACTGCGAAACGGACCCGTTCTTTAAGGGGTGATGTGTATATTATAGCACGGTTTAAGGGGGAGAGCTGGTGTCAGATTAAGTGACAAGCAATGCATTAGGTCATTTTTCATTTAATTCCTTTACTTTAGAGTTGGTTGGAAATGCTAACATGAAGCTTTAGTGTGATACTTTATTAGCTAGAGAATGATCTTTAGAAGAGAGTAGGTGGATAGTACCGTTAGAGTACGGCAGTATGAAAATTAAATAGAAGTTGAAAATGAGCGAAGGGCCATTAATGCGACAGTTTTTAAAGGTAGACGCACATCTTTTGCCTAACCCGTACGATGTACGCGGAGACTTGAAGTATGTACGCGTATGAAGTAACGTAAAAACACTTTGAATGTCCTTTACTTTACTTAAATCATTGTTTTTTTTTTTTTTTTTTTGGTTAGGTAGGTCCGATTCCATACATTGTAGTTTCATTTTTATACCTGTGATCTTGACATACTTACCTAGGGGATTATAGTCAAAATACGTATCTGTCATAGATACCAAAATTAATTAATTGAAATTAAATGGAAAATAACCTTTCTTGCTGTTCTATATAAGCGTTCCGCTAACAACCCAATTTCATTACTTCAATGCATTAGGTATTGGAAAAAACGTGACTTAAGGGGAGAAGGTAGAAATAACTAATTTTACACGTGACGGAATCCGTCTTTGACGTAAAAGATGAGACGTAAACAAACATGTCATGTAATAATGCTCCGAGACGGAAAAGTTCGTTGCTCGACCAAAAGTACGTTTGATTGAGCTATATTTTGCTTCTTTTTCAAGTGTGTATTGTTTTTTAGTTTAGTGTGACATAATTAATGCACGGCTCATTTTATAACTCATATTAAGCATACGTTATACAGAATGCATAGTGGACCAGAAATGCAATTTAGGCAACAAAACGAATAACGCTGAAACGAAGTATTTTCGAGGCTTGGTGTTTTCGAGGAAGTTCCTCATTATAATAAGGACCATCTATTGGCATACAAAGATAGTTCGAAACGCATTCGCATAGATGGAGCTAAAATCAAACTTTTTACTCTGACCTTATGGAGACTTGACGATACCGAACAAAACATTCCTCACGTCATCATCATGTGTCTCACACTTCATTTTGCACTCATTGTGAAACACATCCATTTTATGTGTGAATCTTATGCCGTGAACCATGCAGGAACACTATTGATTTGAATTGTGACACACTTGGATACTGTGTGCCTCAAATGTTTGTATCAATAGATTTTCACATCATAGTTCAATGTTCTACTATATTCTGCTACATTACGAACTCTAAAAATAAACATATAAACAAAGCTGCCAGAGAGGGCAGAGCATTGATCCTGGACTGTTGGGTTTTGATGCTGCCGTTGTCTTCGTTCGATCTCACTGGGCCACGGTTGTTTTTATATATAAGGCTGGTTGATAGCATGAAGTCACAACTCTTGGTTGCGATGTTTACCTTTCTGAACAAGCAATTCACATCGCATTGAAATTCAAAACACTTTAAATCCATCTGTTTTGAACAGTAATGTGATTCAATGTGCAATACACTTGAATAGATAATGAAAGATTTTCAACATTTCAAAGTTTAAAACACTACAAATTTACGTGTATAACACATTGAACCAAGGTGAAGTACACTTAAAATAAATGTGATTGTGCATTTAAAAAATCATGTTTATAAACACTTCGATCAGATGTGTGGAATTTTTGGAGTGTAAGGTACAAGGTGGTTTAATCCACAAATTTTAGATAGTATGTTTAAAAACTTCAAAATTAACGCTAGGTTGAAATTATTATACGCATGCTGTTGGTAGATATATGCAGGTGGTTCCAGGTCAAATACTTGGAATACTGTAGCTTTAAAGTTGACCATGTAAACAATAGTTATTTTTACAATTAAATAATGAATTCAAAAATAATATTCTTATATTCATTATTTTAGAACATAAGCAATTAACCCTTCAATAAAATTACATCACCAGCTTCATACAATAAAAAATACATTTCTTGCAAAAATTGTAAATCATACCACCATATTTAAATAAAATATCATATTTAAATGCAATCAAGATTGATTGAGGTGTGGAAAACTGCCAACTGGTTAAATCCAAAGTACATTTGATTTTTGTCGCAAAATTTTAATTTCTGGCTCATGGTGGAATGGTCCAATTTTCAGAAAATTAAATTTAATATAGGTTTCGTAAAAGCACGGGTCCTACTTATCCTCTAACTAGCAAATGAGTGGCATACCAAAACCAAATGCGTTAGATTGGATTAACAGTTTGGTAATGGAGTTAAGTTGGCACATTTATTGACATTACTAGGTACAGGACAACATTGTGCGTGCCACACAATAAAGCATGCTTCATTTAGATTAACAAGAAATCTGCTCAATTTTAGAATTGGAAGTCAAATGGTTGTATTAATATATTAAAAAATAGGATGTCCTTGTATGTGCTTTTCGATGAAATAGGGTAGGTTTAGGGTAAATACACAAATTTATTTTAGTTTTCAAGTTCACTAAATATTTTGATTTTTAAATTAAATTATTCCATTTGATTACCGATGACCCAAAACGGATAATGGATTGAAATTAGTTTGAAAAATTGTGTTGTTTCTAAGAAATCATTGAGAGTGTTCTCTTAGCTGTCGACAGAAGCAGCAGTGTGTTTGTAGGAGCTGGTCACGTGATAGTACGTTACTCGATACCAACTACTGTTGCGGTGCATGCATGAGTTTTGCTCATTGTTGCTCGTTCGCTTTTGTCGTTTCCGGTGGAAGCAAACAACTTGAGTTGTCCTTCAAGATAGAGCAGACGATCAGATTCAGCTTCGTAAATGGAAGTGCGAATCCCTCTATGGGTGAATTCGTAAATTTTGTGAAAGCGCTGGACGTGGATTCCGCTGATTGCTACATATCGGATAACGGAGAAGAAATCTATGTTCATAAAAATTAAGTCCGAAGAATTGATCTTTCATTGCTTGTTGCATAACCGTAAACATTCAATTTTACATTATGCCGATGGAAAAGTAGTAGGTGTTGCTGAGTTGCAATTAACACGGATCGTTTGTAATAATTTCTCGATAACGATACAACCCATCGACTTGATTCGTAACACATTATCCGTGACATGGAATCAAAATTAAAAAAAATCAAAAGATTTTAGCATGTGAAAAATCATAATCTTGGTGGTTTATTTTTACACGATACTAAAAAAGAGCTGAATGTATATGGACGTAAAATAGGAGATTCCCAACACACTGCATTTCCTCAATTGGAAGGGGAACATTTAATATCAAGGGAGCAAGCACTTGTGTTTCTTTTGTAAGATGGAGGGGCAACGGATGAATTCCTGCTTTAAGCGAAAGGACCGCAAGCAGCCAGTAAAACAACAAAAATAAAACAAAAACCAACAATGGAGCGAAGAACAGAGCAGTAACACTACGTATGCTGGTGTAGTGACTGGAGGTGCATCATCAATTGACAACAATGAAGACACAGAAGAAGCTGTTGAGGTGCTAGCAATTGATATGACGTTACCGGATGAGAAGAACAATCGAGAAGAAGCAAGTGATGCTCATTAGCAGATAAAAGACGAAGATGAAACCAAGCGGTTGGCAATGTTAAGGTTCTATTTACTTTGATGCATTTTTTTAAAAATCAAAAAGCAGTTTTTTTCGACGCATTATTTTAGATTGCAAAAAGCTCGCGTGATTTTGTGTAAAATATCAAAACGAATCGAATAGTGCGAGCTTTTTGCAATCTGAAATAATGCGTCGGAAAAAACTGCTTTTGAAATTTTCCAAAAAGCATCAAAGTAAATTGAACCTTAAAGGAATAAACTGAGAGTTGCGAGCACTACAGAAGCAGACCTCAAGTCACCTCTCAGAAAAAGTATGAAGAATTAATAAACAATGTTACTCATCGGCATTTTATTGCTATGTAATAATAAAATAATGTACTGATTCTTAGCTCCGTAGAGTCGTCTTGCACATTTGACCATTAATAAATAAACCGTGAAAATCGTGGTACAATAAAACCGCCTAAAAACCGAGTTTAAAAATACTTCAGTGTACACCTTTGAGTTCATCATCTTCTTTGCGATGGAAACCTGGATTTTTGCGGGCACAGCTTCAGATACCCTGTCAGATCATCAGCTTCCGGGCGAATTTATCGTCGAAAACGAACTTATGCTTGTCGGATATTTCCTCGTGCCGTGGCTATTATTGCTTTTTTTTTCTTCATGCTGAGCATGTGAATTTTCAATCAATTTAATCAAATCTTCTTTATGTGTAGTGGTAAGCGTGATTACCTCTAACCCCAGCAGGCATGGGTTCAACCCCAGTCGGCACCGCCGAGATGTTCTGAGGCATAACATCTCTGATCACGCCTTCCTTCGGAAAGGAAGCTAAGCCGTTGGTCCCCGATTCATGAGTTGATGAGTCGATAGGTACGGTCCGGGTGTGGGAGCTGCCTCCCTGGCGTCGGAAGCATTGGTGCTCAGCACGGAAAACAAGATCGACGGAAAACAAATCAAGGGAGTTTTCCTTCTAGCACAACTGCGCGATTCGTAACGAAATTTTCTGCACTAAAAGAGGAGCAATGCTATCAAAACTTTCCAAAACCTTAGTGGTCGGGTGCTGCTTTTAAATAAACTGTGCTTCCGATTTCTGAATGATGCATCTTTATACGAATACAAAAATGGTACTGGCACAGTTAGCTTTCTTTTAACATATACGGAAATGCTCCTGGAACATTAAGTTCAGGGAAAGTGTGAACTTCCAGATGGATCGATTTAAATTGAGAAGAAGAAGTAGAAGAAATATTCAAAAATATCCGGAAAGAATATTCACTATAATGCAATGCAATCAAACTTACTTCATTTCGTATGTCCAATACCACAAATCTCAACTATCAAATTCAATCAACGAACACGCTGTTACTGGTGATATGTATCAAACACGTTTCCGGTGTGAAAGAGCTACCAATCTTCCGTGATTCAAATTGATACCCTTGTTAGAAACATCTGTGAAGAAAGGATTTCTAAAGTGTAACCCTTTTTGCAGAAACATTTTTTTCCCAACTAGTGTAGGTATTTCATTCTTGTCGCTACAACGACGACAGGCACAAGCTGCATACGTGAGATGAAAGCAAAATGAGAAAGCACCTGCAAAAAAGATACCTTTCTTGTTGAATCGATGTGTCGGCACAAACGAAAGCTAAAAATGATACGATATTTTTCAAAAATTCTGCACTCTTGCAATGGTGGCAGACATTCGTTGCAAATGACCGAGCCTTAAAAGCATATGTTTCCGCCCTTTTATAGTGATTGCGCAATCTGCGAGATTCCTGTAGAAGACTGGGGTGCCCTGTTGCACGGTAGTCAAAAACATTGTAGCTTTGAACCGTAAACATTTTTGTTCATAATATTGATCCTTATTAAGAGCATCAGTAGATTCAAACCACCTCACTGTAGACAACTTATGATGATTAAGATTCACCGTTTATAATCACTAACAATAAAGTTAGTTGATTTTCCTTTTCTCTTTTATCTGTGTTCAATTAAATATCTTTCAAATTACTAATTAAATTTTGATGTTGCAAAGAAATATATTTTTAGCAAAAAGAACCGATGCCATCAAATAGCTCTTATGTATCTGGACAACTTTTTCTAAGACAGCAATTACATTAAGAAAATAAGTTACTAATTGATTCAGACGCTGATATTTTTCTGATATGATTAATCGACTGCGTTCAAGGGAACACGGCATCTTTAACATGACATAGTAGCCTGGATTTGTTGCCCTATTCTTTGCAGCAAGTACATGGCCCTAGATGGCACTGTGAGTATTCAATTTTCTTGGTGTGAAAAATGAAGAACGAAAGGGGTATGGGGAACCACTTTGCCAAAGACCAGAAGCAGATCCGAGTTAACCCAGAAAAGTTATTAGCATTTGAACTGAACACCACCTGCTTTACTTATGGTGAGGGCCTAACGCACAGGCATATGAACATTAATGTTTGCATGTTTAACTTTTTAGATTGGTCATACAATTGGCCGAAATTCTCACAGATAGTAGAAACACAACGCTATAATATAATTTTACACACACTAATGTATACTGTCATGGTACACGGTAAGAATCAAACCTCCATTTATGAGTAGAATTTAGCCCATTTTCAATAAAAGTGGTACTACTCATTAACGAGTAATTATTTATACCCATTCATAAGTAACTGTTAGCAGCTACTCATTAATTGTTAGAATAATTTCTTAATCCTATAACACAGTCGGGTAGAGGAAAATTTCCCCTACCTGTTCATTTACTTGATTTTCGTTGACGGATTTCGGTTCGCGGTAAAATCAACAATCAATACGAAACTAACGATTTTAAATTGGCTCACTACTTGACTAGCCTATTGGTCCCAAGCAAACGATTAACGTACTCCATTCTAGTCGAAATTCTAGTACTACACAATGTTTGTTTTGATTCGCTATGAAAGTTTGACAGATAAAATGAGGGGTTAGTGGATTTTCCTATGTTTCGAGGGGTGAATCGACTAGCTTGAGACCGAAGAGAGTACCAGACCTGAGCCAAAAAGTTGAGCACGTTACTTCGGGACCTTCTAGTCTTAGAGTTACCTCTATGGTAAAATGGCCTTACAAGGTTCGTTTCCAAAATGGAGTTGAGGCCTTTTCAATTGTTGGTCTTGAATTGACACTTCTCCAGGTGCCCAGTGGATTTTATAAGAAACTTCAGGAGATTTTTATAGAAACTTCTGAAGAACATTGCAAGCACATTTCTGGGAAATATTGAAGAAGCTTTTAGCAAAGAAGATTCATTTGGAAATGTTCGAGATCTTCCGGAAAAGTGATTTCAAATCAGGTATCAGTAATTCTTCCAAAATTTAGTTCATTTGGATGTGAACACATCCTGCATATTTATAAGGGAATTACTATGGGAAAAGTGAATTTTTTATTCTCATCGTTTTATTTCTTCGCCATAATGATCTACGGAAAACTTTGCTATCTGTACTAATGTAATACCCGAAATCGAAATTTATTTGCCTTAAAACATCCTCGCAAAATAAGGACCATTAAACCGCATGATGGCCTCTTACAATCAATACTGCGAAACTTGACTTGACAATGTCTCGGCATAAACTAAAACAATGTTTTTACTCCATAAGGCATTATAACTCATAAAAAATAGGAAAGCTGACACTGCTTAATTTTTATTAAAGAAAAAAATTATACTTTTAACCTTTTGTCCAAAGTTGACGAAAAAATAAATAAATTTAATAAAACAAAACTGTATTCTAATATGTACTAGTCTACGTTGGTTGACGAAATAAATAAATAAATAAATGTGTAATTTCCCCAGCTGCAAATCTGTTATAGACTGCATTTTAATTGAACGTCAAAATAGTTGGGTTGTTTAATTTCGAAAAAAACATACCGGTTTTTATATATCATCTGAAAGAGCTTCGTTTTCTGAGCACTACATTATTTTTATCATTCATCTCGATCTTTAAATCACGATTGAAATTTATAATATTGACACTAAATCTATTAGTTGACAGCTGACAGTAGCTCTCATGCAAATACCGAGGGACGCTATGATAGTATTTTTTGCTAATTTAAACGCACTTTTTTGGATTTCGATTCCATTTTAAATGCAGATTACGAATATGTATTTACCTCAATAACCCTAAGCAACCCTTTAAGTTGTTAAGTAATTAGGAAGATGATATTCTACTAACATGCTCCATAAACTGCTCAGCAGGCAACATTGGTGTACGTGGTGCAAATAATTGGGCAAAACGTCCATGATACCACTATGTAGAGTGATCTTCATGATTGATCATCGGCATTATCCCAAAATGGAATTGCACTTCGAATGAAGTTTATAACTTTATTGGGTATACTGGTCCAAATTTCTCCAGGTACGGTGAGTCCTTTGTCAAGAAATCTGCATCGTTTATTAAATAGTGCAGCGGAATCACACAATAAATGTTCAGAGCTTTCGCTCTCCAACTTTTTAAAAATGATATTTACTAAGACAATGTCCTGTTAAGAATCCAGTGTAGGTGCTTAAATCTTTTTTGGAATGAATGAGAAACATTTGCGTACTCAAAGCGTTGGGCTTAATTAATCGTTTAGATTGCCGGGCTGTTGAGGTATTATTCCAATTGGATTGTACCTTGTTTTTTCCCAGTTCTTTAATTTCATTTTCAGATTAGAAGGCGATAGACCAATAAACGGTTTGGGACCAATAAATTGCTGGGATGAGCCAAGCTTTTTCATTTCCTTCAATGCCGCAATGACCAGGAACCCAATATAGATTTACTTTGTTACGACAGAGGGGTTAGTGGGGGCCTCATAGCCTAGTCAGTAAAGGCACGGTATTACCAAGCCGGAGGCGGCGGGTTCGATTCGCGATTCGGTCGAGGGAATCTTTCGGGAAATTTTCTCGACTTTCCTGGGCATAGAATATCATTGTGCTTGCCAAAAATATACAAATCCATGCATTGGTATTGGCATCGAAAGCTCTCAATTAATAACTGTGCATTCAGTGCTGCTTGACTGTCCGACAAAATGCATATGTTTGCATTCCTATAATTTCTTTTTAAACATATTTCTACACATTCTACAATCGCAAATATCTCTGCTTGGAATACTGTTGGCCATTTACCCATTGCTACAGAACAGTTAATTCCGGGATCTGTTATTGCTGCCATCCGTGTAGAATGTTATAGACCCAGGACGAATCAACGGCCTCCGGTATCCCAGTCTTTGCGTGTTGTATTAAGGGGAGGTTTACTTGGATTTTTTCAAAAAAATTGATTTTTTGCATAAAATGAAAGCTACAAGTGTGTAGAATATGTGGCCAAAAGGATTTTACGATCCGAAACATATTTAGCGAGTTATGGCGCTTTGAGTGAACCTTTGTCATGCGCGCTGAGGGACGCTACAAAAACTTTAAACGCGTTTTTCTCGAAACCATATTTTTTATAACAACTTAGAGCATAGGGCTTGAAAAAATGATCCGATTTACAATCGGAAAATTGCGCTTTGAAGGATACTATTTTTTGTATGGCTTATACCTAAACTGAAAAAAATGTTAGTTACTATTTTTTAAGCAAGGTCAAAGTGAGAAAAAAAGGGGTAAAAAAAGCACTAAATTTTCAAATGTCCATAATTTGGTCAATTTTTGTCGGATTTCGTTCTAGTTAGGTATAAGCCATAGGGAATATTATCAACTTTAACCACAATAAAAAAAATTCATTTCAGTTCACCACCAGAGGGTGTGCACTCGAAGTTCTGCAGCAAAACCTGACTGACACTCCTCCACGCGAGCCGCCATTTTGAGCCGCCATTTTGTTTATTTACCTTCAAAAAATATCCAAGTATTCAGGAATAGTGGACAAATATAATTATCGAAACCGGAAGTTCGTATGTCTTTTCATTCTCCTGAAAAAAAATTCCAAAGTTCAACTGTTTTTCAGCCAAATCCAAGTAAACCTCCCCTTAAATACATTGACCAGATGGTTGAATTCATGTGTTTTTGCTGTAAAATCTTCACTCTTTAATATTAGTAGACTTAATTGAATCTCTTTCGAAATGCTCATATGATTTTTAAGATATCCTTCAAAGAGCTCTTTTGTTCGTCTGAGTCTGAGAGCATTCTTTATTGCATCCAGTTGAATGAATTGATGTAAAGGAAGACGATTAAGCAAAGCTTCTAAGGCTTTATATGAAGTACTGCGCATTGCTCCAGTTATGGAGGTAGTGGCCAACCTCTGCAGTTTGTCAAGTCTTTGTTGAGCTGTTTTATACACAGTTTTTGGCCACCAAACTAGTGATGCAAATATTGTTCTTTGTTTCACTATAGCCGAATAAATCCAATGTAGCATTTTAGGTGTGAAAAACGTTGCAGCTACGGATATGTGTGAATGGCAAAAGCTGTCAGCAGTTAGTTAGTAAGTTTATTGTTAGTTTATGAACATTGATTTTTTCATAAAATTCAAAGTTCTCCATATATTCTGTGCTACTTTTCTCGATGCCAAATTTTTGTTGTTGCTACAAATTTACAGAACATATCGAATCTCAATAAACGGTTAGCATTTCACTCGTAACGATATCCTTATTTGGGGATTGCAATGTCGTATTCCATGGTTATACTTTTTTTTTCGAATAATTACCTCGACAATTATTTACAGGCTAGAGAAGCCAGTCGGGTGTGGTTATGTTTGATAGAACTACTGCAGCGGGCATATCAGCTCATTTCTGTAAAAATAGGTAAAGTTAACCCAGTTAGCAAATGTCAACATCTGAGTAAACGTTACCCAGTTCCTGCCGCAAGTACGTTTACCCAGATTTGGGAAAATGCTTGTTTACCCATTTTTGGGTAGGGTTAGTTTTGAAAGATCTAGGTGGATTCTACCCAAATTTGAATAGTTTTGAAATAGCGTGTAGATCAATTCTTTGACTGTCCCACCAAGGTATGCCGTCTACCGTCCTTCGAGTTGTTTGTGCCTAAAAATAGCGATAGATACATGCTATAATCTACAAAGTTGTGTATTTTTGCATATTTCCTGTACTTTGTAGAACATACAAATTTGTATAACATCCACAAAAATGGTTATAATACAAAAATTATATTTTAAGGTGTAATATATATATATGAAAAATGCAATTCAACTAACGTAAACGAGCAATTAGAACGTTAGTGTATTCAGCAAACTTTCTTGTAATCCTATGTTCTACATTTTATTGTTTGCACTAAATTTAATTTTTTATATCACTTCAAGGGGATTAATCATAAATCAAATAGCCTCAGAAGTTAGATATTTCAATTTCAAGCAACTTTTCCGAATGCTCTACACACTTAATAAAACATATTCTGACTCAAATCTTAACCGATCACGTTTTTTTTCGGTTGTGGGCCACTGTGCGCTGGATAGAAACGCGGAAACATAGTAAATTTCCATCAAATCAATAAATAAATAAAATGTTAGAAGCATCCACCAGCGCCAACATTTTGAAGCTCAATACAAACTATTCAACTTATTATCATCATTCTATCAAAAATAGCTACTCCTTCGCACTTAATGTGGCGTATTTATTGACGGTTTCTCCGGCGGAAAAAATCCACCCACCAATGGAGGTGTTGAATCATGCAAACAACAAGAATAACTTTCATGGTAAATCACGCTTCACAACCCATCTAAAAGGAGATAGCTTCCAAAAGATTGCCGGTTCCGCTGAACCTTCCACGAAAGCACGGGTTTTAAAAAATTTAAAAATATTTTTGCGTTCGCATTCTTGTTTTGCTAAGTACAAAGTTGGGCAAGATTGTTTGCTGGCTTTCACGTAGTTTTCTTTCGATTCTTCTTTTGCACATTGTTGCCCAGAAATAAACAGGTGCAAAACAACCTGCGAAAAGAAAAGTTTTCTTTATCTAGCTGGCAAAGCCGGAAGCGACGGGGCTGACATGAAAACCGAAGGGAATGTCATGGTTTTGGCAATCGTTCAAGAAAATTTGCCTCGATATTGCACAAACTGTCAAAGATGCTGTGATATAAATTTTCTTTATTTTTGCTATTTATCATTATTAAACGTGCATGCATCTAAACAGCTAGGAAACCACGGGTTGTCGCCGCGGTGAACCCTCCAGGGTTCGTTGAGAATATTTCAGAAGCACGACGGTGGCGATAGTATCTTGAAACATGATTGCAATATTTTCCCGAAAGCCAGGGCAAAACAGTGAAAGCATTTCCGCCCGTATGTAGAGCATAGACCAGCAGTTAGGTGCTTTCTACGGAATCGAAAGAAAATTTATGACAGCAAAATATTTATGGATGATTCCATTTTGCACGCTGAGACCAGCTGGAGACGGCAAATTGTCGCTTTGAGAGGAACCGATTTTTCTTGGTACACGAGGTATTCATTTTGTCTTGTTTTGTACTTGTCGTGGTCCACGTTGGAAACGATGACGGTTTGATAAATAGATGTAGTGTAATCGATACATTTTTCATTTTTCTCCTCCAATCACACGACGTGCAATCTATCGGGTGGAAAATGCTATCTAGTTGATGGATAACATGAGTTTAGTTGTGATACACAACAGTTTTTTTATTTTTATTTTAAGTGGAGAGAAAAATGTGTGGTGAATTTTATTTTGACATACTCGTTTTCTCTTGCAACTGACAAGTTGAATTGATTATTGGAACAACATTCGAGGACATGAGCATAGATGACCGTAAGTTTTGTAGTTGCCACTCCGTAATTGACAATAACCAGAAATATTGCACATATATCCAAATGGATGTGGCTTGGGTGAGCTTACTATTCTTTATGCACAT
This sequence comes from Ochlerotatus camptorhynchus, assembly GCF_037179485.1. Classification (NCBI taxonomy): domain Eukaryota; kingdom Metazoa; phylum Arthropoda; class Insecta; order Diptera; family Culicidae; genus Ochlerotatus; species Ochlerotatus camptorhynchus. Next base: position 1,049,467 of record NW_027040739.1, read on the forward strand.
AAGGGTAGGACAACATTGTAATCCGGATCATAGCCCCCTGCTCCCCACTACTCTTTTGATCAATATTAATGCCCTAAATAACGGAACCAAATTTTAACGAATTTGGTGACGATCTGGATTTGCGAGAGAACATTAAAGTTGGCATGGGAAAGTAAATGGTAAACGAAATGAAATTATTCATTTGCTTGTCGAAAAATCAAAAAAAAAATCCAAACCACCCTTCCTCTCTTGTAAGGCACTTTATGGTTATTAGTATGCCCCCGCTCGACCCGTTGACCTGACCTCTCGTTGAATATAGAGGAAAATTCAGGTGTTTTAGCATCAAATCGTTTAAAATCAAATTATTGTCTTCCTTCTATTAAAACTTATGCAAGAAAATGTCAACCCCATTATAAGGAACTGTATTCTCTTACATAATTTTTGGATGACCCTAAAGCGCATTTTTTGAATACCATAGATTATACATTTAAAAAACTAAATTAATCTGTGATCTGAACTATCTAACTTAAGGTGCACCGGGACAAGTGGGACCTAAATATTTGATAGTTCAGCATTATGTGATTTTGTTATCTAAAATAATCATTCGTTTCAAATTTCAAAAGCACAGTATTTTGTAGAACAAAGTATACCTACAATTTTTCAACATTTTCTCATATGTTTACAACTTCTGAAAACCAACAATTAAGATTTAATAATTTTGATTCTTCTCTGTCTTGTAATTTTAAGCCATTCTCTAGCAGGTTTCATTCCATTCATTTCAATCCAATATGCAAATTGGTAACACGTAAGACAAAGTTCGATTTGACCTGGTCGTTTTTCAACACACAACTTAACACTTTTTTCTAATCTAGTGGTCTGGCAAGTTCAAAAGATAAGGGCTTTAGCCTAAATGCTTCCACAAATGTGTATGTTGAGGGCCGTTGAAAAAAAAATTCACTTGTTTACGTATGGTGTTTTGTTAATACGTTTGTTTAACGACTTACTTTGAATGTTTATTTAAAAGATATTAGTTTGACAATCAATAATTTAAGCATTACATAATTATGTTTTGATTATAATCTTTACATATCTTCTTTCCTTTATTTAACATCGGTCTCTGTTCCGCAATCTAGTGCCAATCACCGACGGACATCGATTGCCATCCATTGACGGCAATCGAATGTGCAGGAAGGCAGCTTCCACACCTGCGTAGTATATCGCACCCATTCATTCAACACACACATGAGTTAAGATATAATTAATTATGAGTAAGAGACCGCATGGGAAAAGTGTATTTTTCTGTTTGGCCCTAGATACGGCTAGCTAGTTTAGCTAATTAATTATATCTTAACTCACGCGTATGATTGAAAAACTGTGAACAACAAAGTTTAAGGAAATTTATTGGGCTTTTTGTTAAAAATATTTTCAAGATTGAACACTCAAGAATAACATCTCAAAAGAGTAAGAGATGAACTAGCCTCAGGCTAAAAATCTCTAAAATAAAGAAAAAAAAAAAAAAAAAATCTCAAAAGAGCGAAAATTGCTCAAATTATGCGATAAGTGAATTTAACCTACGAGTATCTCGAAAATAACAACTTTGGGCAATGAGCTTTTTTGTTGTAAATTTAATGTGTTTTAATATTAACACCAGTGTTGTGAAAATATCAAAAGATCTAATCTCACCAATGTGCATAATCTCATTTGAGTATCGTTAACCAAAAACTCAACACGCAAACAACAGCCGATGATATTACAAGCTGTGATACGGTTGCTATGATATCATGCTGACAAAACTCCCCGGCTACAATTCTCACCAAACTGTGTTGCGTTTGAGCTTCAAGATTTTTGCTGTACATCCGAACACGAAACGAAACTTCCATCACTGCTGGTAGCAGTAACTTCGTGTCTGCCATCTGTGAAGCGTAAAGAAAGATAGCAAACTATGCTTTCTCTTTCTAAAAAAACGATGTGCAAAGGAATCATTTTTTTTGGTCAGTCAACTCGTGGCTGCAATTTTACATGTTCTGAATAGACTCGCAATATCAAAGGAGCTTGTAAAAACAATATCATGCTTGATATTTTATTCCAATATCATGCGTGATATTGGGAGCCCTTGAGAGCGAAACAAAATCATTTGAGTGAGGATTATGCCATCACTGATTAACACTAACGGCGCCGGTGGTGTAGTGGTAAGCATGATTGCCTCTCACCCCAGCAGGCCTGGGTTCAATCCCAGTCGGCGCCGCCGGGATGTTCTGAGGCATAACATCTCTGATCACGATCACTTCACGGATAGGAAGTAAAGCCGTTGGTCCCCGGTTCATGAGTTGATGGGTCGATAGGTAGGGTCCAGGTGTGGGAGCTACCTTCCAGGCACGTCGGTAGCATTGGTGCTCAGCACGGAAAACAAGATCGACGGAAAAAAAAAAAATATTAACACTATTTCAAATATATTCGATAACTATCGGTAGTATTATGGAAAATACTTATTTTTTCAATAATTCATAACTTTTTTAATTATGATTTGCCCAGCAAATACACAGTGTCAAAAAGTATTTCATTACCTAAGCTACAAAAAAAATTTAAAAAAAAATATTTTAAAAAGATATGCAATTTGAGTAAACATCTCAAAGGGCAAACATTTCTTAAAATATGCGATAAGTGAATTTTAACCTACGAGTATCTCGAAAATAACAACTTTGGGCAATTTAAGCATTATGAGCTTTTTTAAAGATATTCGATAACTGTAGGTGGTATTCTGGAAAATACTTATTTTTTCAATAATTCATAACTTTTGATATTTTTATTTTTTTTTTTGTAAAAAAATTATAATTTTTTACAGTGTATATTTTTTCTTGAAAGGCACAATACTTGTCCGCAACTTCTTCCAAGACACCATCTTGATCATACAAATCGTTTTTGCATAAGCCCTTTTCAGGTGTTAGTCGTGTGCAAAACTAGGGAACCATATATGTAAAATAGCATGTTGGGCAATAACAAACAACTGCAAAGTTTCATCATAATCGTAAATGGTCGATCCGAAACGATTTGCGAATCTGTGTGGAACTGCTCGTGAGTGTGTGTGCGTGCTTCTTCGTCGGCTTTATCTCTCCTAACCAGAGGTGGCAACAGTACATTTTTTGAAAAACTATCGTCCAGAGCGAAACAAAACAGCCAGCACACGGGCGGCCGTTTATAACTACATTCCAAGCGAACAGCGGAGATAGAGAATAAATAAAATCTCGCAGCCTGATTTTTCCAAACAGTTTATTGTAATGAAATTTTAGCTTCAGGCTTGCGTGTGACAGTAAATTACCAACTCCCTTATTTACGCATAATTTTAACATCAATGCTTATGACTGGTTAGTCTTCATTCTTATCTTTTAATTCCATGCAATAAACATCAAATAAATGCAGTAATTAGCCAGAAATCAGCAAAATTCTACACGACATAAATTTATGTCGCGCGTGCCGCCGGTCTTGTCTGCTTTTTTGTGCGAAAATGTTCTGTCGCTGGCAGAAAACAGTTTAGAAATGTCATGACATTTTTGCCGCTTGCCAGTTTGTTTTTGTGTGTCGTCAAAATGGTTATCGCAAAAAGTATCAAATGTTAAGGAAAAATGTTAAACTCCAGGACTCGTGCCACCACTGCTCCTAACACACGATGCCTCCGGTAAATGTGTAACGGTAAATTGACAATGTTTGAAAAATCATTGGTCAGCATTTAATCAATAGATTTTAAATCTGTTGATACCGATTTTTTTTTAAATGATGCCAATAGGTTTGAAATTCGTCAATAAATGACTGAGCTATGATTGTTCGAACATTGCAAGTTTGTCGTTGCACATTTTACTTCTTTACACCCGTTGAATTTGGATGAATTTTTCCGTAGTTGAATAATCGTTTAATGAATAAACAATAGCATCCAATAAAACGTTATTCACATGAGCATCAAGCGCATACAGTGTAGCTGTTAAGGGAAGCAATGAAGTCTAATAATCACTGATTAATGTAATCAATCAGTTCAATAATGTGGTTGAATGAATTCTCCAGTTTTATGTGGACAAATCCGGAAAAGGAGTTATTAACGGGTGTTCAATAAAAAATGAGAATGATTTCAGTGTCGTCCAGTGCTCTTGTGAGATCATCGCGACTAAGTTGCGTCGTACGGTTGACCACCCGCTTCTTCAATATTCATTGACGTTTTTTTGAAGAATAAACATTATTTTTTTAATAAAAAATACTGAATTCGTTGAAAAAATAAATTTTTACTAGCTATATAACTGAAAAAATTCTAATTTTTTATTGAAAACCCGTTATTTAAAATACAACAAGTACTATTCTGCATGTAGTTGAATAAAATCATCAAGAAGTCGTTTCTTCAAAAGTTAATTGTTTGTTATAACTCCAAATGTTTGGTGTCTTAGAAAAAGTTAAAAAATAAAACAGCAAAAAAGGTTATCTTCCAATTAATTCCACTTAATTAATCTGTTTAATTAATTAAAATAAATTAACACTTAATAGTTTGAATCTTGTTCCAACAAAAATGTGCGACGTGGTCTATGCTATGCTACACAGCATGGACAAAAAGATGGAAAATTTTGCAACACTTGCACACACGTTATAACGCTAGATTTCACGTAAATTTACAAGCTATTTCATGTAAATTTAAGCTTGATAACGCATAAAGCAGCAATGTTGTATACAAGCTCGTAAGCAATTTCGTTGTTTATACCAACTATACTGCCCATAAAAGCATATCAGTCTCATATGAATTTTCACCATATTTGATTTTTTCACTCCAAAACATCTTATTATTATATTCATTTTATTTAATATTTTTTTCCCCTTGATTTGTTTTCCGTCAATCTTGTTTTCCGTGCTGAGCACCAATACTACTGACGCCAGGGAGGCAGCTCCCACACCTGGACCCTACATATCAACCCATCAACTCATGAACCGGGGACCAACGGCTTTACTTCCCTTCCGAAGGAAGGCGTGATCAGAGATTTTATTCCTCAGAACATCCCGGCGGCGCCGACTGGGATTGAACCCAGGCCTGCTGGGGTGAGAGGCAATCACGCTTACCACTACACCACCGGCGCCGCTATTTAATTTAAGAATTTAATTTAATTTAATTCATATTAAATGATTTTAAATCATTTAAAAAAAAACAACAACAATTTGTTCTAAAACTTGGAGAAAAAATACGAAACATGATCTGTCTTATATTCAAAATAAAGGTATATCATATAACTTCAGATACGAGGCAAAATTTGTATAATGTGACTCGAAATAAATAGAAAAGCATTTCTCTTTTTTTTTTAAATAAAATCGAGACAAGCTTTTGAGTATGATAATAACGAAAAAAGCGTTATTTAGTTTCAAATGAAGTCAAAAGTTTATGGTGGATGTGAGTTTGTCTTCTCTGGCAACAAATCGGGAAACGTGATGGGCGGTGTCTGCTTCGTTCGTTTTTCCACGGCTGCATGGAAACTGTCCGCAGCCATAAATGTGTGCCCAGATTTAAAGAATATGAGAACAAGTTTCTTCACCTTATTTGATTCTGAGCAGACTTGGTAACGGTCAGTTTGGTCAATGACTTTTGACGAAAACCAAAAATAAATTGTAACGGTACAAAAATCATCTTTCCATACATCCTTCGTCATTCGCATATTTTACCTTCACTTCTCTTTTTTTCTATCATGCATTGACAAAACAAATAGCAACTACCGTCGAACGTGTGAGCAGACTAGTTATGGTACTATAAGCACTTCTTATTTCATTTAGCCTTTTTCATTTTCCCATGGGTTGATAGACCAGTGGTTAAGACACATGCCTAATAATCAGAACAGTCGGGGAATCCGGTTTGTACACCTCACACACTTAGAAATAACTAATTTTACACTAGACATAATCCATATTGGACGTAAATCATGGAACGTAAACAAACATTTCGTGTAAAATTTAAGTGTTCTCAAACCGAAACATAAGCAAATTGACGAAGAGAATTGATTTTCTTGTTTTTTTTTAAATGATTCTTATGTCAAAAGGGCCGCTTACATGTGTCGGTCTCCTAAATTTACACGACATTTTCGTAGTGTGCAGATTTAGTTTTTTTTTTTACATTTTTATTGCTTCCAATGACCAGGGTGGCCAGACCTACCGATTTATCGAGAGTCTTACCGATTTTTGGGATGCCTTAAAAAAAACCGATTTTTCACTTTTCCTACCGAGAATCACAGATTTCAAGGCTGTGTTCCATTTGGTGAATTTTCACTTAAGCTTTACACTTCGAAATAACTTAAAGTATTCGGAAATCCCTCTGTTGTTGATCGTCCAATTTTTGAGAAGGTGTTTTTCAAGATTGATTTCTGATCGGTCAGAAATAGGTCTGCTGGAATAGCAGGTTTATTTGGAAAGTTTACATCTGTCAAATTTAAGTGAAAATTCACCATTAGAACACAGCCTTAGTAATCTTGAAAAATGTTTAAAACCTACATTTTGTTTTCCGTGTAGTCAGTCAGCGATGTGTTTTGCAACTCCAATCCAACGTAGGTAAAGCGGGTTAAAGTAGTTTTCATTTACTTGTGTGCAGGGGTTGAACCAGTCGACGTTTCTTACTACACTCGCTTCGTTGTCGTGCGCGACAGTTTGTTTGTATTCGTACATCCATGCTCTACCATCGTCTCTCACACAACACAAACGGTAGAATAACATTCGAGCAAAAAGAAAATTATCAAATAACTATCATAGAACATGTGTGATTTCGTTCTAATTCCTCAATTTGATGTAAATTAAACCATTTCTGATTGGACATGTTATTCCTAGGACTTGATTGCTTGCTATTTTCAGAATTCACTCAAGCACAACATCAGCAGCTCTTATTATGAGTAAAACTAAAATACATATATTCGTGACGGTCTTCGGCGACAGTGTCGTATGACAGAGCCTGTCATATGACATTTTAGTTTGGCACTGTACTATGATAGCTTGTTTTGCAAGTGTCGGAGACAAAGGCAGTCGATTATCACAGAAAATGTGTCGACTACCGTGACCGCTTACAAGACTGCTTGTGTGGTATTCGTATGGCATTTTCCACTAGCTTTCTACTCAAAAGTAAGTTAGTTGCACCCAAAAGTAGGTAAATATGATTATGCTCAACGTTGGGTTCCCACACTTTACTACCCCTGTGGGGTGGTTTTACTCCTCCTCGTTTTTGACATCATAGAAAGTGAAAAGGAGACAAACAAGTCAAAAGTAGGTAAAAGTGAACTGGCCGTTGGGTACTTTTTTCTTATTGTGTACGAATGAGTTTTTTTTTGCGTTTAATCGACTTATCTGATTCTCCCTTTTTTGATTTCGTGTTCCGTTCGTCCTACTCGCACTTACTTGTTATTCTTAATTGTTATTGTTAATATTCGCATATTTTTTAGGGGTACGAATTACTCACTACGAACTCGATGGCTTTAGGACTGATCTCTTTCTGTTTAAAACTAATAGAATGTCGGAAACCTACACGCTAAGATGCACATACCTTAAAGTCGGTAAAGAATACCTAAATATCGGTATAAATTACCGATAATCGAAGAAAGTGCACATACCTAAATTATCGGTAATCATGGATTACCAATAATTAACGTTAAATATTACCTAATTTATAGTAAAAAATAGCCTATTTAGAGTAAAAAGTAACAATTTTTATCGGTAAAAAATACCGATAACTTTTTACCGATAATTTTAGGTAATCGTAGCTAAGAGTATAGGAAATCGTATAAGGGAAGTACACCAGTATTGGCCATAGGTTCCTATTTTGGCCACACATCAGAAAACCGATTAAATTACAATATTCGTGCATTTTGTGGTCAAAATGTTTATATACATCGACAAATATGATTTGTACCAAATTTGAATCAAATCAATTTGAATCAAAGCAAAGCCAAAACTGGTCATGCGACACCTAGTTTTAAGATCCGCAATGGCAAAAATGATGATGTACTAAAAAAATGTTATGCAATTTGACAGATATCAAAACATCATTATAATTTTCACCCACTCGATCTGTGAGTCAATCGTCACTTTGATTCAATTGCGCGTGATTTGTTTCCATCAACCCCCCGATCTCCGCTCATAAACGTTTCAAGTTTCGGGAAAGCCTTCTTAAGACGGCCTACCGATAATTACCGAAAAAAGTTTTGAGAACCTACCGATAATGAAAAAAATAAATAATCTGGCCACTCTGCCAATGATCATCTTTTTTTGTCAAACAACACGGAACGGCTGACTAAAACGTGCAGTTTTTAAGGTGTATTCAGATCTGAAGGATATTTCACGCGCGGAGAGAGATTTTGCGAAGGTACGAGAGGGAGAAAAGTACTAGTTGTCTCTCTCATTCTAACGCAAATTTTGCTCCGCTCCGGTAATGTACGCTTAGATCTGAATACACCTTTAATCATCTTCGAGTAACCGATAGATCTAAGAGAGGGAGAACGTACTGAGATAGGTTTTTTTTACGACGTAAATGAAAAATGACAGTCTACCTACGGAATTTGTCATGCGGTGTTTGGAGTGCGACGAAGATAGTTATGAAATATTTCTCATCACTGACTTAGCTCTCTCTACGTTGATGCAAGACAGCCCTGATTATGAGTTTATATGAAGAAACATGTTCCAATTTTTGTTCTGGGCAGCACAATTATCCAACCCTAGAACAATTTCATGCACATCACCAAATCGATCGATAACACGGTGGAAGCAACATAAAATATCGCTGGAAAATCTTCCGCTGTTTGACTCGTCCCAAGCGCAGTTGTATGCCTCTGTGAAAAAAAAACGATAAATTGGCATACACAGCTTTGCATACACAGTTTTGATAACGAACTGCTCATTAGCTAATAAATTTGCACACAGTTGACACTTTTTAAAGCAGTAGATAGAATAGAGTTTAAGATTTTTATAGATACGTGAAAATGTAGATTTTAGTTCTAGTAATAAACTGTATTTGTTTTTACTTTGTAAAAATGAAGTGAGAAATGCTCGCTGCACATCTCGGACTTTAAGTGTAAAAATACATTGGTGTTGATTCAAATGTTAAGATTTACTGACTCTTTGCATATCTATAATGAACTATGATCCTAATCTATAAATTACTTTATAGAAAAAAAAATTCAACAACTTCATCACCATCTTCACGGTAAGCGGTGCGGGATGAACAAGCGTACCGAAAGTGTTCTGCTTAACTGTCACATATTGAACGAGCGGTTTCTTGGTCCGTCTAAGGCCGACAACATAGTAGAAGCGATTCGAAGCGATTCGATTCGTTGGCAATAAGCGGAGCGCTTGCGTGAAAGCACCCTCTATGAGCGTTCTATGGGAATCGCCCAAACCAGCCATAGTGTAAGCGATGCGAAGAGGTGTAAAGCGTTCAGCAAAGCGACAGAGCTGTTCGTGTTGTGTTTTGACGCCTTCGAACGCAAGTGGACTGATTCTAGTGAGGAAAAATGGACACCGAAAATTTGAACAAATATTTTGCACTGCGCGCGCGACTGTAATGTTTTCAAAAACGCTTTCACTATGTCATAGGTTGCTTCGCTTGCCGCTGCATTTCGCTTTGCCAATTGCTATCGCATCGAATCGCTTCTACTATGTTGTCGGCCTAATTCGAATGACTCGTCTGTTTTCCATGCAGGGTAGATGTTACGCAGGTTTCGCACTGTTCGTGTCCTGGCTTCACAAGCGAAATATTCATCTTTCTCAACACTTGACAATATAAGACATAGTTGACATCCAAATTTTCTGTATTCATAAACTCGTCGTGCATCTTCTTCTCGTTCAAATCCGACGCCAGATATAAGCGATTAGCCGCTCACGTCGATAGTGGGAAATCGTCGGATCGAACAACGAAATATGTGCTTTGATTGCATCACGCTTCGAATCATTTCGCTGATATTTGCCACGCTTGACTGGTTATGGGTGGTCACCATCAACACTCCGGTAAAATATGTTCCTGTTATTATTTGAACGCTTAATTATTAATATTTTTTCAAAAAAAAAATCAAGTGTACAACTTACCCGCATTGTTCGGCATAGCCAAGAGTGTTCAAATTAAATTTTCGGTAGTAATGTTCGTGATCTATATTTCTTAAATTTGTGTGGTTTACATGTATAACTTATCAAGTGACACAGATGCGTCTTTTCAATTTTAGTTATTTTGAAATTTCAATTATTATTAATTACAGTTCCTAGTCCTATCAGGCCTGTTTTAAGAATGACCACCTTGGTGGGATTGGTTTGTGGCAGTAATGTTCGTGGTTCGCACATGGTATTTATACGTTTGGCGTTTGCGAGGGCCATCACCGATGTGCATGTGACGAGCTTATTTCTTAATCTCCACCTGTTGCACATTTTGACGGATAAACTTGACCTGTTCGGTGGGATCAAAATTCCAGTACGTATGGTTTGCTGGTATTCTTTCGTCTTTCGAGACATGTTTACTATAGTCTTTGAGACAACAACAGATGTCGTGAATAACAAGATGCTGCAGGCGACGTTTTTTTGGTGACGTACCTCCTTTATTTTCCTTCAACGACATCTTACGTTTTTTAACGAGGTCTTGAAGTTTCGCCGAAAAAACTTCTTTCGGAATCCACTACACTGTTTCCGTCAGCTGAGGAATTTGGAAAGGGTGAACGTTTGCCCAAAATACTGTTGAAATCATTCCTTTGTGCAAACCATTCTTAAGTTCCTGCTATTGATCTGATCCCAGCAAATTCATCTTCTGAACAGTATTTCGAAATACTTCCGTACACCTTCAATAATTGCAGAGCGGCCATTCCGAGATAGTAGTGAAAACGAACTTATGAAATGACAGGACAGCAAGAAATAGAATAAAAATAGCGTTGTGGTCTAAGCATGCTTGTTATGCCTACTGACAAAATAAAGTCCCAGGTTTTATTTTAACATTTTAAGGTCTTAATACTTTCTAACACAAATTATGCAGCTCTAGTCAGGATATTGTTGAAAAACACTTAGTTTAAAACTAAAAGGATACACTAATAAAAATGTTATGGTTATTTTGCTTAACGACGTGTTCGGGATATCATCCAAACCATTTGTGGAAAAGATCGACTATTCGTTCGTTTATGGTATTTGTTTATTAGGGTATGCAGCGCAAAAAGAATCAAAAATAGAAGTTCATTTGCAGTTTTCTCAGTTGCTAGCATTTAAATGTGGAACTGATATGCTTTTCTAGGCAGTTTACACACTTAGAAATTATTACCGTATTCGGTAATTTTTTACGGCAAACGGTATATTTTATGAAATGTCAAAAGTACCGAACGGTTCTGTGATTTTTCGCCGAACGATTCAGTAATTTGTAACGAACTATTCCGTAAAATTCTTTTTTTTTTTTTTTTTATGAAAATCGTCGTTATTGGTTTTTTTGATCAATTTGAAGAAAATGCTATTTGTACAATAATATTTGAAACGTTTATTTATTTCAAATTATTATCCAATATGAACAAGTAGAATTGCAGAAATGTCCAGCAGAAAAACACAGAATCGTTGGTAGTGTCTGAAAACAATAACAATTACTACATCAACATTTTCTTATTAAATATTTGGGTGATCCTGTTTACCTGCCTCATTACCGGTGCCGCTCAAAGTTTCACCGGAATTTTCTGATCACTGTCCACTACTCACTTTTACAGTTGAAGTTGAACTACAGTTAAATGTGAACATGGCTTGTATCTTGATTTGACAGCTTTAAATACTTCACAGGAGTTCGGTAAACGAGTTTGTAATTTGCAGTATATTCGGTATTTTTCACCGACTTTGGCGTTTGCTTCATTTTACAGTTTGTTCTGTAAATGGTTTTACAGAGTTTTTTTAATTTAATAATCAGATTACCATAGAAGCGTACAATTTAAGTGGTTTTTTTTTGTCAGTATTATTTTTTCCGGATCCATGGATTCCGTTGGATCGCTAATAAGGCTGCCGATGCTCAAGATTCTAATAGTTCGGATGAAGGAATACGGGTAAAAAACCATCCAGGAATAAGGATTCCCGATTGCATATGTTTATTACAACAAATGTAATGGCAGTTCTTGAAATGGACTGCAGCTTAAAGGGTTATACGGTCAAAATTTGATCAATATCAACTTGACGTATTTCTTTCAATTTTGCATTTAAAAAACCTGAACACCTCTCATTTTGAAGGTGTGTGTGTGTAGAATGTTGCTCCTATTTTGATTTTGGAATTCACTCTTCAGTTGTCAAAATGCCGTCCAAGCAAGAACAGCAGCGTATCAAAATTTTGCTCGCGCATCGCGAAAATCCGAGCTACTCGCACGCAATGTTGGCAAAATCGCTAAAAGTTGCCAAATCAACCGTTACAAAGTAATTAAAGTGTTTGGGGAACGTTTGTCGACAGCCAGGAAGTCTGGATCGGGGGGAAATCGAAAACCGGAAGCCACTGAGACGACAAAGAGAGTTGCCGGTAGTTTCAAGCGAAACCCTAATCTCTCTCTCCGAGATGCCGCAAATAAGCTGGGCAGGCTTCCAAAAAGTACAGCCTTCTCGCGACAGTTGGTTTATACCTGAATTGACTGTTGCTTTGTGTGCTTTACTACCGCTTGCTACCGTACGTTCAGATCTGAATTCGAAGTGTATTGGTAACAGCGCACACACGAACGAATGAAAGCTGTATTAGAACAGTCGCATCTATACCCGCTTTGCTAAAATCATCGTGCTTGGAACGTAGTGAACCGAATGGGCTGTATTTATGCATTTCTTTATGACCAGGTTCTCAATGTTTCTGTCGTCATAACAGCCTTCACAAACCGACGACATCCCTCAGCTTACCCAAGTGGCTGTCACGAAAAGGCTGTCACGAGACATTATATACAATTGATATACGGCAGTGGAGTATAGAAGAAACCCAGAAGAATGATCCCGAACATATATGTCGGCCCGATGTCGGATCAATGTAAGGTCAATTTATGGTCGACATCGGTCAAATGTCGGGTCGATGTCGGGTCAATTCTGTGTTTATGTCGGGTCAATGTCGGGCCAACATCGGGTTGGGGTTTGGTAGAAGTCAGGTTGGTGTCGGGTAGGCTTATATTTTTCGCCGGAGACCGTGCGTTTTAAAAAAAAAATATCGGATGAAAATTTTGCAATGGACAGCACGAACGTGATAGCAACCGAATGAGCTCCGGCGCCACACTGGTAGTGTAGTAGCAGTCTTACGACACACAAACAAAATTTCAAAGACAGCAGCAACGAATCGGCAGTTTGACGGACTGCTTGTTGTATGTACGAGGAAAGTTACGAATGACCATCCGAGGCTGTCATAGCCGAACGAACAAAATACATGACTAAGAACAAGCTGTCGTGAGCAGCACAAGACGGCAACGTTGCATGTCGTATAACAGCCTCACTGTGGGCTGTCGCTTATAGCTCAATCTCAAGGCTGTCGTAGGGAAAAGAAAGCGACAGCCGTTGGAATACTGTCATGAGGCGGTACTTTTGGTATGCCTGAAGCTGGGTGTATCGTCTACAACCGTGCATCGAGCCAAAAAACGAGCCGGACTATCGACTTACAAGAAGGTAGTGACTCCAAATCGCGATGATAAACAAAATACGACGGCCAAAGCGCGATCCCGGAGGCTGTACACGACGATGCTGACGAAGTTTGACTGCGTGGTAATGGACGACGAAACCTACGTCAAAGCCGACTACAAGCAGCTTCCGGGACAGGAGTTTTATACGGCAAAAGGAAGGGAAAGGTAGCAGATGTTTTCAAGCACATGAAACTGTCAAAGTTCGCAAAGAAATATCTGGTTTGGCAAGCCATCTGTACCTGTGGCTTGAAAAGCAGCATTTTCATAGCTTCCGGGACTGTCAACCAAGAAATTTACGTGAAAGAGTGTTTGAATAAACGTCTGCTGCCTTTCCTGAAGAAACACGGTTGTTCCGTACTGTTTTGGCCGGATTTGGCATCTTGCCATTACGGTAAAAAGGCCATGGAGTGATACGCCGCCAACAACGTGCAGGTGGTTCCCAAGGACAAGAACCCTCTCAACACGCCAGAGCTCCGCCCAATTGAGAAATACTGGGCTATTGTCAAGCGGAACCTAAAGAAGACCAAAAAAACTGCTAAGGGCGAGCAGCAGTTCAAGGCAAACTGGCTTTCTGCGGCGAAGAAGGTGGACAAGGTGGCTGTACAAAATCTGATGGCAGGGGTCAAGCGTAAGGCCCGGCAATTCGGATTTGGAAAAGCGGAAGCCTAACTGAATATTTTTCCTGAATTTTATACTAATTGAACTTGAAAAAGAAATTTAATTTGATTTTTTAAATAAACGATTTCACCGATTTACACGCGTTTTCCCTTGACCAAATTTTGACCGTATCACCCTTTACATGCAAGTTTTTCCAGAAGGCATGTTTTTGTATAAAACCTTCAAGAGATGATTTTCTATACGCAATGCATTTGGGGAAACAAACTTTGTTCGTAAAATAAGTTAACATCAAAATTACAAAATTATTTTCAAAACTTTCCGGCAACCAAAGTACAGAATCTGTTTGTATTCCGAAACATTGCAAATTCTGTATACTTTCCATGCAAATCTGTAATAGAATATAAAATTGCCCGGTTGAGTGTTAAATATCGAGTTGAATTGAAATCCCAAAAAATAGGTTTTATCCAAGAGTTTGTCCGTTCTGCACCAGTGTTCAAGTTGGGCAAGTTGAAGCGTATCTATAAGCGGAAGGGAATATTCACTCTTATTTGTGTGTGGCTTTGAGTGCTAGAATTTAAAATAATCACAATGATTATTCACTTCCACTTTCCATTCCAACTTCTACGCGTATTTCAACTTGCCCTTTACTTGCATGAATTAAGCCCATATTTTTTCAAAAAAAAATTCCAAAAAGTTTGTGCGTTTCAAAAATTCTACGCATGAATTGAGCAATTTTTTTTTATAAAATCATAGCATATTTATCAATGGGGGAGCAGAAAAAGCACAAAAATCCTAGAAAATACGTACATTTGTGAATTTAATCCCGTTTTTCTAATAAATCGTGCTTGCTAAATTATCACAAATTATCTACGTGAATTATGAACATCTCCTTATAACTATCGGAAAGCTTACCACCCCTAAAGAGAAACGTTTTGAATTTTTCTAAAAATATTGCAAAACTATTTAAAATATACCTTTGTAAATAATTTTTTTTTTTTTCGTTTTCTGAAGATAATTTAAGCATGTTTTCTGTCTCATCACGTCAGAAAAATTGACTAAAAAACCGAAAATATCGACCTTATTTTTTATTTATAGTCCAACCTTATTTTAGATAGAAACAATGTTTTTACATGTAAGTTTTCTCAAGAATCTAATAAACAAAAAAAGTTTTCTTAGATTTTCGAAATCTTGCCAGAAAAAAAAATTTTATTGTGTGGAAAATTTTCCCATGCTAACAAAATGTGTAAGGGTCACCCAAATCAATCATTCAGTCGAGCAGTTTGAAGGTGTCTTTCTTCCAGAGGTGTTAAGAAAATGAAGCAATACACCAAATTTGTTAGACTTAGCACAAATAAAACGAAGTTCGGGAAGAAAATATATCACAATATTGCTCCATTGAAAAGTTCGAGTGATTTGAATCGTAATATTCAACTCCTTGAATGATTATTTTAAATCTATTTAGTATCTAACATACTAAGACCTACTTCAGTGTTTTCTGTGAATATTTACTGTGATTATCCCACTATTGCGACACATTGAAGCTTAGAAGACTCAAAATTAACAAACTGTGAGTGGAAAATTACTAATTGTCCTGAATTATGGTTGACCACCACTGCTAATTAATTTGTTTGAAATATCATTACGCATTCACTGCGGTTGATTTATCCTAGGGTCAAAAAGCACCCGAAAAGATGAATAAAAGACGAAACTCTTCCTAGCTGCCCAACAGATGACGACTTTCCCTAGCCTGGCCTGAAGCCTCCGTAAAAAAAAATGGGGAAACGTGTAATGAGTTTATTACGCCATCGTTAAGGGGAAACTGCGTAAAGCGCTAAAAAGTTGCACCCGGGAGCTGGCAGGGTGAGTTGAGTTCAGCATGGTCTTCTCGCACTTCGCCTTCCGTTGCTTTGGGGGATTCCTTCGCACGGGTAACATAAATTATATTTCAGTTTTAATTTTCTGCGTCCCTATGTGCTCCAACTGGTGCGGTGTCATCGGTGTCAGTGTGGTTGTTTTTTCATTGTCACACAACATACACAACTTGCGTTGATACCTACTAGGAATTTCGTCATAGCACAAAATTTACCAACGACACAAATGAGCGCTGAGAATTCACATGACACGTGGAGCTATGTTAGACTGGTTCAAACATGTAGCTTGGAAAACTGATCTAATTTTCCCAAAATACGATTATTAATGAACATTATTTTACAAATTACCAGTCTAAAATTTAAAGTAAAAAAATCTCATGAACGGCTGCTAAAATATGTTGCCACTATGAACCGACCTAGTATGTATTGTGGTGTGGATGCTATATATATATATAGCTAATAGCTATGTAGATCCCTTTGTGCCAGCCGCTGGGTAAAGTTATTCGCGAACGTTATATCGCGGGAATATGGTCACAATATAACTACCTATACCTACGCTGTGTACGTATATCCAGCATCAGTAGATGGATCATGATACCTTGGTTACGTCAGAACACGCTGTCCGGATTCACCAGAATATTCATTTTCACTTTGGCCTGGGCTGAGCTCTGACCGGCAAACACAATGCAATGCGTTAAATTTCATTTGCCCCATTGTCCTAGAGGTGGCTCACTCTTTTGGCCTCTGCTGCTCGGTGATGAACCTTGACGAGGATTATGCGACAAGTGTTCCGTCGTCAGAGGGTACTTTCGTGTTGAGTTGTTGCGCTTTTGTTGTGCCAGAAGCGTATTGTTCCGGAAAGTGCACTTCTGATTAAATGCATACGTGCTTATCAGATTCCTGCTGCAGAACCTTGCATTCAACTGGAAAACACTCCAATTGAATGGCGGAAATTCTTTTGAAGCAATCCAAGCGGTTTGTTGTGCAATGTAGACAGTGGAAGGTGCCGATTATTTTAGGAATGGGTTGTACACGTGGAATACCTGGTGGAATTATGGTTCCTAATTGGAAGATTTTGCTTCTAACTGATTTACATTTAGCGAAAGACCTGACATGAAATTGAATTACCTAGGATTCAAGTTGTTCGATTGGTTGCCTGCTTTCAACCGTGTTTGAAGGAATCCCCAAGGGCAGGAGACTTAAAAGCTTGCTGCTTAAATACTTTACATCGATGATAAATTAATAGAAATATTAATTCACGAGTAAGATGATGGTTTCTTTTTTATAATTGTCTTCATTTCATCATAGTAACGCATAGTAACAACCGTCCAGCCCTCCCTTGACACTAATGAGGGATCATAGGGATGAGCAATTCCAAGAACTTCAGGAAAATTACAGGAACTTATAGAATTTCCTAGAAACTCAGGAAAGTCCTCAGATATCTTTATGGAAGATCCAAAATATAAAGGAAATTCCATATTGTTGGCGAAGTTAAAAGATCTTTATGCGAAAGTTTCAAAAACTTAAGGGCAGTTCCGTGAACTGCCAGAAAATTTTGGAAACAAACAGTACGGGACAAAAATATGGTTCATCGTGATTCTTCATCTATTCGAATCGAAAACGATTAATTCGCTGTAATATTCCAGTATGTACATCAAAACGTTTGTTATATTGACTGCTGGTTGATCAACTATTTAAGATTTATCGATATGATTAAGGGCTTGCTTTGCCCTATTTGCACGCTTGTCACTGAACAGTTGTGGCTACTTGCGTGACTGCCTATCACTTCAAAGGGCCTGGGTTCAAACCCAGCCGTCACCGTCGTTATTTTCTGAGCCATACAATCTTTGATCACGCCTTTCTTCAGAAGGGAAGTAAAGCCGTTGGTCCCCAGTTCATGATTTGATGAGTCGATAGGTAGGATCCAGGTGTGGGAGCTGCCTCCCTGGCGTCGGTAACATTGGTGCTCAGCTTTTTGCAATCTGAAATAATGCGTCGGAAAAAACTGCTTTTGAAATTTTCCAAAAAGCATCAAAGTAAATTGAACCTTAATATCAAGGTTGAAAATATGGTGATTTTTCGATCATCGTGAGACATTTCTGTCGGTTTCAGATTTTGTATCTGCTGCCGTACTTTCTTAACTTCTGTTTGCGTAAGCTGAGAAGTTTCTTTAGAAAAAATAAGCTTGATTGGCCTGCATAGGGAGACAGACGATGGCAAATCATTGTTCCAGAAAACCTTATGTTCATGTTCTGAGATCTTTGTGGAAATCTGAAGAGGAACCAGAGCAATAGAAAATATGTGTGAATCATTGTAGTCAACTAATTCACCGTCCTCATTTTCATCAAAGAAATTCTGTTTATAACGAGAATGGTTACTGCTGCCGTCATATCCCCATTTATACTTGATCTCGTATTCATTTAACGATAAACCAGTTAGAATGCTCTTTTGGCTTTCGAACAGACGCACATTAGTGTGATCTACTAAAGCTTGCAGCGAAATTTCAGCTGCCGATGGCTTTATCGTTATACCTGTAATTCAAACACAATACATTAATTATTGTACTAAACATAACTCAAACACAAAGCACCTGTAGGATACGTAAGTATTTTTTCCTCCAAAACCCTTTGGTAGGAAGGATATAAATTACATCCTTTCTGCAGGCTCGATGCACGGATGTCTTTGTATTGACTTTTAGATAATCCGTTCTTACAAATAAACGCCAAAGCTTCAGTTGGTGAATATTCTTCCACATCACTGACTACATTCATGGACTGCTTTACACTACCTGCGTTTTCCGGAAACTCCGATAGATTTTTGATGATCTTTCCTGCGTCTCGAAGGCCAGAATTTGTTGCACTGGTTGCCGCTGCAAACATTAACTCCGCATAAGGAACTTCTACGCTGATATCGTGCACTTTTCTAAGCTTTGATCTCGTACTTGAGGTCTCGAAAGATTTGCGTGGTCGTCCTTTTTCAGCTTTCGGTTCTGCTAATTCGCTTGCAGTTTCACACCTACTCAACCAAACCTTGTTATGCTCAAAGAACCGTTTTCTGTTTCGACAGCTCTTTGTCCACAATCTGGCAAATTTGTCTGAAAGTCTCTTTAATAAAGAAAGATATGATAAGATAAGGTATTCTATGTAGAATTGCGAGACACTAATGTGTTTCAATGCTGCATAAAAACAGTACAAACCAGTAAACATAATTGTAAAAATCATCTTTCTTAAAACCCCCTCCCTCGACTTAATTCGTGACGTAATTAATAAATGGCCCCTCCGCAAGCAGGATTATTGTAAATATGATCAATTTGAGTACAAAATGGGAATTCGTTAGGTGCCATTTCTATTCTGGAAATATTCAATATTCGTACACAGTGAACAACATTTTAAAATTCTAACTTGTAAGAGATGATTTTTTTAAGATCTCTTATTCCGATTTATCTTGAATCATTCATTAAATTCAGTCTATTTCCGAGTAAAGTCCAGCATCAAAATGACAGTATATGGAAATCAAGTTTTGATATCAACATCAAACTGAAATCATTATTTGAATTCAGCTTACGCGATTGACAATTACATAACAAATTTTGATTTATTTCGCTATGTATTTGCTCTTCAAATATAAGTTCTTGTAGTTTTGTTTTCATTCCCTTGGCAGAACATCAAATTATCAACAGAAAAATATACATCAAATTGAGTTTTCAATTTGTTCTAACTGATAGCAGAATTAGTTTTCAATGTGATGTCACATAAATATTAGTTTGCTCTCGATTTTGATATTTTAACCGTTAAAACAGCCAAAACGACAGCCGAGCAATTATTATTGGCGACATCATAACATCAAATTTAATCTTCAATTTGTCTCTGGTTTTGCTCGGGTTTCCTTTGTTCACTACATTTTATAACACTATCATCTCAAAATATTAACTGATCTAATCATGAAACTTACCAAATTGGCCTTATTATGTGTTTGACATGAATGTTTGGATCCAATAAAACATTGAATGTTTTAAATAAATAATTCATCGTGAAACTTATTGGTTGGTTAATTTGTTGGTTATCTTTTTTTAAGGCGGTAATTTGAAACTGATTGGTTGTTCTAAGTATTATAAGTTTGTCATTATTACTACACTTTAAAAAACATCATGTTCCATTGAGGTAAGGAATCGGAGTCGACATAATTGCACCGACTCGTACTCCGACTAATCAGTTTATTAAATTTCATCCGACTCCGACTCTACAATCCTGGAATGTAAAAAAAGGAGTAAAAAGATTTATCCAGCCAGTTTCATTTGATGAAACACAATGTTAAATAGCATCCCAAATAACGATATCATATTTCGAACAGCTTGAGTTTCATCTACCTCCTGTTTCATCATGGCCCGTTTGATATCAAACCCACTGGGACAGCTAGTGGCCGCCATCATTTAAGCCGCTTACTCATGGTGTAGCATCGGATTGTTCCTCTCGGTTGCGTATTTATATTTTTCAATGTCCTGCATTTTATGAGATTACCGTCGTCAGCTAAGAACCACGCGATACAATTCGGTTCGTCGCTCTTCACGGAAATGTGACATTTTAAGATTAAATCATGACGCCACTTCTCTTATATCTTGACACCCGCCCACAGAACGGAAATGATATGGATGAACCATTACGACGATCGTGAGCCTTTCCATGGTTGCTGCAGCCAGACTGGAGAGACTGGATACGTGCAGAAGAGAACGAAATGAAGTTCGAACAAAATTCAGTGTAGTGGATGATAGAGAACAATAAATATAACTCAAGATGCCATGCAGACCAGGGAAAAGGAAAGTGCATGGTTACCAAGAAAAATGAGCTGTATAGATATTAAATTCAATTACAGTAAGTGAAGTTGAATAGAAGCTGGGTAGTGAAGGAGAAGTGCCACAACGATGATGACAGGCAAATTCAAAAGATGCCAAGGAGAAAAGTTCCATTCCGATGTTTGAAAGAACGGATGCTGAGAAGATACGAACGATGTGGAAGTGAAAACTTTTTATAGAGAAATATGTGCCATCAGTGATTGTGATAAATTCGTCTTCAAGCAGAAAATGTAGAAGAGGTAAAATATTTTGTGATGACATCGTCGTACTGCTTGCATCATCAATGTAACAATGTCGCGTTCGCGACTATTGTCTTTCTGCTCACGACGATGATAGGTAAGTACGATGAGCACTTGATCGTTTCATCATCATCTAACTCAATCACGCCACAAGATAATAATAAATGAAGGTTGCCTTTTTTTTTTACATCAATATAAACGACTGTGCTGGAAAAGTTTTGGATTATATTTTATGTTTGGTAGGATATTTGCTATCTTGCTATCTGCCAGAGCAATGACATTGATAAATTGAACCTTCAAATGTACAATTCAAGCAATATATTTTCATTTCAATTTAGATGACAAAATAATAAGATGAAATGTGTTATGGTCTCGAATTGACGAATCGGTAAAGGCACGGTCGGTACGGTCTAGAAAATATTTCGGGTTTGGAAATTTTCTTCTCTTCCCTGAGCATAGAGTATCATTGAGTTTGCCATTTAATATGCATAAAAACCTCTCAATTGAAAACAGCGGAAGCACGTCAAGTTAAGTCACTAAGTTGAAAGCCCACAACACGCAAATTTTGTATTTATTCTATAAGAGGAAAAATATCTTGAAAATATTAATCACATAAAAATAGAATTGAATTTCAGATTATTATCTGTTTGTGTAAGTGTTACTAGTGTTTGCAATCTGGAAAAGAAGTTACATTATTCTGGGTACCGAGTCACATTGGTATTCTAGGAAATTAACAAGCCGATCGCGAAGCTAAACGAGCACTGTACTACCGGGTTGATGAGACGGTAGCTGTAGATCATTGGGAAATAAAAACAAATATCAAGGCTACACGGCCACTGAAAACAACCCACAGAGAGAGCCATTTCTAAAACTACAGGAACTCAGCGCTGAGTACCTGCGGTTTTTAAAAAATTCTTATACAACTGAGTATAAGTGACTGGGTTGTTCTCAGTGGCCGTGTAGAATCATTTCATGACGGCAAGAACAATGGGAAGCAAAAGAGGGAATTAAGTTGAAAGAAATTAAGAATACTGTAATTCCTTTCAGAGATATGATTCAAGAAGAGACAGTGTTGTGTTAACTATATTACGACCCAAGCAACACACATGTCCTGTAATAGAATATATAACCTTTGTATGACTGGATTTGGTTGTATAGCAGTTTACTCAACATAATTAAATGAATTTGTTTTACTTGGGGCATAGGTCATAAGGCCTGTACTCGAAAAAAATGCACCAGACAAAAGTGTTCGCCAAAACTTTATTTTAAGTCGGATTTTCTTGAAACTTTCAAGGAATAAACTAATACATATGGATTATGTTTCGGCATAATTACTTTATTCAATCGCTTTCCATCGCTGAAAGCCCGCACCTTTCCCTTAAGACCCCTCATTACATTTTGTGCAATGGTGGAGCCAACCTTTTTGGTCATTTTCATCCATTCTTTCTTCAAATCCAGCTCGTTCTTAAAAACCTTGGACGATTTTCGAACTTTGGCCTTCATTATGGCCCAAAATCTTTCCACCGAACGAATCTCTGGTGAATTTGGGGGGTTGGCGGTTTTTGGTACAAAACCAACGTTATTGTCTCTATACCAATCCAACGTCGATCGCGCGTAATGGCATGATGCCAGGTCCGGCCAAAATAATGTCTCACCTCCGTGGGACATTGGCATATGGCCTGCCAGAGCAAGTATTTTTTGGCGAATTTGTCCACTTTCTTCTTCCTTATGTCTTCCGGAACATCACACCGTGATTTGGCAACGTAGAACTCCAGCCCCGGTATCTGCTTTGCGTCTGCCTTGATGTAGGTTTCGTCATCCATAACCACACACATCGGTTTCGTTAACCACTCTCGATACAGCTTCCTTGCGCGGGATTTGGCCGCCGTGTTTTGTTGATTACGCCGGTTCGGTGCCTTCCGGCCCTTGAATACACGAAGCCCAGCTCGTTTCATGGTTTGCTGAACGAACCAGGCGGAACACTTTGCCTTCAGAGCCGCGTCGCGAATCGAAAGGTTCAGATTACACTTGAAATAATCCAACACCTTCCGGGCCTTCACAGGGTCAGCTGTCTTCGATTTTCTTCCACTTCCAGCCCGCCGCTCGGTCGTCTGGGACTCCTTAAACGATTTAACCACCCGAGACACAGTTGTATGGGTGATTCCCAGTTGTCTTCCGATCCATCTCATGGTCGCAGTCGGATTTTCCATGACGGCGCGCAAAATTCTTCGGCGATTTTCTTCTTGTTTCGATGACATCTCAATAACCACTGAACCGATTGTTATGAAATTTTACACATGTAAACAATTTACTCCAAACTAGTTATACCCAGATTTTCATCAATTTTTACCCACGGATAAAAAAGTTACACACGGATAAAAATGGTGCATTTTTTTTTTCGAGTACAAGCCTTACAAGCTTCACACACAAGCATATTTTTGGAAAGGCAATAGCACCAAATTGTCAATGGTGTAATTATATTATGGCTGTGAAACATTGACAAGTAAATCGTCCTTCTCTTGAAAACGAACGGAAAAGGTAGGGTTAACAATAAATACTCGGGAGATATTAGCAGATGAGGAAAATCGAATGAAGGTAATATACTACATCTTAAAAGTTTTAGCTTATATGACAGTATATAGATGTAGCAATTTGAATTATTTTCTAGGACCTGAATGACTATTTGGTAAATGAATAAAAAATAAATACAAAATGAGCTACCGCAAAACGAGGGGAAGTTGATCACTTTTTTCTGATAAACCTGAATATTTTACTACCATATGTTTAGCACACAAATAAATACCGCTCAAACCTTTGCAAGCCAATACTTTTCTAATGTGCGAATTTAGTTTATAAATTACATGTTTGGTATGTATTTTAGAATTAAAATTAGATTTAAAATGCAATCTTCAATTTAGGGGTGAAGTAGATCATGCAGGTTTTTATTCAATGCAATATTCAGAAGTTAACATTTATACTTGATTTGTGTTCACCAAAAAAAAATCCTTCAAAAGTTCTGGTCAAAATAGTAAAAAAAAAAAATACACCCAAATGTAGGCAATTTAGTACCATTTTTATGATACTAAATTGTTGATTTTAATGAAATCTGACTTCAGATTCAGCAACCCAAAATTAAGTAAAATATTTTTCATTTACGGATACACAGCACCGGAATTCATTCTGATTATAATCGGATTTGAAGAAAAAGTTGAAAGTTGTATAGGGAAAATGGCTCTTATGTTGGCCTATGGATCTAAGATTGGGCCCATCGCTAAAAATTTGCTATTTATCAATTTTATCTAGATGAACTAATGGATATTTTTGGTCGCTATTGAAAATTCAGTCGATTGCTGAATTTATGTATGGGCCCAAATTAGGGGCATTTAGGCCTCATGGTTTTTCATCGTGTCTTTTTTTTTCTGGAAAGGCAGTCCAGTTTTCTACATCTTTTCACAGACGTCATTACGACTAGATGAGCCATTTTCGTGCTATGATTTATTGAAAAAATAAATAAATACACCATTATGCAAAATTGGGCTGAATTCTAACACAAACTTGATGTATTGACCTTAACGAATAATTATGCAAAGTTACATTCAAATTCGGAAAGGCAAAAATAAAATCGATTCGCGAGTTGGTTTGGAATTGATCACAGCCAAGATTAAGATTCTTCATAACTTCTAAATATCCAAGATTATTGATAATGATCGAAGTTTTAAAGCAAACCATGGTTTATAAAACTATGAAAACAAAAATTGTTACTTTGGTTAGTATTCTCGTAGGTGTCTCTTGCCAATGTCAGTCATGATTTTACTATCATTGAACTTCCTTAATCTAGTACATCGATTGTGGTACTAAATCAAAAGAGTGTTTCTAAAATAATGTTTGTCACAGGTATTTCATAATACCTATGACAAACATGATAAGAGGCTGTTTCTATAGGGTAGTAGAAATGCAGAGTCATAAAAAGGAAAAAAATAAACCCAGTAAAAAATTTCAAGTAATTTTGGGTAAAAATAAAACAAAATTGTTCAAAACATGCATAGCAAAATATTACCCACTGCAAGGTTATTTTAATATTTACATTATAAAGCTTATAAAAATTGCGATCTTCTATGAAAATTTCAAGTTAGACACTTAAAAATTAAAAAAAAAATGCAAAACAACAACTTTTGATTAAATTTTTGAACTTTTTATATTTTTTTTTTTTTGGACATTGTATATAAGTTCTTCTTACTCTTCCTCGGAGGTGACTTAAGTTTAGCTTGCGCTTTTATCCGTGCCTTCAACTCCCTTGCTTCTAACAATTGTTTTTCCTTCAGCAGCGCTCGTCGTTTGGCCTCCTCTTCGTCTTTTCCACTTCTTCTCGGTATAGTCCACTATCCAGAATTTACTGAATGAACGAGTATTGAAGTGGTACATAAAAATTCTCGCAATGACCGAATATCACTTGACCTTCACAGTTAACCAGAAACAGGGTTTCTCTAGGACGCTAGAAAAAAGCAGAAAAATATCGTATTTATATGATTGATCTTAGCAAGAAATTCCTCCAATAAATTTTCGCTGTTTTAATTATCTATTGAATGAACCAAAAATTCCGCCCGTTTTGTGTACGAAATGCGTATTTTTTTCATCCGAAAACGAGGCGTTTCCGTAGCACAGTTGCCGAATATTGATATCGAGCACGTAATTAACCACTTCATTCGAGCAGTCAAAATTACGTTTACTACCACTCGAACTTTGAAATAAAACATTATTTTGAGGTTTATTCTTCTAGAACCAAGAGAAAAGTAGCCAACATTGTGCGTTTCATGAAAAAAATTAAATTAGTTGGTCCTGATTTGTGAAATTGCTGGTAGAAAGTTATGCCAAAACTGCTTGACCACTTTGGTCAAATCTACGGCCGTGTATTGAAGACAACCTCCTTTTTTATTTTTACCTAAAATTACTTGAATTTTTTCACCATGTATATTTTTCCTAAAAAGGAATTATTTATTCCTATAATTTTTCTCAGACGTTATTTGGAATGGAAGTTAAGTTTTCGTGTTATAATTTGTTGAAAAATTTCAAAAACACAATTTTTAAGCTTTTTGTGAGATTCTGGCCGAATTATAGCTGAATAACTGATCATAACAAACAATCATGAAAATAGGAAATGATCGAGTCAGATCGGTTCGGCATTTGGTGGGGAACTGCTCAATGGCCTTTCATACCGATAGCGATGTAAAATATGTATTTGGAGGGCCATACATATTTCAGCCAAAATGGACTGACAAATCAGTAAGTGGCTGTTTATATGTATACCCAGTTTCTAAAGGAAAGGGGGTTCGCAACTGTACTCTGTCCTTATTAATAAATAAAATATGAATAATCGTCCACGAGGGGATAGCGCAGATGAGGAGGAGTGGGGGGCGGGGTTTCTTAAAGTTATCAAAAACTGTTCACGTCACGCCTCTAAATGCGCTCGTGAATTCATGTTGATAAAAATACATTTTGCCGTATCTTATAGGTGTACAATAATTAGATACTAAATGTGCAATAATAGAATTTAATAATAGAATTTGAAAGTCAATGATGCGTACAACAATTGGGCACTGAGGCACATTCATATTTATAATAATGTATTATATGGAATAGGTTTTCCAATATAATTGGCTGATGAGCTTTGCGAATGCTCCATGCATCACATTCAAAGGTTTCTTGAGGAATGCCAGTTAAAACCTCATGGTTTGGTGATACGTTTTTAAAAAGGATAAAATTAGAATTACGAACTTACTCGACTGAAGGTCTGAACTGGAATGATTTATTATTCCAAAGCAAAGAGTTACAACGTGGTATATACTAAAGGGTTTAATGAAAAACGCTAAGTGCGCGAATTTTTACTTATATGCTATCTATGTTTTGTCTTCTGCTGCTAACCGTCTCGTTGTCGCTGATGGATGGTCACCTCGTGGAAAGGAATGGGAATGCTGATATACAGAAATATGATTATGCATTGGGAGGTAGTTCTGCTGTTGTTGTTGTTGTTGTTACTGTTGCTGTTGTTGATGTTGTTGTTGGTGCTGGAGCGTCTTATTCTTGCTGATATCGACTGAAGTTCCTGTCGATAGTGTCGTTACTGTTTCTCGGATTTGTTGAATTGCTTATAGTTTTGGGTTCTGGTATGACTTCAGGAAAGTGCTGTACTTAACTTGCCTACTTCAAAAACGTTTACAATCTCGTAACAACACAAAACAAAAAAAAAACAAAAAAGTGATTAGCTTTGCAACAAATGGCAAGCTACTCTAGTGGTAACGTGGCAAGCGGTATTTGTCAAAAAGGGGGCATAGATAAACATATTTTGTGATTTTCAATCACCAACTGCAGCAGGATTTCTAAATATAAAATTACAATCTAAACGATATGAAATTCAATGAATTAATGCTGAAATTTACATGGTCATGGAAATTTATATCGTTGTGCGTTGGAATTAAAATCTATTTCAATAGAACTTTTCACTGTAAATACGCAAATTCAAATTAACGGATTATTTAATTCTTTCATTTAGAATAAAAATCTCATTGCCGCATGTTTCAACTAAATTCAGATCATACACCAATGAGTCACAAATTAATATAACGGGTGTTCAGTGCCGTCCAGCGATTTTGTGAGAGCATCGCGACTAAGTTGCGTCGTACGGCTGACGAGGGCCCCTTCTCCAATATTCATTGACGTTTTTTGAAGAATAAACATTATGTTTTTAATAAAAAATACTAAATCCGTTGAAAAAAAAAATTTTTTTTTACTAGCTATATGACTGAAAAAAAAAATATTTTTTATTGTACACCCGTTATTTTTTGCTGTGTGATGCATACTCTATGGCAGATTTGCATAAAATGGTGGATTGTATACAAACTTGTTTTAAATTTCGTTATATCATAAAGTGTATAGCTGCTCCTCCCCCGACTTGGACAATATTCCATATACACTGGAGTCGCTTTTTACGCGGTTTTTTTTTACACGGTTTTTTTTACGCGGTTTTTTTTACGCGGATTTCGGAATTTACGCGGTTTTTTTTTACGCGGATTCCGGAATTTACGCGGTTTTTTTTTACGCGGATTTTGGTTTTTTTTTACGCGGATTTCAGAATTTACGCGGTATATCGCTTTTTACGCGTTTTTTTCTTACACGGTCTTTTTTTACTCGGTTTTTTTTTTACGCGGATTTCGGAATTTACGCGGTTTTTTTTTACGCGGATTCCGGAATTTACGCGGTTTTTTTTTACGCGGTTTTTTTTTACGCGGGACGTATCACCCGCGTAAAAAGCGACTCCAGTGTACATTTTGAAAAATAAAAGGTATGGATCGAGGAAGGGCCCTCCTAAACTGTCCACGTAGTTTTCCAATGACTGAAAGTCTCTCTAATAAAGAAAACTAGATTGTCCACGTAGTAATTATACAGGTTCGTACCTTTTTTGCATTCCTTTATTGTGTGGCTTACATCGAGAAGTACGGGAACAGACCTATGGTCAGGGAAGTCGAGAAATTTTCCTGTTCGATAAATTCCTGAACCGGAGCTCCGCGGAACGTCAATCAAACACAAACCGTCAAATATCAGGAAGCTGTTGCACCATTTAGTTTTCATTCATAGTTTAGACTCCTTTCCAAAAATCACGTTCTCACTTCGCACTTATATAATCTCGTGGAAATCGCAGGTACTTCTATTTGAAAATAGGAAAGCACGAAAATCAGAGAATCCAAAATCAAACCGACATGAAGATGCATTTTCACAATCCTTCTCCAACAGACACATGTACAATTTTAAGTCGGATGATACGTGACGACTGAACATGATGTTTCTATTTTTCTGATTTCAGATATGAGAGAACAAACCATGTTAACCGAACATCCTACAACAACAGAATACGTACCATATTCTAAACAAATCACTTCCAATAGCAAATTGTCGACACCGTCGGTGCCATCGTCGCCGGAGAAGATATTGCGAAATGTGACAACGACAGACACGGTGACGTCCTCGGAACTGAACGAGGACAGGTCTTCTACATCTAGTGCTCAGCAGCAGCACGAGGCAGCGGCCCTATTGCAGTCTACACCTACAACTGCGCTGCCAATCTCTACTGCGGAACTACCAAGAGCCACTGCAACTGTGGCACAAACTATGGATCAATACAAAACCAGCTATAGCATAAAATTCACAACTTTTCGACCATGTAAGATTGATAGCTGAAGCGCACTAACTATAGTTGCGAACGAGAGGCATCTAATTTGGTGATTTATTATTGCAGTACTAGTACCTACTTTACCTGATATTCGACATAGGATTATTCATTCGATGCCTTATCAGTCCAAGCATCATTACGAGCGACATTGGGGTCCATTTTTCGAAGAGCCACTCAACGTGACTTCCGGAGCATTGCAAGTGGGCTATCATTTGTCAACGGAAGCAATTCTCAACTGTAGGGTAGGAATGCTCAAGGATAAAACGGTAAGCCACTACATATCTCAATTTTGTTCTAATTTCGTTTTGAATCAGGTTTGCTTTATTCCATTCGCATACCAAGCGTGAATCTCAATCACATTCAGAGACTAGGCCACAGAACGTCACCATTTATCTTGACAACCTATTGACCGATACACCTCAGTTTTGAATTCTGACGTTTGTCTCATTTTCTCTTTTCATCACGATCCTTTTCCCGTGATAATCTCAATCCCAAAAACCAGGTGATGTGGATCCGAAGAACGACCGATAAGGTATCCCTCCTGACGGTAGGTAACAACACGTACAGCGGCGATCCAAGGATAAGGGTTAAATTTCAATATCCGAATAATTGGCGCCTACATATCAACCCAATCAAGAATGACGACGGTGGCTTGTACATGTGTCAAGTATCTACGCATCCGCCCCGAGTTTTCGCCACCAATCTCACAGTTCTTGGTAGGTGCCAACAAGGGTAAAGGCGTTCCGGCACAATTGGCAGCTTCAACAATGGGATGGCTAGAATGATTGCTCCATTTTCATCGGCTGTCTTTCATTTTCATTCGTGTGAAAAATTGTCTTGCTCACCATTTCGAGCGCTTTCTTGGCGCTGGCTGAATACATAAACCATGGCAAACAATCGGGTGAGCCAAGAAAGGGATTAATCTACTGGCATGAAAAACGGAAATAATGTACTCACGATCCACGGAAACGGTAGGATTTATTGCGAATCCTTAGATGTGTTTGAGCCTGATGCGAACGAAAATTTGCCTCTAAGATGAATTATCGAGCAACGTGCCAATCCTGAACATTACCAGAGCAAACCTATTGTGTGGCAAATTTTCTGCCAGATTTATTATGAAGAATTAACGCAATTGAGCGTAACAACTTACTGTGCTAAGGAGAAGTATTTATGGGCAACAATAAGTAACTGTCCTAACAAGAGACAGAAAAAACGGATGTTTTTCCTTCTGGGGGTATTTTATCCACAGTCAATTGCTTGCCATTAATGTGGGCAAAATTAATTTCTTTCTTCTAATCTCCGTTGTGCTGGATACGCTCCAACAAATTCTAATTTATTTAAGATTAAAATATAAAAACAATCAATCTTGTTCTTGTCTATCCGCTTTTATTTCTCTACAGAACCAGCAGTTCGAGTGGTAGATGAGATGGGATACGAATTCTATGATCGGTACTATAAATTAGGTAGCACAATCGATATATCATGTCAGGTGTCGTTATCGTATTTGGCAACACTGCCAACCAAAGCAGCACCAGTGTTGGCCAACATTCTGCAGCTGATGCCAACGGGGGAAACGAGAACGGCCAACTCCAAGCTTTTCAACGAGGGAGCGACAACTAGCAATAACAATAAAGATAAGACCAAGCAATCGTTACCGCAGAACGTCGTTTGGAAAAAAGATGGCGCCGCGCTACCGAAAGATATTAAGCTCAGCTCAAGGTAAAGTTTCATTCCCAACATCATGCATGGCTCCATTAAGTGGCTTACTGAATTTGCTATCAATGGGTTCATTTTCCGCTTCCATCATACGATGTGATACGTGTCTCAAGTAAAGTGTGGTGTGGAACAACAAGCGATCAATATAAACTGTTTCGAGAAGCAACCTAAACGACGGTAACAGTTTCAACAATGGTTCAGGGATGTTTTTTTTTAAACTATATGGAGCTTTTTGACGTTTAATCGTCTTTCACGGGGATGAATGGGTTCATTGTTTTCCCACTAATCTGTTCCCTCTTGATTGGACTTCTTCGATTGATGGTGCAGTAGTGTGCGCCGATCAAACGTCAAAAAGCTCTATCGTCGTGGAAATTGGTAATTTAAGTTTTCCATGATCATGGGGCACCTAAGACATGCCGAGAAGTTTGATGCAGGGTCCGATAAATATGCTGACCGATGGGGTGGCCAGGTGTATGAGAGACATGTGTTGCAAATGTGATAACATGAACTGTAACTTCTAATTTCTGAATTTCATATGAGGATCACTCATACTTCACTAATAAGTTGAAAGTGTACGACATTTATAAGGATCTTTCATTATTCATAAAATGCTTTTACCAATCTTACACTCAACCGGCAAACAGTGTTGGAAAAGTTCGCGATATTTCACAAAGTTCTCCAAGGGCAAAGTTCACGAGTCATAGTGATTTTTTGCGAACTTTTCCATCACTGCCGGCAAATGTAACCTTCTACAGTAAAGTTCGATTTGATAACGGTCAAACAATTCACGTGATTTATTTGCATTTTTTTTTCAGAATGAATATTTTCGTATAAAATCATCACAAGAAGATTTTTCGCCGAACTGCATTTGAAGGAGCAAAGTTAATTTGTTAATTTATCTAGCTTAAAAATTACAAAATTATTTAAAAAAAACCTTTTGCCAACATCATTACTGAATATATTTATGCGGCGAAACATTGCTTATTCTGCAAACTTTGTATACAATTCTGAAATATAATCTTTAATTTCTTGGTTGGGTGTATGAGCCTTGAACACTACCTTCCCCCGCTTTATTTAGCCTAATTATGGATCATGATTAAGGACACTTTCAAAGATACAGATGTCAAATTTCACGAATGCCACCAATCGAACTGAATGGTTCATTAGATGGAAATGAGGAAAGTGAGAGATTTAATTATGAAAATGGAATGTGGAATACTTAAATCTTGAGCGAACATATTCAGAGGATTAATAAAAATAATACTTTACACAAATATAAGAGAATTGAACTCTAAAGATAGCTATGAAGAAATTTTGAAGAGGAAAGAAATGTTAAGGAGAATTTCAGAAGACAATTCTATGGAGTATTTTAAGGGATTGTAAGAATAGTTCAAAATACATTTCTAGGCAGTTATTAAATAGGAGAGTTTCAAGGGAATTGCGAGATGAGCTCTAAGAGAACTTATAAGAATATTCAAAGAAAATGCTTTAGAAAATTTCATGAATTTTGTGTGTCATATATCGGAGTGAGTTAAGTTATAACAGATCACCTTCATTTGAAGCGTACCTGGACAGTTTGCCCCGATACGAACTGAACGTGGCGCTTCTCAACTTTTCTCAGAGTGATATGCTAAGCAAAGTGTAAGAAATTTTTTGAATGCCTCGTCCTCGATTCACTTTATCCACACGTGCATCATATTATTTCCGAGTTCCCGCATGGATTGGTGAAAAAACGCTCTACCACTACTAACCTGATGGCATATGTTTCTTGCACATGCACTGGAAAAGAGACAACAAATCGATGCCATCTATATTGACTTCACCAAAGCTTTCGATAGAGTGTCGCATTCTTTGGTGGTAGATAAATTGGACAGAATGGACTCGCTGAATACTTTCCTACCTAACTGAGTGCAGTGCCTACGTAAGCATTGATGGAACGAGCTCGGACCCATACGATATCACATCTGAAGTGCCTCAGTAAAGTTATTTGCCAAGTTGTTTGTCAACGATTTGTGCAAAACGATTAAATCTCCGAAGGTAATGTTTGCCGATGACCTGAAGTTCCTATCCAAGCTGACATCGACGCATTACTAAACTGGAGCCTGCTAAACGGAATGGAAGTAAACTGTAACCAGTTGGTTACAATCCGTGGATTTTCGTTTGTATGAGTTGTTGTTGTTTGGAAAATTCACGTATTTTAATATAAAAGACAGAAGGCAAAACACAGCAGCGAGAGGGTTAGTACCGCTGCAAAAACACTCGAACGATACTAAAGGGAAGAAAATCGTAGTCTTAAGCTAAAAATGGAGAATGATCGGCAAAAGGCATGCGAGTGGCCATCTTCTAAAAGATAAAACCTTCTAATTGGCAGAAGTAATCAGGTGTCCGTGTAGACCGGTATCGTTAAGTGCAGTGCCATTTAGTGTACCCCCCCCCCCCTTTGTGGGGTTTCTGGGATGTTGAACTGCCTCCGTTCAGGGAATTTACTTTTTATTATCCTGACGGAAAATTTCCCTGAATTATAACAATTCTCAGGACCTCGTACCGTAAATAAAACGGTTTTACACGGCTCGGCTCGGAAGTCAAGATGGCTTCCGAGCCTAATAGTAAATGATCCTCGATCGTCCGTCAGGGACGATTCCCTCAGGCCGGTGGCCTTAATTGCCAAGGAGGGTCCCGTCTCGGCTCGACCAAGGTGGCCATGCCACGGGCAGCCGATTTTGTCAACGACGGAAGACGCCAGCCAGCCAAACGAGCCTGCAACGCCTGCTGAGCCGTATGTGGCTGATGAACGCCATCAGATCCGCCATTCTCCCAAAGCTGCAACAACACTGTCTGCAGCCCGCGCCCCAAGTTTCCGGCCACACGGTAGTGCAGGAGCAGCCGTGTATGCCAACGCCAGCGTCGCGACGCCGTAGGAGATCCCGCTGCAGCAGTGAGTACAGTCCAAATTTTAAAACCCTCGCATACACGCCACATATATGTGAAAACCCACACCCACACACCACAGAATAGGGCAAATAAATGTGTTATAAAATGTGAATATTCCTGTGTTTCATACTTTGTCCGCGGAGCCCCTCCGAATACCCAGTAACATGCCGGCCCTGCGACACAGTTCAGGGGTCTGGGTTACCCGGGAGTGTCTGGTCATGCCATAGTCACAAAACGTCCAGAAATGTAATGTCATCACATTCTACCGAAAAAGGAGTGTAACCATGTTCGATTATAGAATGTCATCAACTAGCATCGCCAGAGTCAGCACTGTAAAGGACCTCGGGGTGCTACTTGACAGTAAGCAGAAATTTACCCAACACGTAGCAGCAATAACCGCCATGGCGTACGCGGTGCTTGTGTTCATCTAGCGAAACACGCAATAGTTCGTTAGCGGTAGCGTTAGCGTTGTTATGATATACTTCGTAGATTGGATACTAGCTACACTCACGTCTCTTCTGAAATTCTCAGTTAGACTACTCTCAGGAATAATGCTGGGGAGTAAACATTGGTTCCAATCTAAACAAGAGTAACAGAAGCATGAGTGTCGCTATTCCCAGCCACGCCCATCTTTACCATAACTAGGGATAGGGAAGGAAATGTTGATGTAGTACTTACTTAACGAGAGGCCACCGACTAAGCGACACCCTCATAAGTGCTACGGAGTTGGAGGGTTGGGTAGGGTATTCGGTTAGGATTCACCTCAAGTTGGCGATGCAACCA
The DNA here is from genome assembly GCF_037179485.1 of Ochlerotatus camptorhynchus. Lineage (NCBI taxonomy): Eukaryota > Metazoa > Arthropoda > Insecta > Diptera > Culicidae > Ochlerotatus > Ochlerotatus camptorhynchus. Next base: position 1,084,296 of record NW_027040739.1, read on the forward strand.
AAAGTATATATTGTTTATTTGTTGTTCATTTAATCTCTCGATAGCCGACTATCGAAAGAAAATATTCATTTTGTTTAGTGATCATGAATTTTAAGAGTCATGACGGAGAGCTTGGGATTAAACGCATGATTTTCTGCTCAGTAAGCAAAAACGATCCCTCCATGGTCATCGAGCATCTCAGAACCATAACGCTTCGCGACAATACAGGACTACGTTTTCGCTTGATATGCAAATAGTTTCCGAGGTTAATGTTCAATATCAAATATACAAATGATGGTGGCGATTTACTGTGCTGTGGAAGAGCTTGGGGTTAAATCCATGATTTTCTGCTCAGTAAGCAAAATCAATCCTTCCAGGGTCATCGAGCATCTCATAATCCACAGCGCTTCACGTCATAGTACGAATATATGGATGAACTATCTATTATTGAATAACTTTTATTTACGATAATAACATGAAAGAAATAAAATAAAACTACAAACAAAACATGACTACTAAAATCTCAAAAATATATGCTCACAAATATATTACTCTGCACATGTTAGACACAAGAAGAGGCCAAAAAGCAAGCGTCTGACACACGCTCACAAATCATAAAACCGCTGACTGCAACACTCTGAAAGCAAAATTGACTGGCTCTATGCATCAAACACCCGCCTACAAATCTCCTCACTCATCTATAGCAAGTGAGTGGAAGCAACCCTGTATGCAACCGTTCTTCATGATACACTTTTTCTGACTATCTTTCTATTAGGCCTGTGGACATGCGTTAGCTTCGAAACTTCTAACCAACCTGGGAAAATTTCCAGATCACAAAAAACAAACTTGATAAAAAGCTTTCAAAGGGAATTACAAGTAAAATAATTATTGATTATTTTACGCAAAAACGAGCAAGTAATATTAAATCTCTTGTATCGTTTGCTAATGCAAATTGACTGTAACAAAAATAATATGCTTAAATTAAATTAAATATTAATAAATTACATGCAAAATTTACTTTATTGGTGAGAAGTTTCTAATAAGCCCTCCCAGTTCCTCTGTATACAAAAAAAATCTGATACTATAATCAGAATTGCTCAGTCTGCATGAAGCAGCCGATTTCATCAAGGAAGTTCTATTAACAACCAAGAATTAATTGTTTGAGGCATACTGAAGCATTAAGAAGGTGATATGTGTCACTATAGGAAATCATCATCATCGTTGCAAATATAAAGAAATTAAACATAGCCCTTTGCTTCAGTACCGTCAACCTCCTGGGGAGGATATCAAGCGAAACACGCAATAGTTCGAAGACATATACTGCTTAAATACTCTCTACAGCGCCAAAGCTGGTACGTAGCATACTTGAAAATGGCGTGCTGGTGTGGGCATGCCATTCAGATTAACCGGATCGAGCGTATGCAACGAAACTTTCTTCGATTTGCGCTTCGCTTGCGTCCGTGGAATGATCCTGTCCGACTTCCACCCTACGAACATCTGCCGACCTTGGCTAATAATCCTGTTGCAGCGGCTTTTCATGTTTGACATTCTGAATAACAACGTAGACTGCCCGGTACTGCTGTGCAACATTCATCTCAACGTTCCGTCCACCGTACTATCTTTGGACAGATTAATCCATTTGATGTTTGTTGTCGTCGTTTTAATGAAGCGTTTGTCAATTTTGATTTCAATATTTCTAAGACAATGACCCGGATTTTTCCCCTCTTTTTCGAACGGATTTTTTCACAAAATGGAATGTTTCTACCACAGATGACTACTAAATTAAATTACCTCACCAAAATTAATTTAGGGTAGCATAGTGAATGCTCGAAATTGTTTAAACCAATTTTGGGCAGGACGAAACTCACCGGGTCTGCTAGTTTTGTTATAAGCTCAAACGGATGTGATTTATACCGATCTGTCAGCAGCGTTCGATAAGCTAAACCATGCTATTGCTATTGCTAAACTAGACAGACTTGGGATCAATGGTAACCTATTACAATGGTTTCGATCGTATGTAACCAGTCGCCAACTGATGGTTGCCATAGGCAATTACCGATCTGATACTTATCCTGCTACATCGGGGATACCCCAGGGTAGCCACCTTGGACCTTTGATCTTCCTGCTCTACTTCAACGATGTGAATTATGTGCTTGACGGACCTCGACTATCGTATGCTGACGATCTAAAAATCTACCTTCGGATTCGTTCCATTGCCGACTGTCACTTTCTTCAACGCCAGCTTCATGCTTTTGCTGATTGGTGCACCTTGAACCGAATGGAAGTTAACCCGGCGAAATGCTCAGTAATCTCCTTTTCTCGGATAAAAGAACCAATCATCTTCAACTACAACCTATTGGGTTCAGCAATTGAACGAGTGAGCCACGTGAAGGATTTGGGAGTCATTTTGGATTAGCAACTCACATATAAGCAGCATATTTCGTATGTCGTTGATACATAGCAAAAAATAAATTTTATTATTACATCCAGGAGGATGCACTTCAATCATGTCGAAAATTCCATGTAATTTTAATGGCCACAAAAATAAACAAATGCAGTAAAAACAGCGTAATGTCAGTTCATGCACTTTATTAATGATAATTTTGTCCTTTTTGACAAGTAATATTACACCATATTTTCGACACGATTGAAGTCCATCCACTTTGATGTGATATCAAAATTAATTTTTTGCTGTGTAAAGCTTCCAGAACACTAGGCTTTATCTTTAGAATAACCAAAAACTTTACTGATATTTATTGCCTGAAGTCATTGTACTCCTCACTGGTCCGATCAGTCCTTGAATATTGCTCAGCAGTTTGGAATCCAAGCTACAACAATGGTGTTGAAAGAGTCCAGCACCGATTCTTACGCTTCGCCCTTCGGCGATTGCCTTGGAGAGATCCTTTCCGTTTGCCTAGCTATGAAAGCCGATGTCAGCTGATTGGTTTGGAAACTCTTTCGACCCGAAGAGACGCTGCAAGGGCTTTACTTGTTGCCGATACATTGCAAGGGAGAATCGATTGTCCTACTATCCTCGAAAAAATCGATTTGAATGTACGACCACGTGCACTAAGAAACAGTCTTATGCTGAGACTTCCCTTTCGTCGCACGAACTACGGAATGAATGGAGCAATAAACGGACTGCAGCGAGTTTTCAACAGAGTTGCCTCAGTGTTCGATTTTCACGTACCACGTCAGACGCTTCGCCGTAGTTTCACCTCGATATTTTCGGGCATAGGTAACCGTGAATAGCAGTGTAATGTTTAAGTTTTAAGCACAGACAATCATGTTGTTTTTTGTATTACTTAACATCATTGGGGCTTATTGAAGCCTGTTGATGGAATCAATTAAATAAATAAACTCAGCACTGCTTCTTGATTCCAAATTCGACCCACGGGTTTCAATTTCGTAAAAACGCGTTGAAACACCATTGAATCACTTCGTCATACAGATTAAGACAAAAATGGAATGGAAAAAACTACCTCACGGTAACGATAAACCTATGTTTTGCACAACCGTTAATCAGACCGAACAGCCTGCATTCCGATATTCACAAAGCCACTTGGAGATCACCAGAAGCAGCACTACCAATAAGGGGTATTTGATAAATCTAGCTGGCCAAAACTATATTTACGCTGTAACTATTTCAGATGTAATTTTAATACCTCTATAATGGCTCTATGACCACCTACATGGGATATGTTCAGACTAAACACCAATTACCAGTACCTACACTACCAGTACCTACACCGTACAACAGCAGCATCAGCTGTAGAAATAATAATACTGTTGATTGTCGACCGAACCGATCCATCTTGCACAAACGTAATCTGCTCTGCTTACGCTTGCTTCGCTTGTAGTACTCCTAGTCCACAGACTGAGGTGTAACAAAATTTCGTGTACTTAGTTATGTTATTCCATATTGAGTTTTATACAATTATGGCGTCCAAAACTTCTTCTTACCCAATTAAAATTTAACCTGATGATTTAGTGCATTACCTTCTATGAAATTTTAAAAGATAGAAAAAAAACAACATTTCTGAGTTGATTTCTGTCATTTTCATATTTATTTAGGATAAGTATAATTGCAGCAATGAGCTAGAGATACCGCTTGTCTATTTCAATGTGTGCTATTGTTATTGGTTTTATTGGTTTACGAGATATCCACGAAGAATTAAAAGTGTTTACCCGTACAGTAAATAACCTTCAAACTGCGGTAAATAAAATAGCACGATTTTCATACAAGCTAGCCAACTTGGACATGTTGTACTTTTGTACTGTTATGACCAATTAAGCTGAAATTTTGGCAGAACCATTTTTTAAACAAACGAGATTATTATGACATACATAAAATTTAAAAATGTATAGTTGTGGTGCAGTTAAATATAAATTTAATCAAAATATCATAGAATTGAGCTTAAAAAAATGCCTCCAGCGTATTCGGAGGCAGTTAGCAGCAAGGGTTTTTTGTGGTAACAATAAGCAAAGAAAAATTGCATCAACTTCTACTGATTCACATCACCCGAATCCACCCGAATACAAAATAAATTTATATATTTTAGCATTTTGTGGTACTTATTCACAACACCGTTAATAACTCATGCTTGATTCTAAATTATATGCTCCCAATCACCTGCCTGAATGGTGTCTACCCTAGATGTCTTAAAAAAATATATCTTGAGTTGACTAGTGGAACAGAGTCCTCAACGACGCGACACAAAATTGCACGAAATCACACGACCAACTACAATGTCAACTTTGAACTGCTACAGCAAGCGAACAGAAATGAAAAAGAGTAAAACAAGTGTAGGGTATTGTTCACCTATTATCAACGTGTTCAATGCACTACTTCATTGATAGTTAGCTCTCTTTTGAAAAAAAAAGTGCAATGGAAGAGCAGCTTGGTGCAGCAACTCTTGAAGATAGCCATCTGATCCACCATAAGTGATTATGTAGTATAATTGTGTGGCAAGTACAATCATACTCTATACCCAGGGAAGTCGAGTAATATTGCAACTTGAAAAATTCCTAGACCGGACCGGGAATCGACTCCACCCTACAAACATTGGAAGCAGAATAATAGCTTATTCAGACAAAAATATGCTTTTTCAGCTAAAAATGGCTTATTTAGTCTTGAATCAGCACAAATTGTTTGATGGGCAGTCACATCCAGCATGGTCTTGCTTAGTAGTAATCCCTTCACCGACTGAGCTACAGCAATTGGCACTAGACATGGCCTCTCCGAACCAATGACATAACTGGTTTGACGGTGGAGGAGAAAAACGCAGCACCGGCAGAATGCCCATTGGCCAAGGCGACGATGGATCGTGTGTGTTGTCCAAGTTTCGGGGACACTCTCAAATCCTTTCGAATCTCCAAGAGGGTTACGGCAAGGTGATGGGCTTGCGTATTTTCTGTTCCCCGAAGAGCGAGGATAGACATTTACCGATGACATTTATTATCAAAAATGAATTCAGCATATCAAAATTTCCTTTACCTATCAATTTCATCGACATATGCCGACGGTGTCGGTGGTATAGTGGTAAGCGTGACTGCTTTCGCACCCCAGTAACTCTGGGTTCAATCCCAACCGAGGTAGTTAGGATTTTCCTGAGACGAATAAATCTCTGGTCACATCTTCCATCGGAAGGAAAATAAAGCCATTTGGTCCTGGCCCATGTTTTGATGGGTGCGATACCTACCAAGGTGTGGAAGCCAGCTCCCTGGCCAATCGATTGCCGTCAATGGATGGCAATCGATTTCCGCGGTGATTGGCACTAGAGAGGTTGAATTTATAAAGAGATGACGTGTCAAAATTGGAACAATCGATTATATGTCAAAGTCATAGGAAAAGTTATTCCAATCGCCTCTTTACCCAATTCAGTCTTTTTCATTTTTACATACCTTTATCAACAGTCACAAAAGAAGTGCAGCCTAATGAAGAGAAAACGTCCAACAAACGTCAGAAAACATCCTTTTTTCATCAAAAATCCTTAGATTTGTTGCTTTGAAAATTAGATCGAGGAAAGCTCCACCGAACGTGAAGTTTGTTTATATTAATTGATTTGACGTTTCGGAAGTTAGGGAGCTACAAGGTGTTTCAGAATGATAAAAACATGTCGTAGTAAAAATGAATGAAACTTTGGTCATTATTTTTGGAAACGGTGTAATTATTTTTATTAAAATAAATGTTCACGTAATTAACGTAATTAAAATTTAATGTCGTGTAATTAAAGTAATTTAAATCATTTAAATGTAATTAAAAATGAACCCGATCCTTTCCAAGGAACCATTTGCAAACAAACCATCCTAAAGTAAACTCCAAAGGAAACCCACAACACATGAATACATTCGAATGAATTAATTTATTCAAAAAATCTTCATACATCCAAATACTGCATATATATATATATATATGCCAAACCAGTCCCTATTTTCAATAGTAGTTTAACTACTAGGTACAGATATCAAACGATTCCATTCTCTAGATGCAACGAGTAAGCTGAAATGCCTCAAAATATAGATAATCTATGACACGGAGTTTTTTTTATCAGGTTAACGAAGTTAAGGAATTCCTGATTCAAGTGCATACCGAACATCAAGTTGGTGTACTTCACTTAGACGTTTGTGCCTGAGAACCACTGAGAGTTGTGGGGCAAATTGAAGAAGTTGTTTTATTGGTATCCCTTTATCAAATCGGAAGAATATAACTCTTACGAGTAGATGCTAGAAGGGCTTGCGCTTATTAGATTCTATTCATACGATCAATAGTTTACTTCTGATTACTAACAGCTCCCGATTTATTCGAGCTAAGGATTAATTTGCTTTTGTAAACAATAGCTTTAATTGTCGATTTCACACAATCTCGCAAACTTACAACGGAATCAAGCAGGAGAAGCATTCGTCAAGCAATTTTTGTACCTTTTTGTGTGAGATTGAGATTTATTTTGCTGTTGCTTCTTCTTCTTCTTATTCTTATTCTTCTTCTGCTTCTTATTCTCCTCATCCTCCTCCTTCTTTATCTTCTTTCCTTTATTTAACGTGCCAATCACCGCCGGACATCGATTGCCATCCATTGACGGCAATCGAATGTGCAGGAAGCCATCTTCCAAACCCGCGTAGTATATCGCACCCATTCATTAACACACATGGGCCGGGATCAACGGCTTTGCTTCCCTTCCGAAAGAAGACGTGACCAGAGATTTGTATGACCTCAGCTGGGAGTGAATCCAGACCCATTGGGGTGAGAAAGCAGTCACGCTTACCACGCCGGTAATTGAGTTTTCAAGTGAATGAAATGAGCGACTGCATTATTTGTTTACAAAAGCAGTTGCGGTTGCACCCTAGGTTGCTCCCGAATCTCGAATTACTATAGATCTAAATAAATAAAGAAATGATTGGATTGTTACAGGATCCAAGCTAGTTCCAGCCATTTCTCAGAAGTCCTCGAATGGTGGAGGAGCGGGTATGGCACACAACATGAAGTTTATAGTTTTTCCCGATCTCTATGAAAACATAAAATTAATAACAAGAACAAAATCGAATGCTTCGTTGCTTCTGCTACACTGCAAAGGCACCTTAAAGGCTCACATCACAGGGTGAAGTGTTTTTTGTTTTGACATATGCTGATGCACATCCGAAAAGGGCCCGTGATTTTTTGGTTTTTAAAAACCATTGCAATAACATAATGTAAGGTATTTTAACTAATCATGTTTATTACTACATGCGTAAAGTTAACGATTTACATAGCTGGAGATGCTTACGTCAAATATTAGACTTAAAGTGGACATTTTATACGATAGATGATGAGATGAAAGTAAATAGTTGATAGTTCCGTTGTAGCAGGGCAGTGTGAATATTGTGTATATAAAGTAGTCTTCCCCTATTAGGCTCACAACATACGTTGGAAGTAGATCTTTAGAAATTCTTAGATTCGTACTGCGTAGCACAAGATTTGCTTTAAATGCGAAACATTACCATGAAACCGTCATTACAGAACGATACCATTTATTGCTCACACGGTCGTATGCTAAAAGACTGAGTGAAACCTCTTTTGATTTTCCTCACATTCGAGAAGTTTTTCCTGGATAATCGAGGAAAGTTTTACGAACTTTTTGCAAAAATTGAGTCCAATCTAGCTCAGTCGGTCTCATCGTTCGTGCATCTCTGACAAACTCAGATAATTCATTTGCACCGCTATAGGGTAAACGCACCAATAGTGGAGGCACGTTAGTGCAATGTGTTCATATAGTGCCCTAAGCCACTAACGTGCCTCCACTATTGGTGCGTTTACCCTACTATTGTTTTGGTGAGCCCTTCATGTTCCGGTGAATCTCACTCTGACTACGATGATAGCATTTTCAGTTGCCCAAAATTGCAAACACTGTTACGATAATTCAATTCGAACCTTTTGTCCGTGCTGCTGAGTGCCAAATTGAAATACTCTAATCATTTTCAGCCTTTCGAAACAATGGTTCAACAGCAGGCTGTCCATAATACAGGCCGAACGAGCTCACAGTGGACTCTACACTTGCACAGTGGCCGACAAACAGACGACATCCGCACAAATCCAAGTGCTGAACGGTAGGTGAACTTGTATATATTAGTGTTATTTTCACGCACAGGATGTGCCTTCCCACTGCCCTAATGCGATTTTGTGATTCACCAAAACCTTTATCCAATAGGAGAGAGAGAGAGAAGAGGCACATGCTGTCCATTTCATGCACACACATATCTAGACTCCATGCATATGATTCACAGCACAGAGCCCGGTTGGGGTTTGCTAATGAAAATTTTATTTGAAAAATTTAGGTGAGACTCCAGCTGCGGTTCAACACAACGGAGCAGATAAAGAAAGGGCTATTTCGGCACTTATCTTCTATTGCGTCCTCTGCTGGATTCAGTTGCACATATCCTATACGTAATGTTGCCGTACGACCCGCATCCAGCTAGCGACAATATATCAATCACTCCGAAACGCGCTACCATCAAGATTAATTATTTCGCTGGCAGCAAGTCACTGTCTCTGATTCACTGATTTCTGACCGACAGAGAGACGGCCGTCGGGCATCAACATTCCTTCGCAGATGGTCATAATCAGCGATATTTTCGACAGGCATCCGATTAGGAAAGACTTTGGCAGGAATAATGAAGCGCCTCCGGTGATAAAGGGAAAAGAATGGAACCCAAAAGTCATGATTTATGTATCATTTTTCATCTCTAGTACAACTTGACCGATATCATCCTGAATAAGCGCTCGTTTAATCGTCGTTTTCAGCACCATTGTTATTCTATTGAACCTTCATCCTTTTCCATCTCTCCACCTCCCACCAGACTTCCTTCCGTTCGCTATTCCCTAACGAGAAATGCAAATGCGGGGCAACGACGACCATTCACTTTCGCACATTACAGTGACTAAAACCCAATCAAAAAATACAAAATCAAAATGTACATTATTTTCTAGGGATTGAATTTTAACGAATTGTTAAACGTTTATTAAGGATTATGTAAATACACGTAGTTGAACAAGATGTTTCGAGTCAGCAAACCAGACGCGAATGATCAGTTTAGGTGTCTGAAGGATTTTGGAGATAAGGGAGCATCATCAATTTCATCTGAACGAATGTTTGAAGCAGAATGGCAGACGAGCAAAACAAACAGTGTTAGAAGTAAATATATCTTCAAAGTAATTACTACCAACTCTATATATATATATACATATACCGAACACCCCACACAAACACACTTTGACAAAAGCCAACTGTATCTACTAAAATGAATGTATTATGTTCGAAATGAAAACAAAAAACAACAAACTGGATGAAAAATTGTACCATTAAACCAAGAAAATGAAGACAACACAAAATATACGAACAGAGAACTAAGACATCTCAACCAGCGTATATAATGAAGCGTAAAAATTGGTTTTTCATTCTTTACCGAACTCCCTTTCGCCTTTCTGACACAGATTGCCTCATCGAATCGGGCTGGTAGGTTGGTTATTTGTTGTTCTGATCTGAATCCAATTTTCTTCGAGCCTACTAGCTGCTAGGTACAGACTCAGTTTGCGTTCTTCTTACTCCTCAGTCGTACCTACATACAAGGGTGGTTGAAAGAAAAGGAAAAGTGTGGGAAATTGTGCAGCATTGGAGTAACTCAGTGACCGAGTCGAATTCGTTTCAAAAGTGCAAAGAGTGGGTTTACTCAGTGAGTGAGTAATATCTTTCTTGAATTTCCAGGAAAAAAATCTCGTCTACGAATATGAAAATAAACAGATATTTCACTCTGCCTATAAGAATACTCCTAGCCGGTTTCTTGGAAATGTCAGGAAAATTGTACTGACTTTTTGCAATTTTTTAGTTACTATCATCGGTCGTGTAGTCCAACAATTCTGGTGAGCTCAACCGTCGCAAATCTACCGTATAACGAGGTAACACTAATCGTTTTAGAAGTTTTAATTAAAACAGCAAAAAAAGGTTATCTTCCATTTAATTCCACTTAATTAATTTTGGTATCCATGACAGATACGTATTTCGACTACAATGTGCAGTCTTCATCAGTGTCATTCCCACTAAAGAACTTATCAAAATCTAACCCCCTTAAGTACTCATCCCCTAGGTATAAAAGTCAAGATCACAGGTATATAAATGAAACTACAATGTGTTGAATCGGAACCTACCTAACTAATTAAAACCAAAGATTTAAGTAAGCTAAAGGAGAAAAATCTATTTAACTCTCTAATAGTGGGAATGACACTGATGAAGACTGCACATTGTAGTCGAAATACGTATCTGTCATGGATACCAAAATTAATTAAGTGGAATTAAATGGAAGATAACCTTTTTTTTGCTGTTTTATTAAAGCATTCCGCTAACAACCCAATTTCATTACTTCATTATGATGGCTACCAAGCCTTTGGGATTTTCCTTATTAGAGAGTTAAATAGATTTTTCTCCTTTAGCTTACTTAAATCTTTGGTTTTAATTAGTTAGGTAGGTTCCGATTCAACACATTGTAGTTTCATTTATATACCTGTGATCTTGACTTTTATACCTAGGGGATGAGTACTTAAGGGGGTTAGATTTTGATAAGTTCTTTAGTGGGAATGACACTGATGAAGACTGCACATTGTAGTCGAAATACGTATCTGTCATGGATACCAAAATTAATTAAGTGGAATTAAATGGAAGATAACCTTTTTTTGCTGTTTTATTAAAGCATTCCGCTAACAACCCAATTTCATTACTTCATTATGATGGCTACCAAGCCTTTGGGATTTTCCTTATTAGAGAGTTAAATAGATTTTTCTCCTTTAGCTTACTTAAATCTTTGGTTTTAATTAGTTAGGTAGGTTCCGATTCAACACATTGTAGTTTCATTTATATACCTGTGATCTTGACTTTTATACCTAGGGGATGAGTACTTAAGGGGGTTAGATTTTGATAAGTTCTTTAGTGGGAATGACACTGATGAAGACTGCACATTGTAGTCGAAATACGTATCTGTCATGGATACCAAAATTAATTAAGTGGAATTAAATGGAAGATAACCTTTTTTTGCTGTTTTATTAAAGCATTCCGCTAACAACCCAATTTCATTACTTCATTATGATGGCTACCAAGCCTTTGGGATTTTCCTTATTAGAGAGTTAAATAGATTTTTCTCCTTTAGCTTACTTAAATCTTTGGTTTTAATTAGTTAGGTAGGTTCCGATTCAACACATTGTAGTTTCATTTATATACCTGTGATCTTGACTTTTATACCTAGGGGATGAGTACTTAAGGGGGTTAGATTTTGATAAGTTCTTTAGTGGGAATGACACTGATGAAGACTGCACATTGTAGTCGAAATACGTATCTGTCATGGATACCAAAATTAATTAAGTGGAATTAAATGGAAGATAACCTTTTTTTGCTGTTTTATTAAAGCATTCCGCTAACAACCCAATTTCATTACTTCATTATGATGGCTACCAAGCCTTTGGGATTTTCCTTATTAGAGAGTTAAATAGATTTTTCTCCTTTAGCTTACTTAAATCTTTGGTTTTAATTAGTTAGGTAGGTTCCGATTCAACACATTGTAGTTTCATTTATATACCTGTGATCTTGACTTTTATACCTAGGGGATGAGTACTTAAGGGGGTTAGATTTTGATAAGTTCTTTAGTGGGAATGACACTGATGAAGACTGCACATTGTAGTCGAAATACGTATCTGTCATGGATACCAAAATTAATTAAGTGGAATTAAATGGAAGATAACCTTTTTTTGCTGTTTTATTAAAGCATTCCGCTAACAACCCAATTTCATTACTTCATTAAGTTTTAATTTTTAATATATCTGTGTTTCTATGATATAGGAATTTACTCAATTTTCAATATTTCGGGCCATCTCATTGCATAGTGTAGTTAAGTTAGTTATTTAGTTTCTATTGTGCGATTTAGTTAGTTTTTTTTTCAATAGCAAAGAAACACACATGATGACACTTCACAGATCAACATAATAGATATACTGCGCAGTGGGTCGGATCAGCAATCTAGTTGGACAAAACTAGTATGTAACTCCTCGACATCTCCCGTAGCGATGTGCATGACAAATATCAGTTCAGTGGATATATTTGCAAACAGTTCTGTTATGATTCTTGTTAATGTATAGAGTTCATTCCTGGGACAAAATTGGCTTTGCGATTACGCTGAATAAAGTTGCGGAAGACATCTAAACAGACAAAATGTTGTTGACTTTGTAATACTACAGCAAAAAGGCTGACTGTCCAAACAGTTAATCAGGCCGGACGAATTTTTATTAATCTCAAGACTCGCACGTGATAATTCGATTCAATTAGTTTTTCTGCATACGTTTTATTTTTGAGTGATTCGTGTAGTGATATGCTTGGCCTCAATCGTACGTGAGCTATTGTTCAGTTGGTCTGATAAACCGTATGTTCGTATGAGCGCGGTGCATTTTTTTAAAGAATAGATTACGCGATAAACATTTAAGAAATGATGTCAAAATGAGGGTAAAAGTCCCCGCTTTCGAATGGTGAAAGTTTGCAGAATGCCAATAATTTGCCATCGTCAAAAATGTTGTGCCGGAAAGTGACCTTTCAAACAAATGTCGAAAGGATAGGTTTTATTTTGCACGGGCTTCGTAAACTTTAAAACGACCTTTTTCCGCAATCGAACTTCGGCAGCTTTACACTATTTTATAATAAACTTTTGCAATTGTAAAGTTATGAATCGGTCATTCGTAAGCATTTAATTTTTTTGTTGAAATAGCGTTATAATTTGCTATAACATTTATGTTAAATGTGCTTACCAATGCGTTACAAAATATATATGTTTCTATATAAACAAACGCTTAACTCATCGCACTACAATCAATAATGGTAATAAATTTAATATTTTACGAATGCTTCCATTAATACTTATGGTGCGGATTCAAAAACAATGAATTAGAATTGCACCAAGACACCCTGATTTGATCTATAAAATACTTGATAAAAAATCTAATTGTCCATATTTTCCGGAATTCTATAGTATGTATAAAAATTAGCAAAAGTTAAACTTTTCTCACGTACCAAGCCGCAACAAGCAAACACGAACATGCGCGATCGAACAATGGAACAAACTCACCAAATCTGTCCATGCTCGTTGAACATCGGATTTTATACATTATGAATTCAAATTGCACCACATTTACCGATTGATGATGAAATGTTAAAAAACCGACCAGGAACCTGTTCAACCCATATAAAACTTAAACATTCTGCATAATATACCATATTTACATCGCTCCTAGCGAATCCATTTTCTGCTTTCATCCGTATGCCGAAGCGAATCCCATGCCGTTTCAATGTGTTTGGACCAAATTAAAACGCTTATGCCAGAATTGGAATCAAGGAGCAGTGATAGATTTTAAACATTATCGCAATAATGTGTGACTCTTTATCAAATCCACCGGTAATCTTTGATAAAAATATTAATTTTTTTATCAAACCGGTTCGAAAAAGAGAGGTTATCAATTGCGGGTTGTGCTTAGTATGACAGAAATTAGATCTTAACCCTATAAGCCTGTATATTAGGGTGGATCACCGTGATATGGAAAAACGCAACCACCTCATCAAGCGAGAACAACCCTATTTTAATTCAATTTGGGGTCCCACACAACTATGCAAAATTAGGGGACGGCTGGTTGTAACCCGGCTTTCTGCATTGCGTTTGACATTAGTATGGAAATCAGTATGGGAAATCCTGCTTTTTACATTTTATCCCTAAAGATCACACTTTTACTTGACCCATGCAACTATTACAATATAGGCCAGAAAGTGCCTAACAGCTTTGCCGAAAGAAGTACGGTGCTAGAATAGCTCTACAAAACGTTATAACAGTTCAAATATTTATGGTTTGAATTAAATGCCAAAAAACACCTTGTCTGCCAACACTGGAGGTTTACCAATGGACGTCAAATTATAATCTGAAATAATTTCTGAGTTTCTTATCTTATCGATATGTATGTTCAGATGAATTGTATGTTCAGATGAATTATTCAGAAACAATTGCTCTATCTCATTTGCCTAGTTTTTTATTGCTTTATTCACAAAGTTTTCAGTCAGGGGTTGATACGCGTAGTTGTATAGGTGGGGACTCGGCCATCCCCTCACTCATATCAATGGAAGTACCGTTTTAAACTGAAATAACTTCTGAGTTTCGAATCAACAAGATAGAATTGGTATGTTCAGATTAATTATTCAAAAACATTTGCTCAATCTCATAACAGTACATAGTTAGAGAAGTGAGGAGCTTACTATACCAACCACCCCGCTCGCCGATATCATTTAAGTGAAGCTACAAATTGAAATAACTTCGGTGTTTCTCATCTTGCCGAGTTGGTATGTAATGATGTGTTATCCAAAAATATTTTCTCAATCTAATACGCGCAGTTGTATCTCCTCCACCCCCTCACTTATATCAATGAAAGTAAAGTTGCAGACTGAAATAACTTCGGAGTTTCCCATCATCTAGAGCTGTCTCTAGCGAACAATTATGCGAAGTTTTTCTGAGAAGTAAAATCTGCAAAAAAGCATCTCCAACTAGGTTCTCCCATACTAATTTCCATACAAATTTCAAACGCAATGCGGCAAGCCGGGTTACAATCAATCGTCCCCAAATTTTGCACAGTTGTGTATTTATTTATTCAGGTGGGGATAATAGGTTTTTGCATGTTGGCGATGTTATTTTCAAAAGAACCATAGTGACGAGAGGTGTGTAATTCGGTCAAAACGACCCAAGCAGAGGTTTAAAGGAGTTGGGGTGAGTAATTCATTTTTTTTTTTTTTTTCTTTTTGGTTTGTTTTTTCCGTCGATCTTGTTTTCCGTGCTGAGCACCAATGCTACCGACGTGCCAGGAAGGCAGCTCCCACACCTGGACTCTACCTATCGACCCATCAACTCATGAACCGGGGACCAACGGCTTTACTTCCCATCCGAAGGAAGGCGTGATCAGAGATGTTATGCCTCAGAAGATCCCGGCGGCGCCGACTGGAATTGAACCCAGGCCTGCTGGGGTGAGAGGTAATCACGCTTACCACTACACCACCGGCGCCGTTAAGTTATTCATTTATAACACAAATATTGGTCAAAAGTTTATGTTAAAAAAATGCAGTGAATAACATAAACTTTTATATGATTTGTAGTATTAACATATAATATCAATTTCACATTATAATCTTTAATAACACTATATTCAATTACAATGGGGAAGGGGGGATAAAGGGTATCAGACAAATTGTAGGCTGGAGGAGGGAGTCGTGGTTGCCAGGCCCAAATCATAGGAAATAGTCAGTCCGCATCGTGCTCTCTTGCCGTGCGGATCTATTTGCTTTTTGCTGAAGGAAGTGTTACTACTACCTAAAGCTACAACAAATTTAAACAGCACTTTTCAGTGCTCAACCTGTAAAATTTCTACCTTGTTCAACTTTATTCCTCTTCGATCCTTGTTTGGACCCTACCCGAGGTAATCCTTCTTGGATATCGATTTGGAAAATTCCTCTTCGATCCTTCAGATTCTTATAGTAATCTGCTTGGAAGTCGATTTGGATAAAAATTTACTGCCGCCATGGCGCCTAAACGCAAAAGAAAGGGGCAAACTCTTGACCCCCCTTCTGAAGAAATTAATTTGAGTAATCAATTTGATTTGCTCACGGATGATGAGAATGATCCATCATCCAAGAAAAATTCTAGTAAACTTTCCCGGCTTAATGCCAAGAAGGAAAAGATTCCCCCTATTGTGATAACCACTTCCGATTTCCATGCTCTTCGCATGGAACTTTTGAACTTCGTGAAAATTAAGTTTTCTCTACAAATTGGACGTCGGGGTGAATGCCGTGTATTGGCTGAAACCTTGGACGGATTTAAATGTCTTCTCAAGTATCTTACTGAGAAGAAGCACAAATTTTTTACTTACGACACCAAAACTGAACGTGTGTTCAAGGTTGTCATGAAAGGACTGCCCAGTGGTGAATCCCTGGATCAGATCAAAGATGAACTGGCAAAATTACTTGGAGTTGTGCCACTCCAAGTAATCAAAATGAAAATGAAATCCCGTCCTGGCGATTCGCGCAACGGGATTTCTAATGATTTTTATTTAGTTCACTTCAAGTCTAGTGTTAGTTCATTACAACCTTAAGGCCTTAGAAAAAGCTAGCCTTATGCTCCATGTCCGAGTGAAGTGGGAACACTTCAGGAAGACTGGAGGAAATTTCCAAAACCTCACTCAATGCCGGAAGTGCCAGGGATGGGGTCACGGAACTAAAAATTGCTACATGCCAGCTAAATGCATGAATTGTGGTGATTCCTCTCACGCAAAGGACGACTGTCCTGTGAAGGAAGATCCTAAGAAATTTAAATGTTCAAATTGTGGTGAAAACCACAAATCCAATTTTTGGGAATGTAAGACTCGCAAAGCGATCCTACAATCTCGTTCTAACCGACAGGTAAGAAACGCTCCACGTTTCCGACCAGGTACAAATTCCTCTGCTGTTAACAACGGTCAGCGAGGAACAAATTCTACATTCATACCCGTAGGTACAAATATCACCCCTGCTTCAAATTTTTCATCTGTACCTACTCCCCTCGCTGCTAACAATGTTCAGCGAGTTAATGGAGCTACCTATGCTGCTATTGCAGCGGGTAGAAATCAAAATACTAACCAAAGTAATTCTAACGGAAATTTTGACAATTTTGACTTAGGAAGCATTACTGCCCCTAAAATGGAATTTTTACAGAAATCATTAATTGACATGATTTCTGATATGCTTAAATCTAACTCCATGTTTGATGCTATTCAAACTGGAGTAAAATTTGCAAATAATATTGTCATGACTTTAAAATTCAGTAATGGATTTTAAAGCATTAAATATTGTAAATTGGAATGCTCGATCTCTTAAAGATAATGAAGACGAGCTATTTAACTTTTTGCGAGTTCATAACGTGCATATTGCCGTTATAACTGAAACGTTCCTTAAACCTGACCATAAGGTTAAGAAGGACGCAAATTACTTGATTTATAGAAATGATCGTCTTGATGGACCCTGTGGTGGCGTTGCCATCATTATTCATAGACGAATCAAACATAAAATTCTTTCTTCATTTGAAACCAAAGTTTTTTGCCATTCCAATGCGTAGGCCAGCAAAAGAATTTTCTCATGGGTGACCTCCAGAAACTTACCCGTCATAGGTCTAAATTCTTCATTATTGGTGATTTTAATGCAAAACACCGCTCATGGAATAATGCTCAAAGCAATTCCAATGGTAATATTCTGTTTGATGATTGTTCTGCAGGTTATTACACTATTCAATATCCAAACAGTCCAACATGCTTTTCTTCTGCAAGAAATCCCTCCACTATTGATTTGGTCTTAACTGATTCATGTCAACTTTGTAGCCAACTGGTTACCCATGCTGACTTCGGTTCTGATCACCTTCCAGTAACTTTTGAAATATCCCAAGAAATAATTTGTAATCCCAACAGCTCTACTTTCAATTACCATAGAGCTGATTGGGAGCAGTATCGAACATTTATGGAATATAACTTCGATCCAAACATTCCTTTGCAAACCAAAGATGAAATTAATTATGCTCTTGAATCTCTGACTACTTCTATAGTTGCAGCAAGAGCTGCCTCAGTACCAAAATGCGAGGTTAAATTCGATTCAATTATAATAGACGACGATCTTCAGCTCTTGATCCGTCTTAAAAATGTCCGTAGGAGACAATATCAAAGAACACGCGATCCTGCCATGAAGGTTATCTGGCGGGATTTGCAAAAACAAATTAAAAAGCGATTCTCTGCCCTGAGGAACAAAACTTTTGAAAATAATATTTCTAAATTAGACCCGAGTTCCAAACCCTTTTGGAAACTCACAAAAATTTTGAAAAAACCTCAAAAGCCTATTCCAGCGCTTAAAGAAGGTGGTAAAATTTTGATCACAAATTTGGAAAAAGCTCAGAAACTTGCTAAGCAATTCGAGAGTTCCCATAATTTCAGTTTGGGTCTTACAAGTCCTATTGAGAATCAGGTTGCTCGGGATTTTCTGAATATTTTCTCTCGGGAAAATATTTTTGATGATTCCTGGGGGACTGATTTGGACGAAGTAAGGTCTATAACTAAAAAGTTTCAAAATATGAAAGCTCCAGGTGATGATGGAATTTTCTATATCCTCATCAAAAAACTCCCAGAGAGTACCTTGTCTTTCTTGGTAAAATTATTTAACAGATGTTTCCGTTTGGCATACTTTCCTGATAAATGGAAAAATGCAAAAGTTGTTCCAATTTTGAAGCCGGATAAAAATCCAGCTGAAGCTTCTAGCTACCGCCCAATAAGTTTGCTTTCTTCAATAAGTAAACTTTTTGAAAAGATAATTTTGAATAGAATGATGCTTCACATCAATACGAACTCAATTTTTGCAGATGAGCAGTTTGGATTTCGCCATGGGCATTCAACTACTCATCAACTCTTAAGAGTTACCAATTTAATTCGTTCAAACAAATCGGAAGGCCACTCAACTGGAGTTGCTCTTCTAGACATAGAAAAAGCATTCGACAGTGTTTGGCATGAAGGTTTGATTGCTAAATTGAAAAAGTTTAATTTTCCACTTTATATTATGAAATTAGTTCAAAATTATTTAACTGACAGAACTCTTCAAGTAAATTATCAAAATTCCAAATCTAATCGACTACCTGTTAGAGCAGGAGTTCCTCAGGGTAGCATTCTTGGGCCTATATTGTATAACATTTTCACTTCGGACCTCCCTGATTTGCCTCAGGGTTGCCACAAATCTTTGTTCGCTGATGACACAGGCATTTCCGCTAAAGGCAGCAGACTGCTGAAAAGTTTAGATATTTTCTCTTCTTATTTACAAAAATGGAAGATTTCTCCCAACGCTTCCAAAACTCAACTTATAATATTTCCACATAAGCCTAGAGCTTCGTTTTTGAAACCTAGTAGTAGTCACATAGTCACTATGAACGGAGTTCCAATTTCCTGGTCAAACCAAGTGAAATATCTTGGATTAATACTTGACCAAAAATTAACTTTTAAAGATCACATTGAGGGCATTCAAGCTAAATGTAACAAATATATTAAATGTTTGTATCCTCTTATAAACAGGAAATCCAAACTTTGCCTGACGAATAAACTTCTAATATTTAAACAAGTTTTTAGACCGGCCATGCTTTACGCTGTGCCAATATGGTCTTGTTGTTGCACTACCAGGAAAAAAGCACTTCAAAGGATTCAGAACAAAGTTCTGAAAATGATTTTGAAGTTGCCTCCCTGGTACAGTACTACCGAAGTACATAGAATTTCGAATGTTGAGACTTTAGAACAAATGTCCAACAAAATAATGAATAATTTCAGGCAAAAATCGTTGCAATCCTCAATTGCAACGATTAATTCCCTTTATACTTAGATAAGATTTAGTTTTAGTTTTTAGTTTTAAGATATCAATTGTTATACTGACATGCAGGTTAAGAAACCTGTTTAAAATACTTAATTGCCAAGACATGAACAATGTAAAAACACTTAGATATATATCATAACAATTAAGGCTGGTACGTTACTGCAGTAACTGGAGCACCTAGGTTAAAAATGAAATGTAATATATTTTGAATTTGGAACAAATAAAGAGTTAAAAAAAAAAAAAAAAAAAAAAAAAAAAAAAAAAAAAAAAAAAAAAATAGGAAATAGTTATGCCTTCTTTGATGGCAATCCTTGGATCGATTTTATCGAGGATATAGTTATCTTCTAACGGTCTACAGTGAGTCTGATGCACCCTATTTTGAACAAACCACCAGACGGAAATCTTAATGTGTATTGCATTCTATGTATGTCCTGTAATAAGAGCGTTCCGTTGCATCAGCTTACAGGTCCACACCTCCGTTTTTGGCCCTTCACACAACGGAACAGTAAAGATTGCAGTCTTGCCATTAAGAGGAGCCGTACGTTATGGCAAGTCCTGCACTGGTGGTGGCTTCTAATCACATCACATCACATCAGTTGTGTATTTATTTATTTATTTATTTGTCGTCAATCAAGAGTAAACCGTAAATATTTTATGTCTTAGTTTTGAACAAAATTATATCCAAGAAGCTAGACTAAACAGTATATAGAAGTAATATAAATGAAGTATTGCTTTAATTTGGCTTTGTCATTGGCTATGCTGGACGAGTTCCGGGTCGTTTTCTACCATTTCAGAATCTAGTGCAATATGATTTCATAATGTATATATCCGCACTATTGGACAACGATCACGGTTGGATTTGGTGAGTTTGTTCTAGTTGAAAAAAGTTCTTATAGATTTGTTATCATTGTTCTTGATTACTTGATTTGGGAGTTTTTTAGATTGGCCTTTAACTAATCGGAGTATGTGATTGGTATTGGTGATTTCTGTTATTTACCAATTTATCTAGATGAACGCGTCATTGGGACGGTACTAATGGATATTTTTGGTCACTATTGAATTTTTTTTCGATTGCTGAATTTATGTATGGGCCCAAATTAGGCCCATTTAGGCTAACATTTCATTACTTTTTTGGTTTTTAGTGAAATTGGTTGAATCTGTAAGAAGATTGAGCATTTTTAGTGAATCGCTTCTTTTAGGAGTAGGCCTATAATTTTTTGTTATTGAATAGATTTTCACTGCCGCTCATCGCAAGTCGGTCTTATTTGCGTTTTTGTCAAATTGAGTTTTTCGATCGAATCAGTAGCTAATCACTCATATTTCCATGATACTGGATGAACTCAACAACTTGGTTCTAAAAAAAGTTTGAAAAACAGCAAAACTGGATGTCCCATTACAAAAGAAGCAGTGGAATAAAGTAAACATAAAACGCGTTTTTCTCGGCTATGGGATGGACTTGCTATGAGGGGCATTTCAGCTCTTTAAAAAAAATTGAATGTTCCAGGTACAATTGGGTCACCTGAACTACTTATCAGAAGACATCCTCTTCCTAAATGATCATAATTTTGAAAAACAGCTCATAGACTGAACAGGAGGCTCACATATGCACTTATCCGAAACGGTTTGCCGAAGACAGCAAAATTCTAGAATTTTAGTATAAGCGGTTTCAATTTATTTAGTTCATAATAAAAAACCAATTTGTGTCAAAAGAGGTTATATACTTTTGTACGCAGAAAGAAAAATCGGAACGGAGAAAAGTATATGGGGTGCAGTACTACTTCAGCATATGGAACCCATTTCCATTCTTTGCTCACTACTTAAATTACGAATGATGTAAAAAAAATCTACGAGACGGTCGAAAGGTTGAAAGGCCGAAGTGAAGTAAGGTATGCCGAAATGGTTCCGCATCTAGCCATTTTTTTTTCAAACGGGTAAATCAATCAAACTGTCAAAATTTGTTTTTGTACTGAACGTATTTTAGTGAAAGAACTGTGTTTTGACTATCAATGAGCGTTATTTCAGCATATCTGACTCACTGTACTTCAGAAAATTTAATTTAAAAAATACTCAAAAAAGATGCGTTTTACTAAAAATATTCAAACTTCTTACAGATTCGACCAATTTTGCTCAAAACTGTACAATGTACATTTAAATCTCGAATGACCAACCAACAGCCAAGATCACTTTTTAGCAGAGAAAAAAACAATTGCTAAGTAATATACTTATGTACGGTGCTGTACGTCTGTAGGTATGCACGGAACATTTGGCCTAAATTAAAATCAAGATAACTATTTGCACAAAAGTCGAATTGATTTGCGGTCTTCCACAAAATTGTTCTGCAGTTTTATAATCGAAGTCTCATGGTCAAAAATAAACAATGTGTGAATTTATGTTTCTATCCGTTTCCCATACATTTGTTCATACAAACTTACTCTCGCAAATTCAAATTGGTTCCAAATTCGTTCAAATTTGGCACAGTTGTTGGGGATTTCAATACATATCAAATGAGCATTGGGGAGCAGGGGTTTGTGATCCATCATACAAACTTGACCCACCCTAATGTTGAATGGGGTGAATCGTATTTTATAGTACTGTATTGCAAATTAAATGGTTATTATAATAACGATTGAATACATTATATTCAATCGTTTATGATGTTTAATCAATTTGTAAATAAATAAGTGCGCGTAGGATAAACGCTCCTATATGGGTCATGCTCCTATTTTGGCCATGTTTTGGCGATAATTAACGTTTTTTATAAGTTTGAGGTCTTGAGTTCTATTAAGATTGTTGATTTAAATCATACTCTTTGGGCTACACATACATATTGCCACAAAACGCACGAAGATTGTGATTCAATCGTTTTTCTGAGGTATGGCCAAAATAGGAACCTATGGCCAATACCCTATATGGTCTCCTGTTTTGTCCATTATATCCGATTTGTTTGCAAGGTTGCAAATACTCATTTCAAATATATTTTTTTAAATTATGAAATCATGTGTTTCGATTATATTTTTTATTTGTTAAGTTAATTTGGTTTATTTAAATAGTTGGAGATGCTTAATCAGACTAAAAATTGCTCATACCGTAGTAGGCTGTGTATAAAAGAAAATGATTTGCTTAGTTTGACAGTTGCACCATGACGAAGTGGCAGCGTATTCGTGATTTGTCCCACGAGCAAATGTCAAAAAAAGACATTTCAATCGCCGTGGGAGTGTCCCGGTGGACCGTCGAAAGGGTTTTAGACCGAGGGTTATCGTTGCCATCAAAAGGAAGACTCGGGTGAATCCAGTGCGTTCAATAAGGAAAATGGCAAAGGAACACGGGATCAATGACTTTACGGCACGGAAGATTGTAAAGGAAGATTGCGGGGCGAAGTCGAAGGCACGGAAAAAAACTCACATGATTACCAACCGCATCCGGGAGCTACGAGTCGAACGATGCAAGAAAATCTTGAACTTCCTTAAGCGAAAAAATCCGGTAATCCTGTTCACCGACGAGAGCATGTTTACCGTCGATCCCGTATAAAATTCCAGGACCGACCGGTATATTAGTTCTCTTCCGGTAAAATACGTGGCCGACGAGCATAAGAACGAGTATCTGACCAAGCATCCTTCTAGCATTATGGTGTTTGGATTGGTGGCTTCCGATGGCAAAAAAAATGGACCTGGTGTTCATTCCAGAAGGCGACAAGGTCAACACGGAGGTCTACATCGGGATTTTAAGTAAGTATGTTCTTCCGTGGATCAAAGAACAGTACGGTCCGAAGCCAAATGTTGTATTTCAACAAGATGGGGCTCCGTGCCACACCTTGAACCGCACTCAGAAGAGGTTGCAGAAACATCTTCCGTTCTGGGCGAAGGATATGTGGCCGCCATCCAGCCCCGATCTTAATCCACTGGATTACTCAATATGGCGGCCAAGGCCTGTTCTAAACGCCACCCGAGTACAGCAAGCCTCAGACAAACATTGACCCGTACCTGTAGAGAAATTGATTCAGACTACATTATTAGAACCTGCCGTACATTCCGGAAGCGTGTGGAGGCCGTAATGGCAGCAATTGGAAACTCGATCGATGATTAACATAGTTTAAGACTCTGAGAAACATCCCCCCTTTAAATAAATAAAAAAACGAAATTTTTGAGAATTTTTTAAATTTTACTATGCTCAATGGTGCAAACATTATCACGCATACGGTAGAAAGCGAGCAATGGTCAATGGTTGATCATCTTGTTTATCAAACTCCCCCTTTGGGGAGGTATGATGAAGGGTATCCCTCTTCTCCCCTCGCTCCTCCACCACTGGCAAAAGAGATGTTCGCCGATTTGCTCATGTACCTTCGATGTGCGGAAACAGTTCTATTGCTTCACGCTCAAGTCGCAATCTGAAGTAAGCGATAGGTTTGGAAATTGGAGCTATTGTTGCCTCTACCACTGTATGTGCTCCTGTATTTTTTATTGTTAAGTTGTCAATTTCGCTGCCTGATAGTTGCAATCAGCGATTTTGTCAATTTTCACTTACTCACTCACTCACTCAGCGATCATAAAATCACAGATTGACCCTCTTAGAAAGCAAAAAACTGCTAGGTTTGATGTGTCAAACACATACATTGCAACCTCTTTGTGTAACTTTTTAGCAAAACATGTGATAACAACATCTTTTGATCTTTTTCTCCGGTTTATTTGGCATGGACAGTTTGCTGTACGAAGGTAGCGTTATAAAATTGGACCATAAAATCTACACAAGGAGAAGCAACTTACTTTGATGTATTTTCATAAATTTCTTTCCCAGTTTTTTTCGACGCATCATTGCAGATTGCCAAAAGCAGTAGCAATTGGTTTTTCTGCTGCCATTTAATATACGATGTCAACCAATCTAGCCTCTGAAATAATATGTTGGTTTTAAACTCTTTATAAAGTTTTTTTTTTTTCACTCCAAAACACACATGCTACCTGAGAGTTCAAGTGCCACCGCCCAGAAAAGGTTTTTTATGCTCTCGAACTCACATTCAATCGTTTACTATTATAAGAGAAAATCACCCTCATTTCCCCGCTAATAACTATTTTGACCCGTCCCAACCAGATGCTGAAGGACTGTGTTTTTTTCCGGAAGGCAATAGAAATTTCCGGTTGGCTACCGTTTTGCCACGTGTCTTTGGACCCGTCTTGAATGTTTTGAGGAATCTGAGTGCTGTCTAAAAGTACCATTTAGTCTCTTAGTTACGGCACGACGGTACTCAACTTGGGTTCTTCCAGCAGCAGGTGGTATAACATCATAGAAAAGGTAAATCATGATGTCGGCATATTTTGGTCATGGTGCGTTGAGACAGTTAAGCGCGTGGTACGTTGACTGCTACATCAAACAAACCACAAACGAAGTATGGCCGTGGGGGAGCACAAAAACATAGCGACAAAGAATTTAATTTTCGATATAGATCTTACCGACATGAAGAAGGAAGAACATGTCTGCTGATAGATTAAATTGTGTACTGCTGAAAACGAGTTGTTGGAGGTGGTCTTATTGCTTTTCTATTTTTGAACGTGGAACCAATTTATGAATTTAATGTTCATGCTACGTACATATGTGCGATAAAGCTTGAAACCTCTAGGTAACGATGAAAGTATTACGCAATACAGAAGCAGTGTAAAAAATAAAAAGAGGATAATTTTCCAGTAAAGCTTTTAGCAACAGCAATACAACATGACAGTAGGGTTTGTTCAAAATGTGTCGTTTCCATTAATAATGTTTTAATGTGCCAAGTTGGTGTTGAGCTATGCAATCAATAAGTTACATTTCATGATTAAATTTCAAGATACCCATGTCACACGCTTACTAATATCTAAACAATTAACTGTTATCAATAAATCATTAAATGCTAATTACTACACGAGTGAAAATGACTGTCTCTGCCCGATTCCAGAGCCTTGAATTGATTCATGCTCCCGTGATACGCTTCCAGCACATGTTCGGATGGTCGCTAGGGGTGAAGAGAGTGACATCATTAGCAGATTTACTATCCAAGTCGGGTGATGCATAGTAGTATTAAGTAAGCGAGAAATGATGACAATAAGAATAGGAGTCACGCGCTCTGTGTCTGAACCGGCCACTGCCATTTGCTGTATAGCCAGAAGGCTCGCTCATCGTTCGGTCAATAGAGCTAAATCATTGTTATCAGTTCTATCAGCAAACATCATTTATGTCGTATTTCCAATAATGGACGCTGATTCCGCTAGCAATGATCGGTAAGAGTGAGAGGCAGAGCGAATAACAAACAGGATGGAAGGTACTCACCAATACCAATGTTATGGCCGTGATAAGGCGCGGTAGAGCTTGTATTTTTTTTGTTGCTTCTTGCATTGGATGGCCGTAAACCGGTCATTATTGTATCAAATAACCATTAAATATTTATGATGAATAATGGGTTCGTTCTTTACCGACAGAATACAAATGTATAGAAAATTTATACATTGCAAAGTGACATAAAGCTTGCAAGGGCTTCCATAACAAGCTAATGTATTTTGTCTAACAGAAAAATGGTTCTGAAACTTTAATCACAACAATCAGTACATAGGGTTACGGTATGTAATGTGGGTCTAGTCCTTTCATTCGGCCTATCACGCAAATAAATAATTAATTAAGGAATATTACACAAAAAATAAGGAAAATATTGATCACTGATGATTGATAAATGTGTACCACACACAAATCAATTTATATCACAACATTTCAATACATTTTCAGCTCTCGTAAGTAATAAAACTGGTTGAGAATATCACTCTGTTCGGAGTTTTTAGCCGCCATGACTTCTAAGGTTAAGATGGGAAGGTTGCACTGACGATCATCAAATGGCCTGATTATGGCATTTATTGAATGGAATTACCTGATAATACACACTAGACGTAAAACTCACAGTTACTGTTTGAATATTTTATGTTTATTTTAATTGTTTAACAACGTTTTCACAAGTAAATCATGGACCCAACTTTAGGGACACATTTCTTTTCTATGTTCCTAACTTTGGCCCATGAAATTCATTTGACAGCATATAGCAATAAGAGTAACGTCAACAATGTGGTTTGCATTTGGATGATAAGGAACGAACAGGAAGGGAGATTTTTTCTGCCAAATCTGTATAATGAACATCACAATGTTTTGATTTAGATATTCTGCGGTCGAAAGACGATAAGCGAAATTTTTAATTTTTAATTTTTAACTTGAGTGATTTAATGTAGTTTTCGTAAAATTTTCTCTAAGAAATGTTTTGAGGAATGAAGAGTATTAAGTTAACAGTGATAGTGATAAAAAAAAATACATAAGAAAACGTTACCAAGAGCGTTTTTTTTTGAGAATCAAACAGGATAGGACGAAGTTGCATCCATAAATAGACCCAATTTGGGGACAATCGACCGATATTACATACATTTCCCTGGTGAGTTTTTGTCTTAAAAAAAGTAAGTTTTTCAACTTTTTGCGGTTCCTGATAGCAAACGACATGATAAGCATATCTAAGCATACCATTTAGCAGTAGAATATCGTTTGCAGGTAAATTAATTGATGAGTTATGATTAAAAACGTAATCTATGGCTGCATATTAGACCGAGGTTAGGGACGTATACCCTATGTCGGTTTTTGTCGTTTGAAAACGAACTTGTATATAACTCTTTGTTTTGTTAGTATGGTACCATTTACTGTTTTGTTTTTTATTTTTCCATTTTTTTTTTTGACACGTAACCCGAGCAAAGTCCAGCATCAAAATGACAGAAAATTTAAATCAAGATTTGATATCAACATCAAATCAGTTTCAGTTTACGCAATGGACAAATTTGATTTTAAATTTTGGTTTCATTTTGCTGTACATTTGCTCTTCAAAAATATGTTGTTGCGGGTTTGTTTTCATTGCCTTAGCATAACATCAAATTGAATACTTGTTTTGTTATCAACAGGAAAAATGGGTAACAAATTAAGTTTTCAGTTTGCTTTCCCTGATAGCAGAAATAGTTTTCAATGTGATGTCACAGGAAGATTTGTTTGCTCTCAATTTGGATATTTTAACCGTTAAAACGGCCAAAACGACAGCAATCTGAGTAATCATTATCAGCAAAATCAATTTTAGATTTCAATTTGATCTCAGACTTTGCTCGGGAATTAATTGCAAACAGCAGTTGTCATCAGCGTGAAAAGAAGTATAAATTTTAATGCATGCATCACCAGGAATATTCAGACTTTTTTTTCTGTGTGCGGGCCACAATTTTCAATCAATCCAGCCAGCTAAGCTTAACATAAGTGGCGCTAAATTTTACTTTGGCATATGTTTTTATATTTGTAAATAAATTATACATGCCCAGCCCACTTTTTTTAGTAAATCTATGCATGCAGATAATTATAAATAAATAAATAAATAAATTATAAGTATATAATAACAAATAATACAAATGTAAATAAAAACAAAAGTCGGCAAAGTCCGCATAGTAAAAATCTATTAACCCCTCGACAACGGCTAATATCGGTCGGTTACATCAGATGTCATTTATGCATATCCAATACTGGAATTACCGAAAAATGAGAAGAGGAGAATTCTTACTAGAGAGAGAGAGAGAGAGATAGGATGAAAGGGAAGAGAGATCGGAGATACTGAAATAATTTTGGAAAAGCCGACAGAAAGTGGGCAAGAGTTCAGACACAGACAAACAGACGTAACTCTTCATTGTGTATCTTCGTTCATGCATTTAACGGTTGATTTGAATATTATCAGTTCCGCGAACTACTCGCCGCAGCGCTGGCATCGGATCACTTTGACGTTTCTATACATTCTATAGAACTTTTATGCAATATTGTTTGCGAGCTAGCCAGCAAGCTTGTTTTCCGCGAGAAGCCCGAGAGATGTCGTTACTGAGGTCATATGTTTTGAGATACTATGTTTTCAGGAAAAACTTTTTCAAAGAGTTACGTCTGTTTGTCTGTGGTTCAGATGAGTGACTGGCGGAAAATTAAAAAGAAGTGTATTTCCACTGAATGTCAGCACTTTATATCGAAAAACCAAAAGCATCGACTGGATTCAATCCCTCCGGCTAGTGTGATTGCCCAACAGTGTGCAAGAATTCATCCTGGCCACGCTTTGGCCGAAGGTAGAAAGACTGTGTGGAACCCCACCTTTGGTGATTCAGACCCTACTCCGTCGGAGAGAATTCGAGGAGGTACGCCGAGCTACGGATCTGCGTGACGACTTCGGCCACATATCGGTGGATGGAAAGAAGCACCCAATTCCCCCATGGAGACCAGAATCATTAGTGCCGGTTGGAGTAGCTAACCATCATCTCAACAGAGGTAACCACGCTACAAACTCATTCTCTCTCTCTACCCATGCGTGGTCCCACCGTTTCCTGATCGGCCCTACCAAAAAAACCCTCTTACATGATGTATCTTTTAAAACCACAATACAATTATGAATAAGTCTATTTTCTTTGATTGTGCTTTTTTTCTAGAGAGATCGTCTTGGTCCATGTCAATGATTCAAGGTGTGGAACCTCAGCCAGCTTGCTGGTGTTAGCAGCAAAAATATTGTAAACATTTCTGAACAAGCGAATTATGACGTCACGTCATCATAACATTTCATACTGCGAACAGCAGACGTGCCGTCAAAGAAAACAGCTGTTTCGTGTAAAAAGATAAATATTGCTACGAACACCACTAAACATTTCCACATTTCACTAATCCCAATAAGCCGGTTGGGCAAGACCTTGTATATTTGACATCGCGTCTTGGTATCCTGTACTGTTCTGCCTAATATTATTTTGTTGGTTGGTGGTATGTGAGGTGTCCTTCTGAGCGAGTGTAGCCTTAAAAGAAACCCGTCGTTTTGAGGTAGCCAGATATCACAGAAGCTCATTTGATTTATTGTATGAATTATGCCTAATGTTGACAATGAACCACACCTGCCGTTGGATGTTTCATACAATTAACACCACCCAGCACCGGAATCTGGAATCGAACTACCACTACCACGAACGACACTACCAACATGTAGATTTTTTTGTACACCAGTTCAAAGCGCAGCTAATTAGCTACGCTTTGAACTGATGTAAAAAAAAACCTACATGCACTTCTACAACAAGATCGCTGAGTAGAGGCTTTATAATAGTTCATATGAATCACTTTCAGCTTTGTAAAAGAGCGGAGTATAAGCTTTGAAACTGCACACGTCTAAAAATAAACCTAGTTGACTGTAAAAATGCTTCCAAAGTAGCGCTAACACAGTTTATTAGCTGAGTACAGATTGTTTAGTTGTTGAAAAAGCACTTTTTATGTTTATTTTTCTGAGGCATGAAATCTCAGATATCACGCCTACCTTCGGAAGGAAAGTAAAGCGGTTGGTCCCCGGTCCATGAGTTGATGGGTCGGTAGCATTGGTAATCAAGATCGACGGAAAACAAATCAAGGAAATAAAAATGTGTAATATATTCACTTGATTAGCTTTATTTAGCTACAAGTTAAAAGTTGATTAATATTTGCATAGAAGTGACATTAGCGTTTATTGTCAGTGCAACTGACAAATTGAATAATGGTTGTGAAAAAGTTGAGTGAACGCTCTCCAAAACTATTGTGCTACGTTTTGCTTGCAGCTGTATCTGTAATTTTTTTTTCAAGTGCTTTACAGCACAATACTGGAAAAGTTGGCTTATAAAGCTAAAAATGATAGTTGGAATATGTACAACGAATACTGCTACTTCGGTGAATGTTCCCAAATGTGCAAACAAGTCTTGGTATTAAATAAAACGATTTGAATGCAAATGTGCTTTCGGCTCATTTCTGCAATCCCAAATAACCCAAAAAGATCCACTCAAAAGCCTTTCTTATGACATCGAGTAATTGACTAGAAATAAAATATATGCTTACAAAAATCATACAAAAATATTTAGTTGCTCAAGTCGATCATATCATTCGAACTTTTTAGTATAAGTTTGTTGGGTATCCGTGTGGTCCTCTTTAGTGAAATGGTTTTATTACAATCTTTCCATGAGTAAAATGCTGAAATTGTTGCATAACCAGCGTGATCAGTAATGGTGGTTAAAACTCGTGACCCTCCAGAGTAACCAAATATTGAAAATATACATTACTAGCAGACCCATCCAAAACGGAGTTTTTGTTTTAAACAATTTAGAGCATTCACGATT